>NC_135626.1:10416428-10736785 GCF_053574225.1 Canis aureus
CAGGGCACTGTGTTTTCCAGAACAATAGGGGCATTCTGACGCCCATGGGAGTGGGGGTGGGACCGTGTCTCAGCAGGAGGGACCTCCGATGGTATCTCACCCTGGCTGCTGGTCCAGCCCTGCCAATGATCTCGCTCCTTTGGCAACACAGAGTTGAGCGTCTAGTCTGTGACGCCGTCCACACTGGCTGAGGAGTGGGGGGCAGCACACAGGCTGAAACACAGCCGTCTCCTGAGTCCTTCTCTGATCCTCCTCTCTCCTTCCCTACCCTTCCTGTGAAGAGGTGTCGCTGGCCTGCTTCCGGACCCCTGGACCAAAATGCGCAGGGCGTGCAGAGGAGCACGTCACTGTCTTTGCCACAGTCTGTGGGCGAGCAGGTGCACTGGAGCATCATGAGAGCCAGGCCTCAGAAGGCCACATGGCCATGGACACATCTCCCTCCAGCTCCAGCAGGCCAGCCTCAGGGCCTTATATTGGCATCCCTGGGCCAACCCACTGTCTGATCCACTGAGTGGACCAGACAGCATGTGGGGCTGCTCTGGAAAGAGCCACACAGGGAATCAGGATCTTGTGCTCTGGCCCCGGTGTTCACTCAGAGCTCGGGTGGGGGGGGGGGGGAGGGGGGGGGCTCATCCCCTCATCCCCTCATCCCCTCATTCCACCTCAAATTCCATGGGTTTATGCAAATGATTTCCCCGTGAGGCTCTCCTCCATGCACATCCAAACCTCCACAGCTCTGAGAAGTGAAGGCCCCTACCCACCCCACCAACCCCAACCAACCCAGAGCCCTGCTCCTTCTGGGAACTACTTGCTTCCAGAGCTCACATTCAGGACCCAAGGGCGCCAGGACCACCACTCTACAAGAGCACACCAGTCACAGTCACGGTCACGGGTGCCATCATTCAGACCAAACACGCTAGCCTGCAGGAGGCTGAAGTTCTTCCATCAGCGCTTCAGGGCGTCAGCGGGAGACCAGGAAGGGGGTTCTCCCCAGCGGCAGGGCCGCCTCCTGGAGCGGCAGTGCACATTGCAGAGCATGCAGGGGTGCTTGCCCAGCACCGGCCAGCCATGCCACCCTGGCTGAATCAGCTGGAGCGGCCCCTCACTGTGCTTGGTTTCGGTGTCATGCTTACAAAGGCCTGGTTTTACTGAACCTCAATGTTCCTATCAGGGGCCAAGAAAACTTTGCAGGATAATAGAAATTCCAAGCGAAACAGTCCAGGATGGACACCCAATAAGACTCTAGACACAGAGAGTGAGTTTGCAATTACCCAGACAGTGCAATGCGGATACACATCTTCCAGGCTGTGACTGGCTGGACTTCTTACCCTCCCAGAGGATTCATATAGATAAAAGCTGGGTTTGCAGCCCAGGAAAAATACAGTTGGAAACATCTCTTTAGTTAGCTCTTACAAAGAAGCATCTGTACAGGTAAAGAGAGCTACCCAGTGGTTAGCGGGCTGCTCCCCAGATTCAAATAGCAATTCCAGGGTGCCTGTGGTGGCACCCCACACGGGACCTGATTGGATCTTCCCCAGCACATGACACCCCACGTAGGGAGGCAAAGGTGGAGATGTCCGTGAAGCCTGGAGCAGAGGGTCTTCTGGGTGTACAAGGCTGACTAGGATCTCAGCCCGTCACCTTTTTAAACAAGGTCCTATTTCCAGGAGCCACCATCAACCCATCATGGTGCTGGAGCTGCTGCCCCACCGGTGAGGTTGAGAAGACCCATGGGAGCCAGCCGTGGTGTGAAACAAGGGGTCAGTGGCACCTCTGTGCAGCTCAATGCAAGTGTAGAAAAGCCCCTGTGCTTCCTGCGGCCTGAGAGCAGGGGACATCCCCAATGGCAGGGCTCAAGTTGGCAAGAGGACAGGGCAGCCCGGTCGAAGCCTGCGTGCGACGGCACACTGCCCGGGCGTGCCAAACACCGGCTGGGATTGTTGTTTTTTCCAGTAGGGTCCAGTTTTATTTGTTTTCATTTTTAGTATTAAAACCAATGTTTTTAATGGAAATAGCTCCCACATTAAATTTTCTTCCATAAGAGGAAAGAAAAGGGAATGTAGAAGTTTGAATGAGTATCCCAGACTGGAGTCCAACCCAGAGATCGAACTCATTCGCTCCTCAGAACCTTTGAGCAGAGCCAGTGGGAGGATGCTTGTGATGTGCAGGTCAGAATTCAAGCTAGAGCATTTCTGGAATTGGGACCCATCGGGTTCTTAGCTAGAGGAGCCGGGGTCGCATTCCAGGCCCGTCCACCCCAGGATGCATGCTCTGCCCATACTGCCTTCCAGCAGAAACGGTACAGATAAGATCTGCCCTGACATGGGGGGCGGGGCGGGGACGGGCCCAGGACGGGGCCCTGAGTGGGGGGGGGCAGGGCAGGAGCACGCAGAAGGCGTGGGTACAGAGCTAACAGGGGGACCCCCAGTGGGTCTGGCTGCCGGAGGCTGACAGTGGCTCCCAAAGACAATTCTTTGTCCTAATCCCCAGAACCTACAATGTGCCCTTATTTGGGAAAAGGGTCTGTGCAGATGTGCTTGAGTTAAGGGCTTTGAGATAAGGAGATCATCTTGGTTTGGCCAGCTGGGCCCTAAATGCCATGGAAGTGTCCTTGGAAGAGGAAGACAGGAGAGGATTAAAGACAGACAAACAGAAGGCAAGATGCAGAGACACTGCCATGAGCCACAGGACATCTGGGGCCCGCAGAAGCTGGGGGAGATGAGGAAGGCCCCTCCCCTGCAGCCTCGGCCACTTGGACAGGCCCAGAGCAGAGGGCACCTGGGAGGGAGTCTGGGGAGGTGGACAGACCAGGTGGCAGGTGTGGCTTGTGCCCAGACCCCTCAGCTGACATGGCCCAGTGACTCCTGGGGCACCTGTCCCCTCCCTGGGCCAATGGGGGTGAGGGATATGGGAGAAGGCACTGGGCCTGGGCCTCCCTAAATGCACTGGGGATATAGCACCAGACCCAGGAGGAGGAGAGGGTGGGCTCAGAGAGGCAAAGGGTGGCCCTACGTCCAAGACAAGTGTCCTTATAAGAGTCACGTGGAGGAGAGGCACCAGAAGGAAGGGGGAGGCCGTGTGAGCACGCAGGCAGAGGCTGGAGGATGCGGCCACCCCCAGGAGCTGGGAGGGCCAGGAGGGACCTGACTGCAGACTTCCTTCTGACCTCAGAACTGGGACAGAATGAGTTTCTGTTGTAAGCCCCCCTGCCCCTGGCACTCTGCTGTGGCAGCTGTGGGACTCAGACACACTGGACAGGTGGCCCCCACGTCCCCATCGTCAGACCCAAAGCTCGAAGTTAGGAGAGACTCGCCGAACTCCCCCCAGCCCGAGCCCCCGGTGACACAGGGTCCCCCATCCAGGCGCCCTGAGCCTGACACCCACTGGTGACATCTCAGGCCAGCCAACCCGCTTGAGCTCAACACGCTGACTCTGCAGCCCGAGCTCATCACCACCGTCCACCCGGCCTTCACGTCCCACGTCTCAGCTCAGGGAAGTCCAGACTCCGCGCTGAGGAAAATGAAACAGAATGTGTGAGCTGCTAATGAGACCCTGGGCCTGGCATCTCCGGCTGCTCCCCCGGGGGGGCACTTTCATTCACCAGGGCACCCAGCCAAAGCCCCTGCCTGCTTAGGAATGTCCCCTTTGAAGCCCGAGGGCCGCGCCAGCTTGGAACATGGGATCCAGCTCCTTGCAGGAGAATAAAAGCCACGGGGCTGAGGGCAAACGCTGGCGTCGATTCGGGCGTCTTTATTTTTGTCAACAAGGAGATTTGTTTTAATGGGAACCAGCAGAAACCCTGGTGCAGACTTTCCCCTCCTGCAGCCTCAACTGCCTCCCCACCTCCACCCTAGGACAGCTGTGAGTTTTGTGCAGGGGATGGGGCTGGAAGGACAGAGAAAAAGGGAGGTGCGGGGAGGACCTCGGGTCTCTGTCCTGGCCCCCCTGCCCCTCCGCACTCCCGCCTCCTCCCCCCCACCCCCGTGGCCACTGCCCCTCCGCTGCTACCTCTGGCTGCCCTGCACCCTCCCCCACCCCCTGGCACCCTAGCTGACCCCCTACCCCAACTTGGGAGAGAGAGGCAAGGAGCAGAAGTGCTTCGTGGGAGCCATCGCACACCCTGGCCAGGACACTTCACCTCTCTGTGCCTCATCCCAGCCTCCCAGAACCATCCTGAGGATTCTGTGGGATAAAATCAGGCCCACATCTGCTAGTATCCATCAGGCTATGGCTGGGATGGGGGAGTCCAACAGGGAAGCTCCCGGGGGGCAGGCACTGGTCATGATTTTAGAGCTGGTGGGAGCCCCTCCCAACAGACAGCCCCCTCTCTTTCACTTCTGCAGATTCTGGAAAATCTACTCTTGACCCTGATGGACCGTCCCAAGATCTGTTCACTTGCAGACACTCGAGGAGAGGCTCAGTGTTGGGCTGGCACTGGGGTGTCCAGACTCCCAACAGCTGGCTTCCTGAAATGGGCCATGGTGGGAGTTTTTACACCCTGGAAATTGGCAGACAGCACCCATCTGGGCCTTTCTATTTAAAGAGTCAGTCATTAACCACTGGCCAGCAACCCTAAGCCGGTTCCTGACCTTGGTCTACTTCCTTGAGCCCCAGAAGGTGGCTGCCATCTTTCTCCAGAAGCTTTCAGTGATCTATCCAGCCCTCAGGGGAGGATGGGAGGCAGGATCTTCCCCTTATCCACTGTAAAAGCCCAGATTTCCTGTGGGGCGGCCATCTGCTTTCCTAAGAGGCTGCCTTTTCTAAACAGCTGTCTTTAGATGTTTGAAGGACTGTCCCATGGAAAAGGAGCTATTTCATGTGTGCCAGAGAAGCACAGAAGCAGCGCTGGGTAGATGTTTGGGGGAAACCATTTTACTATTGTTCCACATGTGTCTTAGCACCGCAGAGACCCTTCCTGGGGATTTTCTGGTCTGACAGCCTCTCCATACTCAGCGTATTTTCAGAGATGCTTTCATAGGGAATGGATCCCTCCTACACTCTCATCCTAGGGGTGCCCAACCCCTCCTGTTTGGCCATCTGCATGTGCCAGGCATTCAAGGCATGTTGACCAACAGGCCCCTTATGTCCATCAAGTTGTAGAACCTCAAAGCTGGGCTAAGTGCCAAGGTCATCACCTTAGGTCCTTGGCAAACACCCGTGGAGGTGGGTTCCTTATCATCGTCCTTGACTGAGGCACCAGGGATGGAAAGGCTCACTGTCACCTGTCCCAGGGGGGTCTGGGGCCAGGTTTGCAATCTATGGGCTTTCATTCAGATCAGCAACCGGACAACCTAGATACAAAGCATGCCATTTTGTCTCCTTTTTAAACATGTTAAAACAATAATGGATTTTAAACCAGGTAGACTGTCTTTGGAGGGGACAATGATGCATTTATCTGAAGATCAATCCTCAGTTAAAGTCAGAAAAAAAATGACAGGTATTATCCAATGGATGGAAATAGTTCCTTCTGTTTGCTTCTTGTCTATACAGTGCTTTCGAACATATTATTTCTTTTGTACTGCTCAAGAAACTCAGAGGAGGAATGAGAAGATGCGTGGAAGCCCCACATTGGTGCCACACGTGAAAAGCCCTGGGATCCCAGCCCCTGGGTCAGTCTTCGTTCTCATGTAGAATGGCTGCTCCCATGACACAAAAGTCATGGCCCAGTGCAAGTAAAAGATGCCAAGAATTGAGTGTCTGCTCTCTGCCGAGCACTATGAAGATACTTGAGACACAAAATCCTGTTTTACTCTTGCAGCAAACCTAGCATGTGGACACTGTCACCTTTGCCTCCCCAAAACCTGAGGCTTGGGGAGGAGGAGGAAGCATCTCGGCTGGGATTTGGTCCAGCCTCCCCAGCGCCACAGCCGACTCCCAGTCTCCGTCATCACCTTCCTGCTCCCGACGCCCTTGCTGTGTAGGGTACCCAAACTAATTGTCTCTGTGTCGAGGCCACCTTTAGGCTTGACCAGGGTCAGCGAAACCATGCTACTGCTTCAGAAGGGACGTGCAGGCTTACGTTCCAACGCACATGGAGTTGTGACTTTGAGTGGTTGCTGGGTCTCTTCAAGAAAGCATTAGCTCCAGGAGGAGGGCCTGTGGGGTCAGCTCATTGCCTCATTCAAATGGCTGACCTACTTTTCCTCCTCCTCTTTGGGTTGAAACCGACTGCTCTGGTGAGATTCTGCACCCGTCTGCTGTACCCTCCAGGCTGAGTGAGTCAATGGGCAGGAAAGTCTCTGTCACTCTGGGCACCAAGCAGCTGTGCCTGGATGGGGGCATCTGGCAGCACTGAGGCAGCTCCCATCACCTGCAGGGACAGACTGTTCCCAATGGCCGGAGTGTGGAGGAGTCAAAGGGCACGTCGCACACTCCACCCCACGGGCAGGGCCAGGCTGTGACTAAAGGGTATGGCTGGAGCCACGCAAATCTTGAGGCAGGTAGACTCTGAGTATGAGAGCCTCATTCAGGTCCTTTTTAGGAGAGATATTGAGCCAGGTTGAGCAGAATGCCCGCAAGTAAGCTTGGGTGGTGTTGGCCTTCCTGAGACCCCATGGTCACTGCTACAGCACTTCTAAAGTATCCCGGAAGCTTCTGGAAAGCTGGCAGTGACTCTCTCATAGACGCAATGAAAGGTAGACCAAATGGCCAGCTGATATTTTCATCCCATTCTCTTTTACAAGGTTTGGGGTTTGGGTTCCCCTCTCCCCAGCCCCAGTTCTGAAAAAAGAATATCTGAGAGAATCTGAATACCCAAACATGGAACAGCCAACTATCTTACTCCTGCATGTTAGTGGGAATCTTCAAATGGTGGGAGACACAGGCAAACAAAATCCTGACCAGTCTCGTGGCCTTAACAATTTACCGTCACCTCTGAACTTGAGCTCCTCCCTCCTGGGTTCTGGTGAAGATGAACTGGAACAGCTCACATGGCGCATTTCTCCCTACCGGGCACACACCACACACTCTACAAGTCTCCACTGTAAAATTTACACCTGACCCTTGCATGGTGCTTCCTGAGGTCCCGGGGCCTAACCAGCGCTGTCCTTCCACAGCTGTGCTGCCCAATGCCACCCACCACCCGTGACACACAGCTCTTGAAATGTCAAATTAAAATTCATTAAAATCAAGTTAGAATCAAAATCCAGTTCATCACTTGCACTAGCCACACGTCAAACAGCCGGTGGCCACGGGCAGCTAGCAGCCACAAATGGCGCAGCACAGATATAAAAGGTTTCTGCCCATATACATGGAGTTCTACTGGACTCTGGACAGTGTAAATTCAGACCCTGAACAGGCCCACAATCACCCAGGACACGGGGTTGATGCAGAGCCCCGTGCTCCAGCCCTAGAGGTTCTGCTCAGTGGAGCCCAGATCCTAAAGCCCAGGATTTGTATGTTTAAGAAGCTTTGGGTGAATCTGATGAGTAACATACTAAGCTAATAGACACTCTGCACACAGGAGGCAACTGAAACCCATCGACTCACCCCATACCCTGCAGCTACGAACAAGCCCCCCGTTCGTGGAGCTTTGGCTCCAAGATCTCCCTCACGTATGTTCATCATCAACTGAGCAGGCCCGGCTGGCCCCAAAGGCTCAGTCCATTTTCCATCTGCATCTCTGAGGCTTCCACGACCGCGGGGTGAGGGGGGGCCTCCCAGCCTCCCCAGATCACCATCGTGCACTCTGGGCATGCAGCAGCACAGAAGTAGTCATTTCCACGCTAAAACCAGTGGCTCAGAAACACAGTAATTGCCATGGAGCTCAGCATGAGCCCTGTCCACTGAAAAATAGCCTCAACCCTCCAGAATGTTTTAATGGAAATGACTTTCAAACAGAGTGAACTGGCAAGGGAGCCAAAAACCAGTTTCTTGAAAATGAATCATACAGTTTGGCTTGAGTCAGGCCCTTGGTCTCCACACAACTGATGCTTATTTCTGTCCATTCAGACTTTGTAAAGTCCGCTCTGGATTCATTTGAGTTCTGGAAAATTCATCAGTGTGACCCAGAGGAGGGCTCTGAATGTCTGTCGCTGGCCCTGCCAGCCCAGGGCAGCCCTGCCCTTCCTCCTGCAGCAGGCCCGCCACAGCCAAGGATCCCTCCCCAGTTACCGGAGCTCACGGTGGTCCCCGTCCACAGCCAGCCTCTCTCACACGACCACATGCCTATCATGCTGTCAGACGGCTCTGGGCCCCCGTTCAGCCATCACAGGGCTGTGGAACATCAGCCCAGGCTGCCTCCAGGGCTGGGCATGGCAGCTATGAAGAGGCCCTGAGCACAGGCCCTGCCCTTGAGGGGCTCAGTCTGCAGCTCACAGCAGTGCACCCCAAAAACCTCCACCTGAGAAGCTGGAAAAAAAAGTAGTGTGTGTCCACAGGAGGCTGAAACTAATTCTGGAAGGAGAAAGAGAGAGGGCAGGGCAGGGCAGGGGGGGAGGGCAGGAGGAGAATGGGGGAAGGAGGGAAGTGGAGGGAGAGGGAAAGAGAGAGAGGGAAGGAGGAAGGGGGAGGAGAAAGGGAGGAAGGACGGGGGAGGAGGATAGAAGGGGAAAGGAGGGAGGAGGAAGGACAGAGGGGGAGAGAGAAGGAGAGAGGGGAAGGAGGGAGGGGGGTTGGGGGAAGAGGGAGGAAGGACAGGGGAGGGGAGGGGGAGGAAAAAGGGAGGGGAGGGGGAGAGGTGGGGGAGGGATGCTTTCCCAGGAAGAAAGGCCTTGCCAAGTGGATGACTGGAGGCCCAGGGCCTGACGGGCTGTCTGCTGCAAGAAGTGCATGGGGCCATCCAGGGCGGAGCGTAGGCATCCGTGTTTCGAGGACGGTGGGCACGCAGGAAGCCATGGCGGGTGCGGGGCTGTTCACCACTCAGGGCCTCGTCTGCCCTCAACAGTGGATTTCTGTCCCCCAACTGGCATTAGAATGAACCAAAAGGATGAGCCAGCCTTCTTCATCCCCACTCCTGGAGCCCGAGCACAGGGCCCGGCTCACAGGAGACACATGGGAACAGCCGTGGGTGGGTGCAGCTCGTCATAGCAGGGCCACCACCCTGGCCCTGCTGCCCCTTGAGCCATTTCTGCTGCGTCCCACCGATACAGGTCCGCCGACTCCTGCACAGATGGGGATCATGCTTCTCCACAGCAGGTGCACAGCCTCTACGGGGACATGGGGCCAGAGGCTCTCAGCTGTGGGCCATCCTGTGCACCGCAGGCCTAAGCACCTTCCCAACTCCACCCATTGGATGCCAGCAGCTCCCACTTGAGGCAAAACACAGCCAATCCAGACGTGGTCACATGCCCCCTGGGGGCCAAACGAACTTCAGTTGAGAGCCACCGACATCCCAGGATCTGGGTGGAGTCCCCGGCTGGCCTTTCTGGCCAGTCTCACCCCTCCTCCAGCTGTGCGTATGGGTGTGCTCAGGTGCCCAGGACCTTCTCCGAGGAGAATGACTACAGATGCTCAGAGGCCCACGGCCCTTACAAGTTCAGATCCGTGATCTAGAAGCGTCAGGAACTTTCTCTGTAAAGGGTTACACGGTAAATACATTTGGCATCATCTAAAAATCTGGCGCAACTATGCAGCTCCATGGTTGTAGGGTGAAAACAGACACGGATAATAATAATGGGTACGGCTGTGTTCCAACAAAACTTTGCTCCTGGACCTTGAAATTTGAATTTCATGTAATTTTTATGTGTCATAAAATAGGCCTCATCTCCTTCTTCTAACCAAGCAGCTAAAAATGGAAAAGCATCCGTAGCGCATGGGCCACACGCAGGCAACAGGTGGATCTGGCCTGTGCACCATATTTGCTGGCCTTGCCCCCCAGCACGCCCTTTTGCAGCTGTGCTAGCGGATCTGTCCCGTTGTGATGGCATGGTAGCATTCCTAGGACAACCACCCCAAAGCCCTTGATGCTGCAACTGTGGCCTGTCCTGGGTCCTGGCCTGTCCTGATGGTGGGAGGGGGCTCAGCCCCGTCAGCCTCTGTCCCAGGACACACGTGAGAAGAGACACAGTTCTCCCTCCGGGAGAGGGAGGGGGTGTCTGTAGGCCAGTGAGAAGGGAACAGGAATAGAGCCGGATTAATTAGTGGCCTGGGGTAATCCCACTTGGTGAAAAAGGTCACCAAAAACGTGACAGTGATGTCAGGAAGGCCTCTGGGCCGTTGCTTATCAGAACAGGAGCCACTTGGCATGTCTGAATCCCGTCAGGACAGGACGTCCGTCCGCCAGGCCTGGCTCAACAGCTGTGCTGTCCTGCCCTCAGGCATAACACTGGTCTGTGACACCCTCCCCCGAGGAAGGGTCCTACCCTCCGGGGACGGGCTGCCCTATTTATAGCCCTGCCTGTGCCTTCTCTCAAGATGGCAATTTCACGCCCATCCATAAATCTGCCCTTCCGAACTGGTACTTGGAGGTCAGCAGAGAGAGTCCCGAGAACCACAATTACTAGACTCTCCATCTGGGGTTGCTGAGGTGGGGTCACAATTAGGATTCCAGGCAGGCAGCGGCCCAGGGCTTCATCCGAGGGCAGGACACGTTGGCTGCGGGCGAGGGTGGAGCGAGGGTGGAGCCCCAGAGGTCGTGTGGGCTGGCAGCCTCCAAGACGAGGCCCAGGCAGCCCTGGCTGAGCTCCTCTGGCCAAAACCCAGGGTGGCCGCAGGGACCCGGGATGCCCTGACCAAGCCCCACTGTGCTCTGCCCCCAGCAGCCTCCACGGATCCACATGGATCTACCAGCGCAGCTCTGCTTATCACTCATGCCTGCTCAGGAAAATGTGCAGACAAGACACAGGGCCCCTTGCAAAGGATTTCCCTGTGGGTATAAAGAGTTGAGTGTGTCCTAAAAACATGACCAACTGGGGTGCACACCACACTGGAGAAGACTGGGGGTGATGGGAACACAGGTGAGGAGCACCCAATTTGGGCTGGGCACCCCAGTGCCAGCTCAGCTGACCGCAAGTCAGGCCGGGGACCATCCCAGCAACCAGCAGGTGGCACGCCAGTCACCTGCTCTGGGCTGGCTCTCTATCTATCTGCCTTCAAAGGAGCAACTGGACTAGGTGTTGTTCTAGAGTCCAATTCCAGCACTGCCAGCCTACTGAGCCCGTCCCCAAAGTCCCCTTCAAGCCCAACCCTACACATCAGAGAGGACTGTCCAGGGGCAACAGATGGGCTTCGGCTTCCGGCGGCTGCAGGTTCAAATCCTGGCTCCCACGTGCCCCGTGGGTCATCTCCTTCATGAGCCTGTGAGTGAGGAGGACCCCAGTGACCCACAGACATGTGTCAAGTGGGTGGTGCCCGGTGACCTCCAGGGCTGGCACGGAGCACCTCTCCCTAGCTGAGTCTTGTCCTGGGCTCCTCTGTCCTCAGGAAGGATCCAATCTGGTCTGGTCTCCACGAAGCAGTGCTCCTCCTAACGCAGCAAGTGTCAGGGACGATTCCTGGTAAAGCGGGGGAGCCCAAAGCTGACAGTCTGTCTTTCCAGAGGTCGACTTCCCTCTACCCCACACCAGAGGTCCAGGCAGGAGGCTGCCATGCACACCCGGGTGAGCCACACCTGGGTGATCCTGCTCCATCTGGGATAGGGACCGGAACTGTGCTATGACCTGTCAAAGCTGACAAAAGGGCACCACGGATGCTGTCACTGGGTCCCTGTGTGTCCCTCTAGCCCTCACGCTTGCACCCAGTCTGGGGGTTCCAAGGCCACACACGGGCCAGGACCCCCATTCCTTAGAGTCTACCATGGTGAAGACAAGAGGACCCCCATTCCTTAAAGTCTACCATGGTGAAGACAAGAGGCACCAGGTACCCCATGAGGTCTGGGTGAACCCCGACTCCCCCATTGATCGCAGGCTCATCAGCGAGGTCCTGCCACAACCTGGTCAGATTGCAGGGCAGAGGCCAGCACCGCCCAGGGCAGGGTGCTACACAGAGTAGCCAGAGGCAAGGCTGGCCTCCAGGGCGGTGAAGCCAGCGGGCAGCAGGGGTGCAGCTGCGGCCACCTGCTCACCCTGCTCCCTGCCAGGCCCTCGACCCATGCTGCCACACATCCTTCACGCGTCTTCTTTCTCACACTTCTCTCAGAAGCTGCTAGACCATCCCCGCAGGACCCGGGACTGACCCCAAAACCTGTGTGCCCCTCTTCCCCCTGCAAAGAGGCCAAAGCCCCGCGGGTGTCTCCAGCCACCTGGACTGACCCACAACACCCTCAGAGCAAGGTGGGCTGGGGCCTGGCGCCTGCACGGGAACCACCTGGACTCCACATCCACCCTGGTCTCCAGGCGGCCAGGCAGGCGAGGCACGTCCCAGAGTCCCGAGGAAGGGAAGTGAATGAGCCTGAGGACAAACAAATGCCGGTGAACTTGAGAAAATGGAAATCACTGGCTCCGTTCTCTGGCAGGAGAACCAAGAGCAGGGCTGAGCAGAGCCAAGGAGGGTTCCGGCCGGCCCGGCGGGCTCTGAGCAGCTGGTCTGAGCATCAGGCGCGGGAGCCAGCGCTCGGCGTCCTGGCCTCCTGGCCGCTGGGACCCACATGTGCAGGCCTGCGGGACGCTCATAAAAGCGACTGGTGCTAGGATGGAAAGGGGAGCCCTGCAGGGGTGAAGGAGAGAGGGCAGTGCACGCGTCCGAGGGCTCCCATGGCCACAGGGACAGGAAGTGGAGGGTCTGCTCCCTTCTGCGTCTTCAGAGATGAAATGGAAGCTGAGATGGGCTCTCTCTCGGGCATGGGGGAGGACCAGCAGGCCTGACAGGCCCTGGAATTCCGGAGGCAGTGATGCCGGCAGAAGGAAGGGGCTGCAGGATTTCATTCAAAGCAGCAGGGTGTGACATTCTGCGGGGCTCAGGAGTAGGAACCCTGGTCTGAGCTGCTAGGAGGCTTTGTGGGCAGTCATGGGGTCTAGCTAAAGGCCCAGGGCCCAGGGGTACAATGTCGGGGGCTGGGGGAGCAAGGAGGGGCTAAGTGTAGGAGGCTGCAGGGCTGGCCAACTCAGCAGCTCAGGGGCACCTCCGAAACCTGGGCGCACTCCAGCTCTCCCCACTGC
Source organism: Canis aureus (assembly GCF_053574225.1). NCBI lineage: Eukaryota > Metazoa > Chordata > Mammalia > Carnivora > Canidae > Canis > Canis aureus. The sequence continues at coordinate 10,429,463 of NC_135626.1, forward strand.
CCTCCTGGGCCCCAGGCTACCCCCAGCATCACACCAGTGTCAGGGGCAGAAGAGCACTAGGTCTTTCTGAGGACTGTCTGAAAAGCTCAGATCTTTCCCGGGACTGCCACTCTGCCACAATTCCCACCCCAGTTCCAGGGAGCAGGAGCACAACCACCATGACTGGCTGGGATGGGGACGGGGCCACGGAACGGGGTAAGACTCAGGCGCTGCCAAAGACCCTCCGGGCCTCCCCTGTCTGCTGGCCCCTTATGCTCCCACCTCCCACTTCCAGCTTTCCTGTCCAGGCAAAGGCTCAGGATGCTGCTGTGAACGCCACTCAGAGCCAAGCACGAGCCACCTGGAGCCCCACCTGCAGGTGGTGATGCCCCACAGTGACCCTTTGGCTGAAGGGAGCAGGGCCAGGGGATGGATTCTTCCCTTTCTCCCTCTGGAGTGAGCAGATGCAAGGCCTCCCAAAGCCTGCCTCTCCTGTCCATTCCAGGGGCCATGGCCCCAAATCCAGTTGTAACACATGGGCTTTTGCCTCAAACTAGCACAGCAGTGTTCCTGGAGGACATGGACAACACAGAGGAGGGCAAGCTCCCAAGCCGATCAGCGAATGGGAAGGAAACATAGGGGAGGCAGCTAACACAGTGTGCTTCAGGAAGTGGGAGACCCAAGCAACAGGAAGAAACAGGAAAAGAGCTTGTCTGAGCCACACTTTAAACAACAAAAAAGCTCTGGGCCCTGACGGTTTCATGACAGTTTTTTCAAACACTCGGAATTCTTAGTGGAATCCTACCATCCTAGAAACTCTTCATCCCCAGACTCTCCACATGGCTGCAAACCACAAAAGGAATGCAAGCCTTTCAATTCACTTTATGCACCTGCATAATCCTTCTGTCGAAATCAAACAAATGGAAAGTAAAAACTAGCATTAAGAGCCGTCTATGGGTCAAATAGTGCCTGAAGCATTTTATTTGTTGAATGGCATGAATAAAATTATTATCACCCGCTTTACATAAGGAAAACCGAGGCACAGCTGGTGTGAGTCAGGAACAGAGTTCAAACCCAGAGGGCACACACACGAGAGTGTGGCCTTAATTTCTGCAAAGCATTGCCTCACGACAAACAGCCTCCCCTATGAATTTACATGGAAAAAGCCCAAATAAAAAGAGTAGATCAAATGAGTACTGTGCTAAGTGATTAATATGCCAAAACCAGGTAGGAATGTTAGGATATTATTCCCATCTTTGCAATTTTCTTAAAAAAGGTTTTCACCAAACACTAGGTTGATTAAAAATTACAATTCTTAAGTCATTGTCATGTATAACAAAAAAGTACAGCAAAGACCCACACCCCAACCCCCGGGGAGGACACAAGACATCACCCCGTGCACCCTCTCCAGCCCTCTGCTTTCTCCCTTGGAGGGAACCCACTTCCAAATTTCATCCTACCATTCCCATGGCACCATATAACTTTACCTTACATTCTTATTTTTTTTAAGATTTTATTTATTTATTCATGAGAGACACACAGAGAGAGGCAGAGACACAGGCAGAGGGAGAAGCAGGCTCCCTGCGGGGAGCCTGATGTGGGACTTGATCCCAGGACCCCGGGATCACTCCCCGAGCCAAAAGCAAACATTCAACCACTGAGCCACCCAGGTGACCTACCTCATATTCTTATATCCCAAATGCTTGGATTTCTATGCTCTTGAAATTGATGAGTGTACTCTTGCTATGTATTTCTCCACCTCCTGCATTTTTGACCAAACTTTAATTTTTGAGAGTCATCTATTTTGTTGAATGCAGCTTTATCATTCATCTTCACCCTTGTGCAAGACTCCATTATATGAACCTAATCCTATTTCTGTGCCCATTCCACTGTTGATGGGTATTTGGGTTATTTTTCACAAGTTGTCACTGTAAGCAGTTCTTTTGTGAGTGCTCATGGATATACATCCTAAAGCCACAATCTCTCGTGGATTTACTGGGTCACAGGGTATGTACCTACTCAACATGATATTATATGCTCTTATTCCACAGAAGTTGAACCAATTTATGTTCCGAGAAGCAATTATAAGAATGTTTGCTGTTTTACAATTTGCCAAAATTCATATTTTTATAAGTTTTACCCATATGGTAGGTGTGAAAGTGTGTACTTTCTTTTTTTAAATTTACTTTGCACTTTCCCATCACTGATGATACTGAATGTCTATCATTTTCTGAACTAAATTCATCTGGTCCTATATAAGCCTATTTCTAGATTCTCTATTTTATTCCACTGATCTGTCTTTTTTTGCACCAAAACCCCATGCCCTAAGGATTGTTAACTTTATAATAAGTCTTGAATTCGGGGAGTATAAACTCTCCTTTTCTTCTCCAAAACTATTTTGGCCATTTACTCTAGGCCCTTTGTGTTTCCATCTAAATTTTAGAATTAATTTACAAGTCTCCATAAAAATCTTTTTGTCAGTCCACTGTATCAGCTCCTCAGTGAATTAGATACTTTAGAAATTGCAATATGGATTCTTGATTTATTAGTCTCTTAGGCACATCATGGTCAAAATGCCAAAAATCATAAATGAAATCTTAAAAGAAGCCCACAGGGCATGGCACGAAGGAGGAGCCCATAATCTTCAAAGAAACAGCAGTAAGCATGATGGCTGACTTCTCAGCAGAGCCATGGAAACCAAAAGACAATGGAATGGTACTTTCAAAATGCTTGAAGAAGAAAAGTGCCAAAAGAGAATTCTATAACTGGTGAAAGAAGTTTCATAAAATGAAATAAAATAAAGATGTTTTTTATTTATTTGAGATAGAGTGAGAGAGCAGGAGTGGAGGGGGTGGCTAGAGGGAGAGGGAGAAGCAGGCTCCCCACTGAGCAGGGAGCCTGACTCGGCTCAATCCCAGGACCCCGAGATCATGACCTGAGCCAAAGGCAGACACTTAACTGACTGAGCCATCTAGGTGCCCCTAAAGATGTTTTCACATAATAAGAGAAAAGCTTCAAGAGTTTGCCGCTAGTATTCACACACTATAAGAAATGGGATGACAATGCAGGAAAGAGCAGACTTTATGGCAACAATAGTACAAAGGTTATGGGTGTAATGGAGTTAAACTAGCGTCAAATTCTTGCATTTGGGGGGAAAATTACCCTGGTAAAGATTCTTTTGTCTAAAGTCTTCTCATCTGTTATTAATCTGTCATTTTTTTATTATTAATATTTACTTGGCCTACCCTCATGTTTTAGATATCTCTCTTTTAAATAACTTATCATTGGATTTCTTAAAAACAGGGCTTAGAAATCTTCATCTTTTAATGGAATTTTTATTCCATTTACATTCATTTTAATCACTGATATGTGGATTCCTTTCTGTCCTTTATTTGGTATTTATCTTGCCTCTGGTTTTTCTTCTCTCTCCTACTTCCCTCCTATTATTGATATATTTTAATTTCAATTTTCCCTTTGTAGTTACATAAATTTTGCTACTATTAATGGCTCCCTAAACATTTTAACATATACAATGAACTTATCAAAATTCAGTCAATTAATATATTTATTTTCAAACAATGAAGATTTAAAACACTACTTCAAATCATTTCTCATTTTCTGACTTTTCTATTATTACAATTTTTAAAACTCTGTAAGGCATATTTATTATTTTGCACAGCCAATGTCTAATTACATTTGCCACAGAGGTACCACTTTCTTTGGTCACTATTTCTCCTTCTGTCTCATCTCCCACCTGAGATGACCGTCATTCGACCTGAACTATATCCTCTGCAGTCTCTTCTAGGGAAGATTTGTTGATAGAGAAATTTTCGTTTGTCTAAAAATGTTTTTATTTTTCCCTTATTCCTGAAAGATTATTTTCTTTCAGTATACACAAAGCTTCCCCCCCCCAAAAAAAGTAATGATTCCACTCTCTTCTGATATCTGCTATTGGTGTTGATAAGGTAGGTGTCAATGTAACTGTTATTCCTCATAATAAAGTTGTCTCCTTTAGTCCTTTTAAGATCTTTTATTCTTTGGTATTCTGCATTTTCATTCCTATGTCTCTGAGTGCAGAGTGGATTTTATTTGTCCTGCTTTGGATTCAACAGGCTCAATGGATATGAGGATTGGTGTTTTTCATTGGTTCTTGGAATTCTTAGCCTTGTTTTCACCAGATATTGTCCCTTCTCCTTCAGATTAAATGTGAGTTAAGTCTCCTCACTCAATTCCCATCACTCTCATCTCTAAGATCTTACACCACTTTTCTTTCTGTGCTATATTCAGGGTAATTTTTACAGCTCCATTTCTCAGCTTATTGATTCTTTAATTGTGTTTCATCTGTAGTTAAACTCATTCACTGAGTTTGCAATTTCGGTTGGAATGATTTTCCTTTTTAGTGATTATATTTGATCTTCAAAAAATCTTCTTGGTCAATTTTTTATACTCTCTCTTTACCCCTATTTTAATCTCACTTATTTCTTTAAACATATCAAACATAAATTCTTCTCTCCTACTTCCAATATGTGAAGTCTGATGTGTGATTCTTCCAGTTGCTGTGTTTTGTTTTCTGTTGGGTCTTATTCATGGGGCCATGTTTCTTCATGTATAATGTAATTTTTTTTAATTTTTATTTATTTATGATAGTTACAGAGAGAGAGAGAGGCAGAGACACAGGCAGAGGGAGAAGCAGGCTCCATGCACCGGGAGCCCGATGTGGGATTCGATCCCGGGTCTCCAGGATCGCGCCCTGGGCCAAAGGCAGGCGCCAAACCGCTGCGCCACCCAGGGATCCCGTATAATGTAATTTTGACTACAGACCCCAACCCCTTGAAGTGGTTTCACTTGGTAGAGTTCTTTGAGACCTGATTTGAAGGTGAATTTCTTCAGAGAGGGTTTATACTCACTTCTGTCAAGTACTTCAAAGTGCTGCCAATTCATGGCCACAGTAAGCTAAATTTTTAGGTTGAGGCTCTTTGGACCACCCAGGTAGTGTGAACTTGTGCTGCAAACCATGTAAGCACTGGCTTGTGTTTATGAATTCTCAAGAAGAATTTTTTTCTCCAATCAGTGCCAAATTCATCATAAATGTTTTTTCCAACTGCCCCAGGGCATGTAGGTATGTCTAATCAAACTGATATGAGTCTTTTAGAGTCCCAATGATGGGCTGTCTTAGAATCTCCTTGGGCAGGCTGTGGTTGTCCCCTGGATCCTGGAAGGCCATAACACAGAAGCTAATGTTCACTTGATGTCGATGTGGCGAAGGCCCATTCTGATGCACAGGTTTCTGCTTAAACAGAGTTGTTTTACTTCAGGGAATCCTTTCTTTCTTGCTAAGAGGGAACTTTGACTAAGTGATTTAAAAATTAATCTCAAAGAATAAAGACTAGTAGTCAAGATCTTTTGGGAAAAAGAGTACTGAATGATGACATACACTGTCCCACACTGTGATGGTTAATGTCAGATGTCTGCTTGACTGGGCTAAGGGATGCCAGTTGCCTGTTAAAACATTACACTGGGCACATCTTGAGAGTGTTTCTGGAAGAGATTAGCATTTCAATCTGTGAACTGAGTAAAGATCACCCTCCCAAATGCACAGTGGGGGTGGGGCGGGCATCATCCAATCTGCAGAGGACCCTAATAGAACAAAAAGTAGAGGAAAGGAGACTTTGATTTCTCTGCTTGAGCTGAGATGTCCATCCTCTGCCCTCAGACCTTAGCATTCCTGTGTCTCAGGACCTCAGACTCACCCTGAGACTTATACCATCAGCCCCTTAATTCCCAGATCTTTGATCCTGAACTGAGTTATACCACTGGCTTTCCTGGTTCTTGAAGGCAGATCCTGGAACTTCTCAGCCTCCATATTGTTGTGAACCAATGCCTATAATAAATCTCCTCTCATAGTTATCTAACTTATCTATCTGCACATGTGTCCTATTGGTTCTGTTTCTCTGAGAATTTTTATTAATATGCATTAAATCATGATATAAATCTTCAATACTTTAAATGTGTGGCCCCCTCTCATGTCACAACTAGAGATCAGTAAAATGAAATAAAAGGTCTATAAATAGGCCCTGTAATAGTAGCTTTTCAAATCAGTGGGATAGAAAGAACTCTTCCTAGAGCAGCCAATGGTTGGATAATTAGTTACTTCTTCAGAAAAATGGTCAGTTAGGGTTCTATCTTATGCCAGAACAGAGTCCAGATGAATCAAAGTGCCAAAAGTAAAAAGTGAAGACACAGAACAACATTAAAAGTAGGATACAATATTTATGCAGTCTCCAGGTGGGAAAGACATTTGTAAGTCTAAAAAGAAAGGCAGAAGACAAAAAAAGAAAATGTTAAACTACTTAAACTTCTGTTTGTAATAGAACATGGTGAACCAAAGTAAAAGGCAAAGATAAACTGGGTAAAACATGTGGAAATTGTAAGAGAAACAAAGATTCATATCCTTTGTTTTTCAAGAGTTTCACAGATCAATAAAGCATAGGTTTCGGGAGATAGGAGGAGAAAATGTATACCAAAATTCCTCAGCAGACTTGTAAAATCAATGTTCAAGTTCACCAGTAGTCACAGAAATGTACACTGAAGAGTGTATAACTTCAAGACTCTTTCAGATTTTTCAGGAATAATCCAGTGTTGGCAAGCTTTGGGAAGATGGACATTTTCCATTAATAGTGAACTGATTCTTGATTTCCAGAGGACAATTTGGCATTTTGTACTATGAGCTACAAAAGTATTTCAATACTTTGACCTTGAAATTTCCCTCGTAGAATGGCACCCCAAGGATGGCAGTTCAAGGCAAATACACGACATGATGCCTGTCACCTGCACAATGATTAAAAAACTCAAAATCAACATCCAAAATGAAAACTGGCTAAATACATTATGGTATATCCAAAGAATATGACACATGGTGAATCAAATACTAAGAATAAAGCTTTGGACAAAGGGGCAGAGCAGTATAATGGAACAAAGACAATCTTTCAACAAATGGTGCCCAACAACTGGATGCTCACATGCAAAACAATGAATCTAAACACAGATGTTACACCTTTCACAAAAATTAACTCAAAATGGATCATAGACCAAATATAAAATGCAAAGCTATAAAACCCCTAGAAGATCACATAAGAGAAAACCCAGATGACCTTGGGTTTGGAGATGACTTTTCAGATACAACACCAAAGAAGCAATCAATGAAAGAAATGAAGCTAAACTGCTTTAAAATTAGAGCCTTCTGCTTCTGTGAATGACAATGTCAAGAGAATGAGAAGAGAAGCCACAGACGTGGAGAAAATATTTGCAAAACACACAGCTGATAAGGGACTGTTACCCTCAATATACAAAGAACTTTTAAAACTCAACAATCAGAAAGTGAACCACTTGATTTAAAATGGCCAGACGAGCACAGTATAAGGAAGATAGTAAATAATATCGTAATTACTGTATATGGTGACAGAGGGCAGCCACCTCGCTCATGGTGGTCACTGTCTGCAAATGTGGAATCTCTCTGTTGGGATGCCTGAAACCAATATAACTTTGCATGTCAACTACACTTCAGTTACAATAAACGGGCAAAAGACATGAGCAGACAGCTCACGAAGAAGATACACAGATGGGCGAATGAGCCCATGAAAAGATGTTCCACATCACACGTCATCAGGGAAATGCAAAACAGCGAGCTAGCACTACACGTGTAGTAGAATGGCCCAGAGCTGGAGCGCCGACATCAAATGCTGCCAAGGATGTGGAGCAGCAGGAACTCTCATTCACTGTCGGTAGGAATGCAGCGTGGTGCAGCCACTTTGGAAGACACTTTGGCAGTTTCTTACAAAGCTAAGCATCCTCTTGCCATACAATCCAGCAACCACACTCCTTGGTATATATCCAAGGGAGCTGAAGATTTATGATCACGTGAAAACCTGCATGTGGGTGTTTATGGCAACAGCAAAAGGGCCAGTGGTTGCCAGGGGTTGAGGAGACAGTGGGGTAAGCACAGAGCACAGGGGATTTTAGGGCAGTGAAATGACTCTGTGAAGGGTGGACACTATATGGGTGGGTATGTGTCATCATACATTTGCCCAAACCCATTGAATGTGCAGCACCAGAGCGAGCCCTGATGTGAGCGACAGGGTACGTGGTTGGGTGATAGTAATGAGTCAGAGCAGGTTTGTGCACTGGAACAGATACACCAGGCTGGGGCGGGGGGTGCAGATGATGGGGTTGGCTGTGCGTGGGGTTGGGAGGCAGGGCAATACAGGAAATCTCCGTACTTCCCACTCAGTTTTGCAATGAACCTAAGTGTCCCAAAATATTAACTATTAACAAAAAAAATAAAACTAAAAACCAGGCTTTGAGGGCTATTTCGCTGCAGAGACTTGACAGAAGCAGTGTGCCAGCAGCAGATGTGATGGGTTGACCCGCTCAGCCAACCTGTGTCGTGTATCGCGTTGCACGCCAGGCCCCAAAGATCCCAGTCCAGTGTGTGTGTGAGCGTGACAGGGGGAGAGCCGGTCTGGGAGGAACTGAAGTCAGGTGTGAATGAGCGGATTCCAAGTTCAAGACAAACCCCGTGCAAATCCGAGCTGCAAGCAGTGGCTCGGCCCTGGACAGCCACCCAAGCTCTCTCTACACAAGGCGTCCTTGGCCAAGAGTGGGCAGCGAGGAAGGAAGCCCTAATACAACGCTGGCCTCTGGAGGGCCTGTAGGCCAGGAAGTGCCGTCGCCTCGTTCTTCCAGTTCCGGGTGCAGGTCACCGATTGATGTGCATCCACGATCCATATCACACCACACAAACCCTGGCCAGCAACCCGGATCCAGAGTAGGCGTGGGGGGAAGCCAAGGATGGTCACGAGGCCAAGGAGTTAGGGAGAAGGAGAGAATTGCATCTGCTCAGAGAATTCTCTCTCTCTCTCTCTCTTATTCATTGACTCAAACACCCATCCAGTGTCTGCTGAGTCCCAGGATGATGCCAGGCACACACGCGAGTGGATTGTCTGTGACTGTGGACCGTCCCTGGGACAGACAGCCTCCTGCCCCCACCACCTTCACACCCATGTCCCCCCGGCGGCTCTTCCTTGTGGTTCCTCTGGTTGGTCCTCTCCCTGCCCTCTGTGTGTGGAACCCAATGGCTGTCCTGTTTCTCCAGCAAGGACTCCAGGACCCGAAAGGCTGCTGCTTCTCTGTGGCCTTCATCCCTCCTGAGTCTGCACCAGACAATAAAGGCTCTGGGGAAGATGGTGTGCAGTCATGGGCAGGAGGAAACCACCCAGCAGTTCTCTGGGCAGGGCAGGGCAGGGGCTCCTCATCTCTGTGTCCCAGGGCTGCCCAGCTGGGGCAGCGGTGTCCTCCTCCAGCTAAGAAGGAAAGGGACAGTGTGAGGAAGAAGACATAACCCGTGGTCTCTGTCAGTCAACGGCAGTATTCGGGGCTGTGCACAGTCCTGTGGCCCTGACTGAGTACCAGGCTTGTCAAACACAATCAGTCTAAGCGACTTCACGGAGCCACTGAGAGGCTGTAGTCACTCAGGCCGTTTGCCACCACTTCCTCCCTGCTGGGGACAGTGCTTCATCCATGAGGAATGCGGTGCCTGTGTTCCCAGCTTCTTTTTCCAGCTGCCCCCAAAGGTGGGAGCTGGGGAGCCTCTCTGAAGCACAGACGGATTCCTCTGCTCTCGTCTTCAGAAATTCCGCAAGTTGGTCTGGGACGTGAATCATGCTTCGGGTTTGGAAAAAGTTGCAGAATCAAAGCCAAGGGAGGCTGGGGGCCGCCCGGGCTCGGCGGCGGGCCTGGGGGCCATCCTGGAGGCTGGCCAGCACGGTCCCTCTTGGCTCTACCAGGACGAGGCGGGGCTGGCCCAGCGGGACAGCCCACCTTTCCCAGAAATTGGGTCCGGCCACTGATGGTCTCAAACCACGGACACAGCTGCTGCCTCCCGCTCCACAGTCCTAAACGATTTCCAGGGGTGTCCCGAAACTCCCAGAATAGAACTGCTCCTTAAGCAGGCACACAAAATCCCTGCGGTGAATTATCACATAAAACATTCAGGATGTTGGTGGGAGGCCAGGGGGCCGGGAGTCTCCTCCCCAGGCAGGGCATCCCGGTGATCCAGCTCCCGGCAGGCTGGCCCTCGTGACACGAAAGGCTACTCTTTCCTCTTGGAAACAGAGAAACTGAGGCCCAAATAGGGAGAAGGAACCCTCCCCTTCCCACCCAGGTCCTAGGGCATTACGAAACACAAGCCACGTGATCACTGTCTAGTCTAGAAATTTCCATCACTAGGTTTACTTCCTTAAGGACCGTCTGAAGACAGGCGTGCATTTTCAGTTTTATAACCAGATGTGCAAGAGTCTGCCTGGGATGGCTCATCCCTGAGGCCCTCACCCCGACTTGCTCTCACACAGCTGGGGGGCACCCTCCAGGCGCACTGTTACAGAAGGGCACACTGCCTGGGGGAGGCTGCTTTTCTGTGCAAGTGACAGCTTGCTGGGCACAGAATTTAGGGTCGTGACCTGTAACTCTCAACCTCACTGCAGTGTTGCCCCTGTTGGCATTTCTGGTTGCAGAGAACTCTTAAGACTGACTTGATTTCTGCTCCTCTGTGAATAGGCTTTTTCCCCATCCGGTGAAGACCCAACTGTTACACAGAGGCTTAATGTTTCCCACGAGAAATGAAGAACAAATCAGCCTAGACCAGCTGTGGTTCCCAGGGTCCTGCCTGGTGACAAGGGCCAGGCCTGGGTCAGACAGCCTTGCCTTTTTTTGTCACTAATTGGGCTTGTGACCTTGAGAAGTCACTTCACCTTCCTATGACACACTTCACTGCTTTCCAATAAGGAGAGAATGTTTTCTGCCAGCATCTGTTAGCAACAAGCTCGCTTATGCCGAGAAACAAGCGTCCCCAACATCTCTGTGGTTTAAAACAAGAAGGAAGCAGTTGTTGCTCACTCCTGGCTCCACGTAGCTCCTGACACCTTCCCACAGTGATCCAAGCAGCTGCTGGAGGCTCTGCCCCAGAATACTGCCCGTTTCCATGGCCAGGGAAATGACCTTTACTGCTACCTCTGCTCAGACATGGGACCACCACGACCCCCCAGAGATGGGGCTGGGGACAGGGAGGCACTGCGTGGACAGGCTCAATAGCCAGGCACCCTAAATGGCCACCAGACGATTCCCTCAGAGAATCCACCCCACAGTCACCCTCCACGGGGAGGTAGGAAGCCTGGATGGTGAGGGATGGACCTGTCTGCAGCTTGGAACTCCAGGGTAGAGGACGGGATGATGGCACCTGAGCTGGCCGGGCCAGCGCACTCTCCCAAAGGAGCAGCGTGGGAGGGAGAGCTGTGGGCGGCATGGCTGGGCCTCTTTCCCGTTGGCTGCCTGGCGCCCGGAGAGGTTCCTCTTCCCATCTCCCTTTGCTTCCACAGGCCAGGGAGGAGCCTTCCTCCACCACAGGGGCACCAGGGACAGTCCCCCAGGATGGAAGCCTGAGACCTGGCACAGATGGGACTGGCTGATTTCTAAATCCTGGTTCCTTCTGATCTTTAAAACAATGTCTTGTCCTCTGAAGCTCAAGATAGGACAGGACCCAGGCAGGAGGGTGGTTTCCAGTGAAAACCCCTGGAGCCAGACGTGGCATCTTGGGCAACCTGCTAAGGCCCCAGAACCTTACATGCACGCTCTCTCCCTCTGCGCGAGTGTGTGCGTGTTTGTGTCTCCCTGAGTGTCTCTCTCACTATAGTCTCTGTCTCTACCCCGTCTCTCACTCTGTGTCTCTGCCTCTGTCTCTCTCCCACCCCATCTCTCGCTCTGTGTCTCTGCCCCTGTCTCTCTCCCACCCCATCTCTCGCTCTGTGTCTCTGCCTCTGTGTCTCTCCCACCCCATCTCTCGCTCTGTGTCTCTGCCCCGTCTCTCTCCCACCCTGTCTCTTGCTCTGTGTCTCTGCCTCTGTCTCTCTCCTACCTCATCTCTTGCTCTGTGTCTCTGCCCCGTGTCTCCCCCACTCCATCTCTCTCTGTGTCTCTTCCCCTGTGTCTCTCCCACCCCATCTCTCACTCTGTGTCTCTGCCCTGTCTCTCCCCCACCCCGTCTCTCACTCTGTGTCTCTGCCCGTCTCTCTCCCACCCCATCTCTCGCTGTGTCTCTGCCTCTCTCTGCCACCTCGTCTCTCACTCTGTGTCTCTGCCCTTGTCTCTCTCTCACCCCGTCTCTCGCTTTGTGTCTCTGCCCCATCTCTCCCCCACCCCGTCTCTCGCTCTGTGTCTCTGCCCCTGTATCTCTCCCACCCTGTCTCTTGCTTTGTGTCTCTGCCTCTGTCTCTCTCCCATCCCGTCTCTCACTCTGTGTCTCTGCCCTGTCTCTCTCCCACCCCGTCTCTCGCTGTGTCTCTGCCCCTGTCTCTCTCCCACCCTGTCTCTTGATCTGTGTCTCTGTCTCTGTCTCTCCCCTACCCGGTCTCTTCCGTTCTCTCTCTCAAGCCAGACAACTGCATGATGTAACTCGCAGTCCAAGCAGCCAACTTGTGTCTGCAGAATCCACATGTTTTAGGTGTTTCAGAAAACAGCTACACCCTCTTCCTCATGGGAATGGGACAGAACGAACTGTAACTGGGGGCTCACCGTCTCCCCTGAGTAGGGAGACCCCTGAAATTACAGGCTGGGTGCCCCGGGATCTCCAAACCTCCTGGTGCCCAGGGACCCTCCTGCCCATGGCACCCGGCCTCCCAGAGGCCGCACTCTCTCCCCCACCTGGGAACAAGCTGGCAGCGTCCACTGGAGACAGCAGACTAATGACAATCACAGGCTCTGCTGGAACCGCCGGTCTGGGCGCACAGACAGGACAACGTCCCCTCTTCCAGGCCATCATGTTTGCGGTGCTGCTGTCCAGCTCTGCTAGCTGGAGACATGTGGCGGGCCGCTCACCTCCGGCGTGGCTGTGACGCACACTGAGCGGCTGCGCCCTCGATCCCACAGCAAACAAGTGCACTGGCCGATCCTGCGCAACGAGGAGCGTCTCTGGCACAGGAGGAACAGCGCGGGTTCCCTACGCGGCGAGGGGCACTAAGGCAGGCGGTGGGCCTAACCCGAGCTTCCGCCGCCCAACGCAGCAGCTGCCAGCACGCGGGGACCAGACGGCCAAGCCCTGTGCTCCCGCATCACCAGCGGGCAGCCCAGGAGCCCGGACTCGAGCAGGATCAAAGGCCAGAAAAAGTCCGTTCCTTTGGATCTTGGTTTTGTTTGAATAGGTTTCGAAGGCAGAGAAGTTTGAAGATGGAGTGGAATCATCCCGGCAAGCCAATGAGTTGGAGGCGGTCCTCCTCTGGTGAGACAAGGGGGAGGCAGAGAGAGGGGAGGACTTGCTTGTCCGAGGTCAGGCTGAGCTCCCCAGGGCGTCCCCGTCTGTCCCAGAGAGCTCGAGCACGGGGCCGAGGGGCAGGTGCGTCCCGGGAGACAGACAACGGCCGCGTCCCCTCCCTGCCCGCAAGGTGGGTGCTCCCTCGCAACTCCTCTGGGATGGCGGAGGCAGAGCTTCCACACATGGAGACCCTGGCGAGAGTCTGGTCTCACCTTACAGTTGGGGACACTGAGGCACCCCTGGGGGCCAACCTGCACACGGCTCCAGCTCTGTCCCATTTCCTCAATCTTTGTCCAGGACTTTCTCTGAGGAGAGAGCAAAGGGCTATGGAATAGGTGCACAGCTCCCTTCAGACATGGACGTGGAGGCAAGCGGGCAGCACGGGGGCCCCTCGCGGCCACGCTACCCGTGTGCTCAGGTTGTTGCTGCAGGACACCACAGCCTGGGCAGCCGGCCTGGCATCACTCCTCCCAGTTCTGGAGGCTGGAAGCCTGAGATCAGGGTGCCCACAGATTCGGTTCTGGTGAGAGCCCTCCTCCCGGCCAGCTGACAGTCGCCTCCTCACTGTGCCCTCACCAGTGGCCGGAGAGCGCCGGTCCACTTCCCTGGCTTAGAAGGATGCTAATCTCATCATAGGGACTCCACCCACACGACCGCATCTGAACCTGATCACTTCCCAAAGTCCCCCCAGGACCATCACCTTGGGGGTTCGGGCTGCAGCACGTGAAGCTGGCAGCATCACAGACATTGGGTCCATAGCACCATGCTTGGCTCCCTGGTGCCTCTGGATGGAAACAGGAAGATTCAGCAGTCACCGCTGAGGGGTGCAGACGATCGCTGTAAACTCTAGGGGGCACCAGTCACATGGGGGTCTATGGACAGATCCCCAGAGTTGTGCAGTGCACAACCTGCACAGTCATCCACAGTGAACCTGAGTCAGGCACACACCAATCACTTTGGGGGCCGTGTGTTTGGGGTTCTCCCACATGAATGTGTTCTTGGGGCCATCCCAAGCCCCAGTCAGGTAGGTCCTGAGGTTACCTGTAGCTTACAGATCATGGGGTAGAGACCCAGAGAGGACAAAGCAGCTTGGCCAAGGTCACACGGCTGGTATGTGGCTGCCCAGGGATGTGACCCCAGGCCTGCCTCAGGCTGGGCATCATCTCAGCTTCATCCAGCCTCCCAGGTGCTGAGCCAGCCATGGGGCAGCTCTCAGGTGCCATCATTTAGGCCGCCTACCCCAGGAGGTTCCCAGGACCGTGCGCCCTCCCGGGAGCCAAGCAGCTTGCCACAGTCTTCTGCACGAAGGGTGTGGGACAGAAGGGTGGGTGAAATTAAGATGCACTGGCCCTCAGGGAGCCTCCATGCTGGGCACCAGGTAGGCTCTAGATGCCCGTTCATTCACGGCCAGGCCGCGGGATACCCTGAGATGCATGGCAAGGGGACCCAACTGGCAGGTGCAAGGGAGGGCTTCCTGGGAAGTGACATTTCAGCCAAATTCAGGGTGATGAGGTGATCAGAGCCAGACACTCACTCTCACTCTGGGGAAAAAGGAAGCCACAGAGCATGACCTCAAGGCAGGGGGTACCCAGGAGGGTGAGGTGGCCCGAATGGGGCAGTGTTGGGGTTCCTGGAGAGGGGCAGAGCTGCTATGTTCCCAAGCACAGAACACACGTACCTGCCAATTAGGAAGTGCGTCCTCAACATTTGCTGAATGCAGGGCAGAGTCCTCAGGGAGCTCCTGCAGGATCCCTTCGCTGATTCAGTCATTCGACAAATATTTTGGAGCACATTTTGTATGTTAAACCTCATGCTAAACATTAGGGAGACCAACCAGAAACGAAAGAGACAAAGAGGAAGGAGGGAGGGAAGGACGGAGGAGGTAAGGGACAGAGGAAAGGGAGGAAGAGGGGCAGAAGGAAGGAGGACAGAGGGAGGGAAGGAAGGAAGGAAGGAAGGAAGGAAGGAAGGAAGGAAGGAAGGAAGGAAGGAAGGAAGGAAGGGAGGAAGGAAAGAGGGGAGGGAGGGAGAGAGGGAGGGAGGGAAGGAGGAGGAAAGGGGGAGGGACAGTCCCTGCCCAGGCCCTCTCTCCCCACTGACCAGGCCAGTGGCCCAGCTGATGGAGGCATGCGGCCTTGGAAGGCAGAAGGCAGGGTTCCGCAGCTGAGCCAGGGGTGCGGGGCAGACAGCCGCCGCAGGATGCTAGAGCAGAGGGAAGGCGGGATCGCAGGGAGCCATGGTGGAGGACCCCAGGATGGTGCCGGGTGCAGGGGGCCAGCCAGGGCAGGGAGGGGTGGGCACGTCAGAGGCGGGGGGACATCCTGGGAGAGCAGGAGTGTGCGGTGAGGATGGGGAAGGCATGCCTGGAACGTGGCTGCCCACACACACCCTGAAGGCAGACCTCGAGACCCTCTCTCTCAAGGGAACCCGGGGGCTCTGCAGAGTGCAGGAGGGGCTTCCAGAACCAGAGACCGCGGGCTCAGGGCCTCGCCCAGCACCTCTGTGAGGGACCCCCCACCCCAGGGCGCCGCGTCCTGGGCCGTGTTGCAGTGTGGCCCCGGCCCGGGAGCCCAAGGGGGCCTTGCTGCCGGCCGCAGGCGGAGGATGTTTGCACAGTGAGTCAGCACAGATGTGGGGCTCTCATTACACACTCGTCCACGGAGGCAGGAGAGCAGGCCTTGCGGCGGCCGACGCCCCCACTCCCTCCCGCCAAAGGGAGGCCCTGGGATGGGGGGCGGAGGCCGGCTGCAGACAAAGGCCGGGGCGCTGCACCGCCCGTGGCCCTAGGCCAGTTCGAATTAGTGAACATCTGAAATCAAGAAAGTTTTGTTCTGTTCTAAGAACCCAAGTCTGTTTGAAGCGTCGGCCGCAGATCAGGGCCCAAGGATTACCGCCAGCCCGGCGTCTTGCTCGCCTGCCTTGAGGAGCAGATATAAATAACTCCCTCTCAGAACGCGGATTGTTCGGCAGGGGAAGGTCACAATTAAAGGGACCTGAAAGTCGGCCTCTTGGGGACCGGCGCCCTGTGATCTCAAGGTCATCAGGCGGCTTTGTGGTCGCGCCGGACGCAGGGCGTGAGCCGGGGCTCGGCCGGGCCGCGGTGCTGGGGGCTCCCGCCAGAGCCCTCGCATGTCTTCAGAGATTCACAAACGCACCGCCAAGCGCGCTGTACTGTCGAGAGTAGAAAAAACCAACAACACTTGAATTCTCCTGTGGCTAATTCATTCCAGAAAGCACCAGACTGAATATCGCTACTGTAAATAGATTTCTTCATTATTCCGGGGCATTTTTTGGCCAAAAGACTAAGGACAAAACCAGGCGAGAGTCAGTAAGTGTCTGGGCTCCCAGCAGGCCCAGCAGGGGTGTGGGAGGGAGGCCGGGGAGGCCGTGTTCCCACCGTGGACGTGGACGCGGGGCTGCTCTGTTCAGGTGCACTTGCTCACGGGCGGGGCAGCCGTGGCCGCAGCTGCGAGACCGCCGAGGGACGGGGCCGCACCTCAACGCCCAGGAGGGGCAGGCTCAGGGGCCTGCAGTGACCCACCCAGGACTGACTCTATGGAGGTGACCAAGTGATGACGTGGAGGCTTCAGGACATCGAAGGAGGTTTATTACTTACAGTTTTTAAGAGGAGGGGCCACACGGTGCAGGGCACGTGGCAAAGCACCAGACCTGAGGCAGAAGGAGCAGAGGGAGCACGGCCAGAGCCTGCGCTGTGGCTTCTCGGGGAAGGAATGGGCAAGACCCAGGACGCAAGTCACAGCAAGCTCAGCACTGGCAGGTCTGAATAATTCCAGCGGGCTCTGGGCCACCCGGGTGTCCCTAGCTGTCTGGTCCCTGGCCCGGGTGATTTAGGGCAGGGGGAGTCCTGGCTCGGGTGTGGGAGCCAGACAGGGAGGTGGACATGCGTGTGGGCTCCGGATTGGTTGGTCTGTGAAAGGCGGGTTTGCAGGGGAGTTGTTTGCTGTCCCAGGGAACTATCTCCCCACCCCGGGGAGGGACGCTCTCTCCCCAGACGGCAAGGCCCCAGAGATGTGAAAGCATCCTAAAATAGGGGAAATTAAAAACGTGATTGATACAGTCAGCTGGACGCTTCCCTGGCCAGAGTGCCCAGTACACGGGCCCCGCCTGGGCCTGTGGAACCACCTGCCCTGGGGCTCCAGGGAGTCTCCTCCCCGCACACTCCCCGAGGCCTGGTCCTGGGTGCTCATCGACGTTCATCCCATGCCCTGGGTGACCTCTGGGAGCAGGCACAGGCTCGGGTCCCCAGTCCACCTGCTCCAGCCCCTGTCCTGAGTCTGCGCCCGCCCCACCTCTCACAGACCCTGTGGGTGCCCGGGGCCTCTTCCCCTGTGCCATTCCCTCCTGTGGTGTCTGTCTCTGGCAGAGGGCCCTCTGTCCTCTCCTGGCCCAAGCCAGAGCCCCAGGGTCCACCTCATCTCTGCTGCCCTCCTCGTCTGCCCCACCTCGAGCCCATTCCTAGGCCTCGTCAGTATGGGGGCAGAGGGAGCGAAGAGCAGCAGCCCGCTGCTCCTCTACATGTCCAACCTGTACTCCAACTCACCCCGCGGGTTGACCACAGTCGGAAGCAGACCCCAGGTGAGATGACAAGACCTGATCTGGGACCGTGGCCAGCCAGGTAAGGTTAGGTGCACCTAGGACCCAGGCAGCCAGCACTAAATCCACGTTGAACCCAGGCCTGGCAGCTCCTATCTGGCAAGTTTGCTCTCCTGGTGGAAGGTCGGGCTTTAGAAACATCTTCCAACGTCATTTCTGATGGGAAAATCCACAGAATGAGACCTGCGTAGGAGTTGTGGAGGAAACGGGAAGCCACGGACACTCAGTGGGACTGTGGTCTCCAAGCAGAGGGCAGCATGTGGGGTCTCCACCCCAGGAGGGAAACTGAAAGGCCTGACCGCAGCACCCACTAACCCCTCCTCCCACCCACCCTTCTGGGCTCCAGGCCTCCACAGCTGATGGCACAGGCTCGGCTCGAGGTGCTGACAGCTCAGCTCACCTATGAGATGGACAGAGGGCACCCCCATTGGGCTCCCGACCTGCTGGTGAACATTCGGGATCATTGCCCCAGAAAAACACCAAGTGCCCAAGGGCACACAGCATGGGTGCCCGGGGCCCCTGAAACCCAGCCCTGCACTCTGAGATCCCAGGGCCGCTCCTGCTGGACAGTCGGCTTCCTGCCACCAGGGAGGCGTCCCATCTCCTCACCTCCCAGAGGAGCACCACGTCCCAGGCCAGCCACACAGGAAGCAGGGCACAGTCCCTTGGAAGTCACTGTGTGTGGCTTTCTGGGTTCTTGGGGGAGGTGGCACACCCACATGGGAACCTCACCCGGGTCAGTACGTCCATGGCAGGCCCCTCAGAGCCCCTCATCCTAGTGGTGACCACGGGGTGCTGTCAGCCGGTGCATGGAAGACCGCGCGCACCCCTCGCAGGCCCCATGGCATGCCTCTATCTCCCCAGGGCTCCTCTCAGCACACTGAGAAGGAGGGTACCCCACCCTCTCGGCCCCATCGCCCTTTTCCCAGAGATCTCGGGGAGACAGGCAGGGGTATGGAAGGTGTCTCTGGGGCCAAGTGTGGCCACAGTCCAAAAACAGCTTCGGAGTCCCCAGGGCAGCGCTGGGCAGTGTTCCAGCTGGACGCGGATTCCGTCTGCCTTTGCTGCCCGAGACAAGGCCAACCATACACAGACCTGGGAAGGAGGGGAGGCCGCTGAGTGCAAATGGGGCTCTGCCCACAGGACACTCGGTATGGCTGTGGGCTTGAAGGAGGGGGCGGCTGGGCAGGTCCTCCCAGAGACCTAGAGATCATGCTGCCCACAGCTGCCCCGCCTGCCACCCCATGCCCTGTCCTTGGCAGCAGGACCCCAAGGAGATCCACCCCAGAGGGTAGCTGTGGGGCTGAAGGATAAAGCCCATGGAAGCCATCCTTGGGCATATGCAGAAGGTCTGGCCCATTCCACCCGGTGCTCCCCTGAAGCTGTCAGCTTTAAACCGTTTTTACACATATCCTAGTTATTTATTTGTCCAGCTGTCCCCGCGGGCCTTCAGCTCTGAGCACAGGGGCCGTGCGTTCCCGCCTGTAGCCCCCGGCCCACGGAGCAGGCTCTAGTTACCGTGAGGATTTACGAAGGCAGAAAGGCGCCGGGTGAAAGGAAATGAGCCCCCCACCGCAGCAGGGACAGGGTGCTCGGTTCCGGCCTGCTCCTGCTGTGGCTCCTGCTGTCACCGGTGGCCGTCCACGAGTCTGCTGGTCCTATTATATAACATGTCATGGAGTGTCTCAGAAGTCCTCCCTGTCCCCCTGCCCCCTCCAAGGGTGACACTGTCCTCACTTCAAACACCATGAGTTAAAACATACCTGTTTTGAGCTACGTATAAATGGAATCACACAACACTTTTGGGGGGCTTTTTTTCTTGATTTTTTTTATCACTGCCTGAAGCTTTCTTCCCCTACATTCTCTTTGCGATCCAAGCACATGGCCCCCACAGCAGGTGCGCTCACTTGGACTACGGACCACGCCAAGGGCGCTGTGTGCCAATTCATTTTGATGTGGATGGACACCGGGTCTTTCCAGCACTGAGCGACCATGGAAAGGCTACAATTAATATTCTTGCACAGCGTGTTGTTGTGTGCATGTATGCGCTTCCATCAGGTGTACCTGGGGTATCAAAGTGCTAAGTCCCCGGGTTTGCACATTGTTGACCTCAGGAGACAGAGTTGCCATGGCTGCACCAGTCTGCAGCCCTGCCCACAGGGTACAGGCATTCCGGTTGCTCCACACTCTCATCAGCACATGGCATGTTGGTCACTTTTAATTCGAGCTACTCGGGTGGGGTGGGGGTGGGGCGAGCACTGTGTCATTGTGGTTCTTAAAGAAAACCCATATACTGAGTGACATGCACATAACCTAAAACCAATCATTTAACAGGGAACGGTCCCACGGCATGTGGCACATCTACAGTGCTAGGCAACTGCCAGCCCTGTCTAGCTCTCATCACTCCAGACATCCCCGTGGCTCCCGAGAACAACCCTCATCTTCCACACAGTTCCTTCCCACCCCCTCCCCTGTCCCTGGCAACCACCAAAGACATTGTGACTGAAGAGACGGTGTGCTCTAGATAGTTCTTAGAGACAGAATCCCACAGTGAGTGACCTCTTATGTCTGGCTTCTTTCACTTACTCATGTTTTCCAGATTCATCCACGCCTAGTACTTCCTTCCTTTGTATGCCTGAATCATATTCTATGGTATGGATGGGCTATAAGTTGTCATTGTGATCATAACTGGCATCTTCGGGACTGCCAGTGTGGTGAAGCACTTCTGCAGACGTTTATTGGCCTTCCAAATGCCCTCTTCTCTCAAGTTCCTGTTCAAGTCTCTCGCCCATTTTTCTACTGAGACTTGAGGTTTTTCCTCACAGATTTGCCAGAGTTTGTGTATGTTTCGGATTTGAGCCCCTTGTCAGTTATGTGTTGTAAATAACTTCTTCCACTTCCCGGCTTGTGTCCAACTTATATTGTTATTATTCATCCCTTCCTTCTGCTTCAATCCACTATTCCCATGCTCAGGCACAGAGACAGCCATGGCTGTGGGGTCTACTCGAGATCCCCCCGATGGGCCCTGGGTTCTATACAGTCTTAAGGAGACTCATTCCCCCCACCACCACCTCCCTGGCTCCTCTAGTGTGCCTGACTGCCAAGTCCCAAGAAGGCTCACTACGGGGTCATCTCTTGGACTCCCATCAGCTGCCTGACCACAGACAGCCCAAACCCCAGGCCCACAGCTGGGGGAGGGCCCAGAGGACCCCACCAATCCCATGCCGCTGAATAAGCCTTTTATGCATAACCACCATGCATCTAGGTAGAAAATCAGCCTCCAATCTATACTTGCAAACAGGTAGGGGTCTGGTGGTGAGGTGCACTGGAGCTAGGCAGGGATGGAGGAGAAGCACATGGCCAGCCCCTGGGCACTGTGCTCCCCAACTCCACAGCTGCAGCAATAGCTAGGAGAATCCAACAGGATCCAACAGGAAGCAGATGTCTATGAAGGAGATAGCACACAGGGAGGGATGCTGAGGTCCTCAAGGCCACCTCCCCAGGGCTTCACTTTCAGCCAGCAGCACATGCAGGGGTGTTGTGGGGGGGACGGGCATGTCCTTCATACCGCACCACCTGTCCTGAGAACTTCTTGGAGGAAGGGAACAACCATGGGTGGGTGTGGTCAGCTGAATAACGGCCCCCCAAATCCCACGTTCTCATCACTGAAACCTGTGGATGTCACCTTGTATCCTGCAGATATGACTTCCCATTTGAGAAGGGAAATTAGCCTGGGTGGCCCAGGTGGGCCCATGTCATCACAACGGTCTTGATAAGAGGGAAGCAGGAGGTCAGAGTCAGAGGAGGGTCTGACACAGGAAGCAGGGACCTGAGGATGTATTTGAAGATGGAGGAAGGGGCCGTGAGCCAAGAAATGTGGAGAAGCTGAGAGGCAGGGAAGCATATTCTCCCCAGAACCTCCAGAAAGCACCAGTGGTCGTAGCCAAGAGATGTCTGGACTCCAGGACTATCAGGGAATAACTGTTTTAAGCCACTGAGCTTGTGGTCATTTCTTATAGCAGCGCTGAGATAGTCTCGTGGTGGGGAAGAGGACAGGACAGGAGTTGAAGAGGCTCAGGAGCAAGATGCAGTGTAGACAACCATGTAGGAGGCCATCTAAACTGGCTCTTCAGGACATGCCCCAAGTGAGAGCACCAGCTAAGGGCAAAGATGATGCTCGTTTGGACTGTGAGGACCCTGACCCCCCTCCCAAGCGGCGTAACGTGTCAGGTGGCTCGACCTGAGAGATGCACCTCCTCCCAGGCTCAGAACCCAAATGAAGTGAGGCTTGAGGACTCTGATACTTAATGAGCTGCCACCGTTCGAGAGGAAAGAGGAATCATAGCAACACCACCAGCCACGACAGCCACCACACAGAGCGCCTAAGGACAGAATGACCCCCACAGCCCCCCGCAGCCCCTGGCTGCTCCTGCTCACAGCCAAGTCCCCCAAGGAAATCTAGTGGGCGTGGTCCTGACCCCAAAGCCATCACTTTTAACCCTGACTCTTTGCTACAGCTCTAATCCCCTAGAGCTTTATTACTTAAGATCAAACACCACAAAAACTGCAAATGCTCACGAATTCTGATTTTGCAAAGCTGGAGCCTTTCTGAACAAAGCTTTTCCTCACAGAGAATTCACATCCCCAGCACCGCCGCCAAGCAAGCCTTCAGAAAGTCTGAGAAAACACTGACATGCTCTCAAAACCTCTCCTGACTATTTATACAGAGGCAAAGAACAGATCCACCCTAGTTATTTGCCTGCTCCTTTCAAGTTCTCCAGGGGACAACTTCCAATGACTGGCACACACCCTCCCCAGGCAGACAGCAGACACTCCAAGCTATAAAACTGTGCTACGGTAGTTTTTTTCAGCCTTCTCCAAAATTCAGATTGGCCAGTCTCCTCATTAATTCAAGTCGGAGATGGCTCATCCTTCTGCACCCGTCCACCTCTCTAGGCAGCCTCTCCGTGTACTGACCACAGTCCTAGGTGCCACGGGGGCCGAGGCCACAGCTCCGCGTCCACAGCAGTGAGAGCAGCCAAGGGGAACCTGGTCCACGATGGTGCTGCCCTGGCTCCTCTTGGGGGCAGCCTGCACCTGCTCACTGTGCTGATGGCACCAGATGAACAGATGAGACCACCCGAGAGCTGACATCGACCTGCCCGGAACTCATGCCCCCAGCTCAGAATGAGGAGTCAGGGAAAAGCTGGGGAGGCACAGGGACACAGCCGCCATGTGGCTCTGAGCTCAGTATCCACCTGTCCTTGGCTGACTCCCTGACCCTTCTCCCTGCCTCGCTGTGCTCACCTATGCACCCAGATGGGAGCCAATTAGCTTAGGGGTTGCTGGGTTCAGGAACCCTATCATTCAGTGAGATTTTTTTTTTTTTTCAAATCAGAAGGCACCTAAGGGTTGCCAGCTTTAGAACACATCAGATATCACTCCTATCTCATGACAGTGCCAAGGACATGAGCTCAGAATGAAGGACACTGCATGTGGCACATCCACAGTGCCATAGAATTAATGGAGCTTTCTGAGAACCTCGGCATGTGGTCCATCTGGTTAATGCCGTTGTGGATTCGTGGGAACGTCGTCCCGCATTTGGGACACATGGGCTGGTGGTTCTGAGGGCTAGACCGCTCCTGACTCTGGTCTCCAGAGATCCATGGCAGAACTGCTCTCGTGTCTGCCTCCCTGACCCACAGAAGTGCTCGGAGGAAGGAAACACTGCGGCCCGCGCTCTGAGCGCCTGTCCTCACTGCTGACATGGCTTGCTGCATGGATGCGCACAGGGGCAGCCCCTTGGGCAGCGCGGAGTGCCACCCGCTCCAACCCCAGGCCCCGCTGGCTGCAGGGCTTCCACAGGCGCTCACCTGTGTCTCCTCTTTTACAGCTTTTTCTCTTTTGCCAAATGCAGCTATGATGTCCAGCCAGAGAAGATGGGTATTTCACTTCGGGCAAGCGTGCTTCCCTTGGTCACCCACCTTTGAATCTAAAAACGCGAGGTCTCGGTCACTTGTGGTTTGTATTCCATGTGTGCCATTTATCCAAGTGATGACTTTATTCCTCAATCACCTTTGTTTTTCCTCATATATTGTCTCTTGAGTTAATAGTACCCTTTGGATGGTTTTTTATTTGGTATTGATTTTTGCCAAAATACCCTGAATTTCCCATATACTCATGTTTCAAAAGTAAACATTGTTTTAAGAGCCTACAATTCCTTGCTAAGCTTTCGAGCAGCCTGTGACATGTGTGTGCGTGTGAGAATCGGGCCTGGGCCCCACAGTGTCTCACAGTGAACTTGGTCTGGGGTCCTCACACAGGTCGGTGACAGCACTCGGGGACAGGATAGGAGCCGGGGGCACAGAGCACCACGCCCGATTCTAGCACAAGCACATTTGCCTGCTTCCAAGTTCATTGCTGCTTCACACGCCCCCCGTGACTTCACAGTGAATGTTTAAAATATCAACAGAGTCAGCTTTGGTTTCTAAATTGGATCTTTATCAAATATTGGGATCACTGATTACAAATGACAATTTTGAAGTGTGTGTAGGTGTTTATATTTATTTGCATTTCTATCAAACAGCCTAATCCCACATCTCGGTCTTAGGGTTGGCTGGGGTAACATCCTCAGGGCCACAGAGGCTCTAGGGCTCTAACAATGTCACAGAATATAATAAAATGCCTTGTTTTGGACACAGGCTTGCCAGGGCTACCAGGAACCTTCATACTTGTCCCACCCTCTTTCACTCCCTGACACAAAGTGGAGCTGGGCCAGTGCCCACTCACACTGACCCTGGGACAAGGGTCCTATGACCCAGTCCCCCCCCAAAATCTGGGGGTGGATAGAGGAGGAGCATATCTCAGGGTACCAGGAAAGACAGCCTAGGACCACAGCCATGGCCCATGGGAACAGTGGGGGGCTGGTCCTGCAGGCCTCTGGCCAGGACCTCAGTGAACACATGAGGAAGTGCCCAGGAGAAGGCACTTCTTAGGTCATATAGCAATCCCTAGCAATCCCCTGACTGCCAGTCCAGAGCTCCCTCCTCTGCTCCACAGACGTCTGGCTCGGAGACAGCGGAAAACACTTGGGATGCTATGCACTCAGGGGCTGCCCTGCCAGGAAGGTGGGGGCATGGGCTAGAAATGGCAATAGAACTGCCACCAAGCCATCTGAGCAGTGAGAAGAAAATGTGCAGAGGGAAGGGCATGTCAGTGCAAACGCTGCTTGTGGACAGAAAAGGCAGGTACGAGACATACTGGAACCTTCTCAAATTCACACAAGTGGGGACACAGCCAGGCGAGCCCGAAGCTGGCTGCAACACAGGGACTCCCACAAACACCATGGTTCCAACGTTTAGATCCAAATTGTCAGCTGTCTCGCCCACCTGGTGACTACTGCAAATCCTTGATCTTAAAGTCATACTAGTGTTTCCTCTGACAGTTTCTAGAACAGGGCAGCAGTAGGTTCTGGAAACCTGCTCCTTTAATGTGCTCAATTGTGGGAATGGAGGCCAGGAGTGTGACAGGGAATGGCATAGCTCCCCAGAAGCATCAGCAGAAGAAGGGACAGAGAGCCAGTCCATAATCCGTCTCGTGGGCCAGGGCCCTGGAGGTTCTGTGTGTCCAACAGGATGAGCAGATGGCCTCATCGAGGACGCCTACAAGAACACCTCCTTCCCCACAGACCCTCTCAAGTGTGAACTTGCCACCTACATCCCTCCCAGTGAATCTGGGTGCTCTCGAGACAGCTGCAGCCAACTGAGCGTAGAGAGGGTGACCCATGTGGCACCCAAGGCTGGAACCTCCCAGAGCCTCGAGCCCCCAGGTGACAAGGCTGACTCTCTGGAGGTGGCATCGTTGGGAGAGCTGCACGGAGAGGCCACGTGAAGGCGCCCTAGTCAAGTCCCAGCTGATGTTGTCTGCCAGCACTGACCACCAATTTGGGAGTCAAGATGCCTCTAAGTTACCCCAGACCCACTGTCGAGTCACCCAGCGAGGCCCCACGTGAGAAGCAGCAGGGACAGCCATGCCCACCGTGCCCCATCCGCTGACTCCACCGCAGGATTGGTTTGCTGCGCCAAGTTTTGGTTGGTGAGTTACATGCAGTAATCACGGAACACCTGGGATTAAGGTCTTTCTTTCTAAAGTCATCCAGAGTTTAAAAATTCAGAAGAAGGATTATTTCCACCAAGCAAATACACTCATCCCTATTCTACTAGCTGGGATCTCTCGGCGTCTGATCAGCCCTGATCAGATACCTTCATAATCCCATACAGCTTCCAAGTGAGAAGCTGCCAGAAATGCACATGCTGTGTGGTGCAAAGCCTCACACAGGTGGTTTTGGGAGGAGTTGGACCTGGCCACGAGGTGGCCCCAGCCACGCCGTGTCCCTGTCTCCTCCACGCAGGCCAGGGGGGACACTCCCCACAAACCAGACCTGGGGCAGCCAACCATGGTCAGCTCCACGTGCCCACCTGTGTGTTGTCTGCAACTTGAAAGCTCAGTGCTGTGTTACTCATCCATGTGGCCCACTGATGGGCCACCACCTAAGAGCATCCCTCTGAGTGGGTATTTACTTATGCCATTTGCGGGTGATACAGCTGGAGGCTGTTTAAAAGACAAAACCAAACAGGGACACTTGGTTGGCTCAGTGGTTAAATGTCTGCCTTTGGTTCAGGGAGAGATCCCGAGGTCCTAGGATTGAATCCTGCATCGGGCTCCTGGCAGGGTGCCTGCTTCTCCCTCTGCCTATGTCTCTGGCTCTGTCTCTCTCTCTCTCTCTGTCTCTCTCTTGAATAAATAAATACTTAAAAAACAAATAAAACAAAATGAGATGTAACTCACACACCATACGAGTCGTTTGTTTAAAGCATCCAGTCCAGTGGGTTTAAGTGTATTCACAGACATGTGACTACCACCAGTGCTGGTTTGGGAATATTCTCATGATCTCAGAAAGAAGCCCCCCCAGCCCTTAGCTGTGACCGCCCCCTGCTCCCCACCCCTCAGCAACCACTAACCTGCCCTCTGCCTGTCTAGATTTCCCATCCTGGACTTCTGTAATAGTGGGATCACCCAGTACACGGCCTCCTGAGACTTAGCCCTCCAGGCTCATCCAAGTTACAGCACCCACTGGTGCTCCATTCCTTTTTACAGCTCAGGAATGTTGCATCATGTGGATGTGACACAAGCCCCTCCTCCATTAATCGGCTAATAGATATGTGGGTTGTGTCCAGCTCCCGGCTCCTATGGGCAATGCCGCCATGAGCACTCACAGACACGTGTGTGCAGGAAGGAACGTCCTCCTTTCAGGAGTGAAATGCAGCATCACATGGGGACTCCATGCATGATCATCTGAGGAGCTACACGGCTGCTTCCCACATTCCACCTTCTCCCAGAAGGATCTGCGGTGGGTGTGAACTAGACACCCACCATCCTCACAGTGTGTGGCACGCAGCCCCCATGACAAGGCAGAGCATCAACACTTCTGCCGTGCCCCATTCTCAGCAGGTGGCAGCGTCTCAGGCTGTGCATCACGACTGCTGACCTGGACCTGACGCCTGCCTGGTTCCTGTGACAGGACCAAGGGGAGTGGCAACATTTGGTCCTGGAGACTAACTGGATTTGGCAATTTCACAGGGTTCAGACTCATATGAAGGTCGCACTTCTTTTCATGGATTTTTTTTAATTTCCTCTGCCACGACTTTCCTGTTCATACATGTTGCCCATTTCCTGCTTATTGGATGGAGGGTCATGTTGTTACTGACACATGGAAAGTACATGTGCATCCTGGGCACAAACCCACTATCATGTGCATGGGGAAGTACCTTCTGCTGCTCTGTGACCAGCCTTTTCATCCTGCCCCCAGGATTCCTTTACCAGAGGTTTCA
Source organism: Canis aureus (assembly GCF_053574225.1). NCBI lineage: Eukaryota > Metazoa > Chordata > Mammalia > Carnivora > Canidae > Canis > Canis aureus. Next base: position 10,457,303 of record NC_135626.1, read on the forward strand.
AACTGTACATATCAGCTGATTTATGAACATTTTCCTGGCCTGTGCATCCTTTTCATATCTTGGGTAAGAAATCTTTTCCTACCCTTAGATCATAACGAATACTTCCTTTTTGTCTCTCCTGGAGATGCTAAGGTTGTGCTCATTGGGTCGGGTGTTCAACTGGTGGGGGCTCATCTCCGGCAAGTAAAGTGATGTCAGAAGCCAGTTTATCTCGTTTCCATGCCAACACCCAGATGCTTTAGCCAGGCTCTGTCCTCACCGTGTGCCTAGTCTCCTCGCGCAGCCAGCCACTCACCTGCTCCTCTGTCCTTGTTTCTGTCATAGCTTGTACCAAGCCAAAAAGATCCCTATATTGTTCTTCAAACATGCTTTGGTGACAGTCCTGCCCTGACCCTCGCTCAGCAAAACACATGGTAGAAGCAGCCTAGCATGTATCCCCACCCACGGCAAGACACAGCCTATCAGAAACAAATGCAGACCTTGAGGAGATTGTATTGGCATCCTATTGAATCAAAACATTAGGTAAGTCTCATGGTGTCTTTAGGATACTGAGTCTCCCCATTCATGAGCCTGGGGCACTGCCTCATTCTTTCTTCCCAGCTGTTCAGGATTTCGTTCTGGGGAGGCACCAGAAATTACTGATGCAGCTCCCTACTGATGGGCATGCAGCTGGAGTTGGGGGCTTTCAGTCATAAACGACACTGAAGTGAACACTTCCATGCATGGATCTTGGGTGGTGAGTGACAAGACATCCATAGCATGAACCCCTAGAAGTGGGCTTCAGGGCCGTACAATCCAGCACTCTGAGTTTGGGAAAATGTGTCAAATTTCCTTCGAAAAGGGTATGGTGTGCATGGTGCACTGTGCATGGTGAGGCAGCCAGCATTCGTGCATGAACGGCGGGCTCAAGGCTACGGGTGTTCATTCATCCTGACCCCACTTGAGGCTGGCAGAGGTGGAGGCATCGTGCTGTGAGTTCATACCCCATTGGTCTCTCTGCCCTTCACACTGACGGGGCTCCCAGGACAGTGGCTGGTCATGTGGCTCCTCACTGCCCTGGAAGGAGGCCCATCGCCCACCTGTGCCTACGGAGCTTATCTGAGCTCTTCCGCAAGGTGTAACCTGCAAGTGCAGGGACCGAGCCCCAGCCTGCACGCCGCACCCCCAGGGCGGCAGCAGCCCGCTGCAGAGCCTCTGCTCAGGAAACCTTTAGTGAACTAATTAGGTTAAGAACATGCCCGGCGGCTGTGGCATCTCTCAGGCTTCACACTTGGCAGAGATGTTCCTATTTCTATCAATACCTTCCCTGGGCTCCCAATGCACCCGAGGCGCAAGGCACCGTGTGAGCCGGGGAGCCACTTCCCGCGACCAGCCTCTGCAGCAGCCCCAGGGAGCCTCCAGCCTCACCCTCAGCAGGAACTCAGGAGTTCCTAGATATCACTTCTGCCAGGCGTTACTGGCCCACGTACTCACAGGCCAGCCAGACTCGAGGGAAGCAGAATATACTCTTGACGGGGAGGTGACATCGATGTACAGGAAGGAAGGAACCGGTGGCGGCCATCCGTGGATCTAGGCCCCCCAGACGGTTGTCAAAATAGCAACATCAACGCTAATCCATGCCACTGTTAGGGTTTAGTCTGTGCCAGACACTGGGCAAGGTACAGTCCTTTTGATTATTTTTCTGGTACATATATTCGTTCCCATTTAAGAGGTCGGCAAACTGAGATCCAGAGAGGTTCAGGGTCTTGCCGGAGGCCCTAGTGATACAAAGCAGCAGCACCAGCATTCAGACCCTCTTCCGTCTGCTCCGGAGACCTCCCCCTTCTACCCCTCGGGACGCATTCTGAAGAGAGGCACCAGGGTCTCTAATTATGTTCTAGGGCATTTGTTCAAGGGAACGCAAGCGGCCTCAGCCCTCCCATATCTTAACTTCTTAAATTACTTTAATTGTGAGACACAAGCTGCAAAAGAGCATCCATGTATCCCCACCCATGTCAAGACACAGACAAGCAGCAACGCCACAGACGCCTCCCCCACGCCCGCCGAGCAGCCGCGGCACCCTCGGCGGGTAACCACCGCCCTGACTCCTGTGGTTACTGCTTCCGTGTTTTCCTCTTAGGTTTACTATCTAATTATGTGGCCCTAACAATACAGTTTAGTTCTGTCTATGTTTTAATGTTATATAAATGGAATCACACAGTAAGTGTTCTTTTATGTCTGGGCCTTTTCCCCTCAAAATTAGGTTTTTAGGTTTATCTGTGCTGTTTCACGGAGTTCAGTTTATTCGCGTGCGCCTGCGTGTGGGTTTTGTGGGTCTTGTTTTGCTGTATGGCATTTCACTGCGTGAACCCACCACACTCTCCTGGTGGGAGCCTGGGCTCCAGCGAAGCTCAGGCACCAATCTCCCGGCATACGTGAGCATGAGTTCCCAGGACACGCTTCCGGGCGGGCTGTGCAGCGCATGGGGCAGGCACACCATCAGCTTCTCCGGATCGCAGCCCCCACCTTCCCATGTCTGCCCCCACCCAGGGAGGTTAAATGTTCCTGAAGCCTTGTGTTCTTGCCAACACTGCTTACTGACAGGCTTTCTCGTTTCCGGCCATCTAGTGGCTCCATCCGGATCCCTCAAGATCCCAATGCCCTACAGCACGGTAAGGCCAACTCTAAGGGCACCATTAATGAGGAAGCCGCACCAAGGACGATCCTCTCTGGCATCTAGAAGCCTGGTGGAGCTCCCGTACCCCTTCTCCTTATCGTTCTATTTTTATTCCCATTACTCTTAAGGATCACCAAAAAGCTCAGCAAGAGATGAAAACACCTGTCTTTCTTCTCTGATGAGGTGACAGAGCTGGGGGAGCGTGTTTGACCACAACCCTCTGCCCCTGCCTCAAAGAGGTTCTTACCCGAGGCAGGGTGACTGTGGCCACAGCACCACCGATCTGGGCAAGGACGAGAGCCGCCATCCACGTGCACCTGGCTGGCCCGCTCCCTAGAACTCTCCGCTTGATGGCCAGATCCTGTGGCAAGTGGTTCTGAGGAAGCAGAAATCCTATGCTGTCTGGTTACTCCTCCAACACACCTGTATCTTGTGCCAACCTCAAAATAAGGGCTGGCGCATCCTGGTGCCCTTGCCATACATGCCAGGTGCCATCCTCAGCATTTCTATCGTGTTAGCTCTTTTAACCTTTAGGTAGCACCTTGAGAGAGGTGCCATACTTGTCCCATTTGACAGACAGAAACACCAGGGCACAGAGAGGCCGAGTAACTTGCCCAAGGTCACAAAGCTAACCAGCAGGGCAGCTGGGAGTCAGACCCAGGTAATGTGTGTGCAGAGCCTGCACACAGAAGCGCAGGGCTGTGGCAGGCAGAGCATCATGTGCTCAGGGGACCCAGAGGCCATTCCAGGCCCTGCCCTCCTGAGACTCATCTGCTTGATTTCAGGATTCAGTACAGAGCCAGAGATCATGTGACGGCAAAAGGGGTAGACTTGAAGAATAATGGAGCGAGAGAGAAAGAGCGCCACACTGGTATGCCTGAGTGCTTTACAAAGATGCACTTTAAGTTTTAAAATAGTCTTGAACTTCCAGAAAAGTTGCAGACAGTACAGAGTGTTTTGGTAGGCTCGGCTTCCAGGGTCCCCATTTGGGAACATCTTACACTAATTACCCCATCCATTGGTCAAAACTGCAACATGGGGTGCTATTAACGACACCCCACACTCTGTGCTCCGTTCAGCAATGATTCTCTAATGTCCTTCTTCTGCCCCAGATCCCGCCCAGGTCACCGTGTTACAGGTAGTGGTCATGCCTCCTTAACATCCTCCAGCTGGGGCGGCTTCTCAGCCTTCCCTTGCTTTTGATGAATGTGGCAGCTTCAGGGAGGACTGGTCAGGGATCTGAGAAAATCCCCTTCCACTGAGATTTGTCTTGGGTTTCTCTCACAGCTGGGTGAGTGGTGGGATCTGGGAGGGAGACACAGGCCAGGCACTGTCCTCATCACATCATTTCAGGGGTGCAAGCTACCGCCATGGCTGTCACCGGTGCTGGTGGCCCTGCTCCTTCCACCACTTCCCTTTCCAGACTATCCTCCCTCCATGCAGCCCACATTTCAGGCTGCAGGGGGTGGGGGTAGATAGAAGTTCTACTGAAATAATCTGCAATTCTCTGATGCAGGAGATGCGTCTCTCCTCCTCATTTATTTATTCAGCCATTTACATATATCAGTATGGAATCATTAATGTTTATTTCATAATTCAGGTTAGACTGCAATTCTACATTTTTTATTTCATGGCTCAAACTGTTCCAGGTTTGGCCATTGCCAGCTGTCTCAGGTTGGCTCCTGTGTCCCTTTGACACATACCCTCTCCCCACTTTTGCTTTGTGAGCATGTCTTTACCTTCTGTCCCTGCATGATGCTCCCAGCTCATCTCATGTCTCCTTGCCCCAGCCTGAGCCCTGGCTCCTCTCACTGCAGGCGGTGTGAGAGACCAGAGCTGGGCACTATCTTCTCATCTGACAGTGCCAGGGAATGCACGCTTGCACACTCATGCGGGCACACATACACACATCCATCATTAGGTCTATGTCTGTCTGTGCCCGTGTACATTATGCTAACATAAATTTGTATCAATGGCCCCAACTTCAATCTAGCACCATGCACTTTACCCTGGCTTCTTCCCCTTGCTTGTCTGCAATTTCCTCCCTCAGGAGAAGCCCAGGCCCCATGCCCACTGTAGTCCCTGATTTGCTCACTCCCACTGTGTATATACAGCACTCCAGGACCGTGTGCCCACACCCCATAACACACAGCCTCACCAGCTAGGGCAGTGTCTGCGCATGGCTCCTTGGTCCCTATAGTTTCTGATTTTCTAGTTACTTAGGTCAGAGCCTTTCCCCCCTTCCCTTCAGAGAGGCTCTATCATGCATCTGTAATATGGTTAGGATCCCCTCCATCCAGGGATCCCCTCACTTTTTGGTTGATTTTTTTTAAAACTTCACACATTAAGGTTCCCTCCTAGTGTGGTGAAGCTGTATGAGTTTTGACAGAAGCGGAGTGTGGCATCCACTACTCGGGGGCCATACGAGTTCACACCATCACCCCAATACACGCCATGCCTCTCCCATGCAGTTGAGTGGCTCCCCCACCCCAGCCCCTGACAACCACCAATCTGTTTTCTATCTCTGAAGCTTGGCCTTTTCCAGAATGTCATGTAAGTGGAATCTGACAAAATGTAGCCTTTCTGGTCTGGCTTCTTTCACTTAGCAAAATGCACTTAGACTCATCTGTGATGTTGCATGAATTAATAGCACATTCCTTCTTGCTCGATGACATTCTGCTGTCGGGTTGCATTGTGGTTGGTGTAGCCCCCTACTGATGGACATCACAGTTGCTTCTGGGTTTGGGTGCTGATGAAGAAGGCCGCTGTGAACATTCACAGGCTGGTTTCTTGGTGAACATGAGCCTTCAACCCACTTTGCAACCAAATCAGAGTGTGAGTACTGGACCACGTGGGAAGAGCATAGTTTGTGTCTTCTACAGCAGCTGCACCACTGCTGTTCCCACCAGCAGCTGAGGGATGGCTCCTGCTGTTCCACATCCTCACCGGCACTTGTCAGCGTTTTGGATTTTAGCCTTTCAAATAGGTGTGTCATGGTGTCCCGTCATAGCCTGAACCAAGTCTCTGCTGACCAAGAATGTGCACAGCTCTCCATGAGTGAATTTGCTGGGCACCTCCTCCAGTGAAGTGTTTTTCCAGATCTCTCACCCAGTTTTTCTTTGGGTTGTTTCCTTGTTGTTGAGTTGTAGGAGTTTCTCAACATATTTTAGAGATGTCCCTTATCAGCTATAAGATTCACAAATACGGGATCCCTGGGTGGCGCAGCGGTTTGGCGCCTGCCTTTGGCCCAGGGCGCGATCCTGGAGACCCGGGATCGAATCCCACGTCGGGCTCCCGGTGCATGGAGCCTGCTTCTCCCTCTGCCTGTGTCTCTGCCTCTCTCTCTCTCTCTCTCTGTGACTATCATAAATAAATAAAAATTAAAAAAAAAGATTCACAAATACTTTTCTCAGTCTGTGGCTTCTTTCTTTCATCTCCCTATGGCGAGATCTTTGACACCTTTCACCTGTTTTGCACCTTTCCACATACAGATCCTGCACATATTTTGTTTGATTTATACTCAAGTAGTTCATTGCTCTCTAGTGCTACTCATCTGATTTTTGACCATGATGTACAGGCGATTCAGAGAAGTGTAGAACCTTTTCAGTAATTGGTGCTCTGAGAATCGGTCATTTATATGCAAAAGCAGATGAGCTTCAACTCATACTTCTAACAAAGCAAAACAGAAGTATCTGAAATCCCATATGAATCAGACCCCCCTGGCCTCCCCAGCCAGGGACACGGGAGCCAGATGGCCCAGGTTTGAACCCTGGCAGATGTGCAACTGGGCCAAGTGGCTTCCACAGCTCTGCATCTCAGCAACTCCAATGCAAAGTGAGGACAACACCACCACTTGCTGGTGGATTGGCACGAGGAGCATGTGAGAGGACACAAAATGCACTAGAACGGGGTCTGCCCCGGCTGCTTCTGAACAAAACTTTGCTATTATCAAGGTCACGGTGCTAACCCTCTTTTGCCAGCTCCTGCGCCCCTCAGCCCCCACAGGAGCCCCCCACCAGAATCCTGGGACTGCTATCTCCAAGGGTTCCATCATGTCCCCAGGTGGGATCCAACCCTGGATCGCACGGTCTGCCACCACCACTGAGGTCCCCCGTGGAAGAGCATGGAGTGTAACCCAAGGCTGCAGCCTTGGTTTCAGTCCCAACTGAGCCACGTCAGGCTCTGGACTTGGACGAGCATTACGCCACAACCATATGGGCGTGGGAGCCAAAGTCCAGAGGGCTTCTGGTTGCCCAGGGCCATGACCCTCTGAACAGTAGAGGTACACACCCAGGCCACCCACACCATCACTGGGACCTCACCCACTGTGCTGTCGCCCCACCCCCCCACCCCAGCATGGGCTTCATTCACTTGCCAACACCCAGGGGCCAGCTCTGTGTGGGAGGATCCCAGCCAGGAGGCCACACTAACCAGGGCAGAGAAGCCACCTTATGGTTGTAAAAGCTCTCTGACTTTTAGCCTTTCCTAACATGTTCGTTCAGGTCACACAAAGCCTCTGAAATCGCTGTCCTCACCCAGGAATGTGGCATAGAGAAGAAATCATCTCAGAAACATGCAAGGGGCCAGACTGCATATGGCGGCTAAAGACCAGCTTGCACTGTGTCAGCTCACGAGCAGTTTGCTTAGGGGACTAGAAGAGAAGAAGAATCTAGCCTTTGACAAACCCGCTGCCCCCAGCACAGGCCTCGTTCTGTCTTCTGCTCACATCTGCAAGCCAAGTGGCTGCGCAGAAGGCTGGCTGGGCTGGGGACCTCTTCATCACGGTGCGTGAGGAGCACAGCCCAGCTCCAGCTCACTTCCTGCCCATGAGAACATTGTACCCCCGGGGGGATTCCTGAGCCCCCAGCATTCGGGAGTAAATCTGTTTCATTGCAGGCCACAGCTCTCAGGCAGACACATAACATATAGAAACTGCCAGGCCATCTGGGCCAGAATCTCTGCAAGCACAGGGCTGACATAGTTCCGTGCTAGAAGCAACGTTAGCCCCACACCCAACCGTAGGCCGTGCTCTCCCTCTATCTCACCATCCAGCCGCCATCGGTGAGAGACCCCCTCCCCACTTCCAGCCCTCCAGGGACCCCCAAATATTTGGCCCAGTGGTAAAGCACCAGGGCATGCTGGGCTTACACAAACCTGGATTCAGAGGTGCTCTGCCCCTCACCAGCCGTGCAACTTTGGGTAAGTAGCCATGCCCCCAACATGGGCCTAGGTTTCCTTGCCTATAAAGTGGGGTGACAAAAGTCACCTAACCTATTGGGAGGACTCAGTGAGGCTGTGGGGGTGGTGAATGCACAGTAGCTGCCACTGGGCAGTGTTTCCTGGCCCCATGCCCTTTACCTCCTGCCATCCTAGACATCGGGGAAACTCCACTCGAACCCTACCCCTGCCCCTGCCCAGACAGTGTGAGGTCACTGACCCATTCAGGTGGGTGGGCAGGACCCCCAGAGAGTGTGGGCTCTGCTAGGCTTATTCCCAAGCTCCTGATAGGGGCCCAGCACACAGCAAGTCCTCCAAGAGAGACTCCCAAATGACCACCATTCTGCTTGCACAGGCTTCTGGTTTACCTTGTGAGACTGGAAGCTCATTAAGGGAAGAACCAAGGCACATGGCAGATTCATAATGGGGAGCGATGGCCCAGAGAGAGCAAGTGACCTGGCCAAGGCCACACAGCACAGTTGTGGTGAGTGGGATGGACACAGTGACTTTTCCCTCTGCCCACAACACACCTGAGAAGCCTTCCTGAGGTCCCAGAGTTCTTCTACTCAGAGCACCTAAGAAGGCAAGCACCATGTGGGAGCCTCTGCAGCCACTGAATGCTCTCCCCATCGTTGGACTCACTGCCCGAGGGCCACTGGCCCTCTGGGCTCCTCTGGGTAATTCTAGCCCCACCCGTTCCCGTGGCCTCGTGGGGAGCTGCTGGCCCAGCGTGGGAATGAGCTCAACCTCTCGTCTGCTCTCCAGATGCCCGGATCCCAGACCTCCGCTCCCTGCTCAGGCGATGCTCTGATCCTGCCCCAGAGCACACATTCCACAGCTTGTCCTCGGAGACCAAGGTCACACATCATGCGTGCTGTGCTCACCAAGTAGCTGTACCAGCCGGGACTGTGGTGGATCCACGGCCTGGACAGCCAGTGGATGTCACCTCACTGGCCATCAGGGTGGCTCCACGGGCTGGCAGGAGAGGGAGCGTGGGCAGGGATGAGCCAGCATGGATTGGTGATGTCTGCCCTGGCCACAAAAGGAGGCCGCCCGGACTCCTGGGGCATCAGTCACCTCCAGTTTGTCTGCTGGCTCCGGGTGGGGCGGGGACTTGCTGTGCCCCGCCTGGGTGATGCTCCTCCCCAAGGCAGACTCCGGTGGCCATCCTGATGGAAGCTGCTTCCAGTCTACACAGGCTGGACCCTGGAGCAGCTAAACGGTAGGCAGCCAAGGGGCAGAGCTGGAGGTGGCTGCCGTCGCAGATGAGAGCTAACCCCGGGAGCTGGGCTGCAGTCAAGGCTGGCTGGGACTCCAATCTCTGTCAGGACCCCACCTGCCTCCTTGGGGCTGGGCCTAGGCCACCTGTGGTTCTCACTGTGGCCATCATCCTCAGACCCTATCCAACCCTCTCCACCCTCACCTGAATCCCCTCACTCCCCCCTTCTCCACCTGTTCCCTGGGTCACCTGACGTGCACATCCCATCACCTGCACCTGGCCCTCTCCACCAGGCCTGCGAGCCTCCAGGCCTCCACTCCTGCCCCCCTGTCCCGAGTCCGGAGGAATACCCTTCCTTGCCAGGGCACTCTGCATTTTTGGGGAAGAAAAGGCCCTTCCTGACTCTTCTCTGCCCCCATGTGCCCCTCTCCCTGGAATGGCTTTCAGCAAGAACGCATATGGAAGACAGAGATTTCCACAGCAAATGAACGCATTGGAGTGAAGCTAGGAGAGCGTCTGTCACAACAAAACACCACTATCATCACCAAGTGCATTTGCCGTGTGCATGTTTTCCTATAAGGACGAGGGGTCTAGAACCTTCCAGAACTGCATCAGCCCAGAAAGTTCTGATCTGTCCCTGGATGAGCTGGGGGAGGGGGAGGTCCCACAGGAATGGGCTGCAGAAACCCGGCATCTTACAAAGAAGGACACACAGACTGTGCTGTGTGTCTGTCCAACAAGTCCCAGAGTCCCACCATCTTCATCATCATGGCCTGGCTACAAGGGGGCTCCCTAAATGTCTTAGAACATGCCAGGAGGGGTGCCAAGGAGGCAGGAGTCCAGGAGGAGCTGAGCAAAGTGCAGAAGGGAATCCACGGCTCTCCCTGCCCTGGCTCCATGTGGACACTGGGTCCACACTCTGCAGAGTGGCCCTCGGTAGGCACCCAAGAAGTATCTGTTGCACTCAGGGCTAGGATGAGAATCAGGGCCATGGCAACACTCTGCCCAAAGGTCAGTGGGGTGGTGCCAGGGGCAGGACCCCACATCTCCTTCTGCCCCAAATCAAAGGCAGGTACCTGTCTGCTCTGAAAGCAGGGAAGCCACTCTAGAACAGGATGAGGCTCTGGAAGGCTGTATGCCTCTGACCTCACAGCCATCCAGTCTGCATATGCCAGGGGGGCCCGCAGAGGTTGCTAGGCCCAGGGCTGAGCTGGGAGCCCAGGATGGCCATGGAGCCAGGCCATTGACTGCAGGCAAGGCGTGTCATCCTCTCTGCCAACTGCACCCACCACGCACTCCCAGTCCCTAGCCAGTCACTTCCACTGGCCCAAGAGGAAAATGGACAGAAGGACTCATCAAAATCAGAACCTAAAAGGCAGAGCTTACAAAGATCAGAGTCCATCCCTCCGAATAGTCACTGAGCTCTCGAGGCATGGCCAGTAGGCCCTGACCAGCAGTACGGACCTGGTGAAAGGCTCCAGCCCTGGCTTCCGGGAAGCCACAGTAGGGGCAGGGCATGTGCATGTGGGCAGGGTGGGGGCCCCCTGTTTTCGCCTCTGCTAATGGGGCAGACAAAGCCAAGGCCCTTGGGAGGAGGTGGTGCTGGCCAAGCCAGGAGAGGCAGCCAGCAGCCCACCGACATGGAGGAGCACCCTAGTCACATTCACTTTGCCCTCCCCCTCCGGCTCTTGAAGGACCCTCCCCATCTCCAGGGTTCCCGTCCATGCCTGCCCAGCCCACTGATCCCAGGAGGCAGAAGACATGGGACTCCCCCCAGCCAAGCTCCGACCTTCAGGCCCCCAGGGTCAGCAGAGCAGGGCATGTGTGGCCGGGGCAGGAGGACCCAGAGCCCGGCTGGGCATGGGTCCTAGCTCCTCCCCCATGCCTCTTCTATTGAACTTGGCCGTCCAGGTTCCCCTTCTGCTTGTCATTTGAATCACTCAGGGCAATTTCCTTTCTCGTCTGAGCACTGATTCCTCTCCAGATGGCTTCCTCCCTCTGTCCCCCTCTACCCAGGGTCTCGGGCCAAACCCCACAGCTAACGGCGGGGCAGAAACAGAAGAGGGTGGCGAGTGGGCAGGAAGGCACTGGGGCCCAGAGTGCTGGGAAAAGGCTGTCCTCTACACAGAGTCGGGGCTCAGCAGGCTGGGGCCGGGCCCACCAAACCAGGCTCAGTGGCCACAACTATGCCATGAGCACATTTTTAGACTGTGAGTCAAACTGGTAATAGAGCGATCTGTTTAATCACCCCAGAAGGAAGGCTGACTTAGAGCTCTTCTCCGCAGCGTCAGGAGTGGGGCGGTCTGAAGGAGGCTTGGGGAGGGCAGGCGGCAGGGGCACCCAGAGCAGCCATTGGCTCCTGGGGGAACGGGTCCAAGGAAGAGCCACAGGCCTCCAGGTGCATCTCCATGAGGAGCCTGGGCTCCCTGAGATGAAAGGCAGGACAGACTCACTGACCTAGCAGCACTTAGGACAGTTCAGTTTTCTACCAGCTGGACACCAGCTTGTGTCCCTGTCACCTCAGCTCCTACTTATAAGGGAAGATAAATCAACCACAGAAATGGTTTTCCTGTGTCCTGAGGCTATGCCAAGCCTTGTGGGTATTCATGGGATGAAGGAGATAAGCCCCTTATGCAGAAAAGGCAACGTGTACAAGATGGTTCCAGATCTAAATAAGGAGCATGCATCCTCTAGGAGCCTATGAAGCGGGGCCAGGTGGAGGAGAGAGGCTGGCGAGCTGCTAGGCCCTGCACACACTCACTGGTCGTGGGCTGGCGTGCTCTACCAGGGGCTCCTGTGGGGCGACTCCCAGGACCCCAGGGGTCTCCACTGAAAGCCCCGCCACCCACATTCACCCCCAGGCCCAACGACTGATCCTTCCACCGTGGGCTGAGAGCCTCAGGGCATGTGACTCCTCTCAGTCCCTCAGCTCTAACACGAAGGTCATCGTCATGCCATCCTCATCAAGGACACGAAGTGGGGGACCTGGGGATGCCAACAGAAAGCAGACAGGGGTCTTGCCCTCCCCAGGTGCCCCACAGACATGGCTGGTCCACCACAGCCCTCCCTCATGGAGAGGCCCCGGGGGCCACTGCTGTAATCGCCAGGATTGCCCTGAAAGCCATCCATCTGCCATCACTCTGCACCACAGGGCACAGAAGCTCCCATGGGTGAGAGGACCTGTGAAGCCCCTCAGCACTGAGAGAAGTGCAGACCCAGAGCTCCGGGTGCCCAGGACAGGAAGGTAGCAGTGGAAATGGAAAGTAGGTCTGGGGAGGCAGAGGCTGCAGGATGGAGGCGCCCGAATTGGAACCAGTCGGGGCAGCTATGGAGCAGAATGCGCCTGGGTGGGGCACCTGGCCCTCACCTGGTCACTCGGCGGCCCCTCAGTGCTCATACGTGACCCGGTACAGCCCGAAAATGCCTCCCTGAAGGTCCGGGGCTCCAGGCCCTTGGAGGAAGGTCAGGTGAGCATGAAGAGGGCCTGGCCTGGGTCTGCTGCCGGCTTGACATGGCCTGGCCAGCTGCTGGCATCACCCAGGAAACAGAAGTGGCTTTGCTGGTCATGCAGGGTATCCATTCCCTCCACGCAAGAAACAGAGATTGACAGTGCCAGGGACATGGGAGCTACAGCCATGCAAGGCAGAGCGAGGTTCTGTCGAGGGCGCAGGTGTGTGCTGGTGGGCCCTGAGCTCCCTGCCTGGGGGACGGGCCACACGCAGTCCCGGGGTGCAAAGTGAACTTGTGTCACGAACAGTGGCGGAGACTGTGTTTTCTGAGGGGCCAGGGACATGTCAACACCTGAGCCCTCTCCGTGGCCCCCATCCCCCCACCCCGGCACTGGCCTGGAGCCACCCCACGAGGCTTACTGAATGGAAGATCAACAGGTACCGCTCACTGAGGGCCAGGTCCCGAGGGCCAGCAATGCGGGCAGGGGCTGCTATCAGAAGCTGAGGGGGTAAGGTCTCCCCTCAGGCCACCAGGATGCAGGGTCCTGAAACAAAGCAGGGATGAGAAGCAGTGGTTTACAGAGGATGTTATTTATTGTCATTCAACAGAAAATCTTTTTTGAGGGGTGCGTGGGCAACTCAGTCAGTTAAGCGCCCGACTGTTGGTTTTGGCTCAGGTCATGACCTCAGGGCCCTGAGAGCAAGCCTCACATTGGGCTCCTTTCTCTGTGCGGAGTCTGCTTCAGATTCTCTTCCCCTTTGGCCCTCTGGCTCATGTGTGCACACACGCTCACTCACTCTCTCTCTCTCAAATGAATAAATCTTTAAAAAAAAAAAAAAAACGTAAAAAAAGGAAATCTTCTTTTGTAATGGTGGGAAAAGAATATAAACTTGGCCCAGGCACTTTGAATGTTTCCAAACATCCGATAAGCAGCAAGATGCAGAGGAAGAGAATCTTTCGGCCAGAATCCCTGCAGAAACATTTCTGGGAAGGCCAGTTCAGGGAGGTCTCCCTCGAGGCCTCCTAGCAAGAGCCAGTGGGATCCACCAGCCCCAGTGCAGCCCCCACAGCCAGGCAGGGCCTTCAGAGGCCTCCCACCCGCCCAGGGCAAGCACCTGCTCACCTCTATCCCCCAGGATATGGTCAAAAGTAAAGCAAGTATGTGCACTAAAATAAGGAAAAAGGAGCCTAATAAAATATTTATTTTCTGGGGCCCCTGGGTGGCTCAGTGGATGAGCGTCTGCCTTCGGCTCAGATCGTGATCCCAGGGTCCTAGGATCGAGTCCCACATTCAGCTCCCTGCAGGGACCTTGCTTCTCCCTCTATGTCTCAGCCTATGTATGTCTCCCATGAATAAACAAATAAAATCTTTTAAAAATATATTTATTTTCTCCCAAATGACAACTTCAATGTTTTCCATGAAGTATTAAGAATCATGTTATATTTTAGGAATTCATTTTGGCATCCCTGGCTAGCCCCATGAACATACTACATCTGCCACTTTATTGCCACTTTATTTCACTTTATTTCAACATGGGGCTGGGGGCCTGCCTTTCTCCCACAAACCACCCTCAAGGACTCTGGAGGCAAACAATCCTGCTGGAGCCTACCCCGCCCCCCATTCCTCCAAGGGACCAGTGTCCCCAGTCCCTCCATGCCGGCCCCACCCCAGCAGTACCCTCTGGCCAGTAGGACCCTGACCCAGAAATGCTCAGCAAGGTACAGGGCTGTGCCTCAAGGCTTCAGGACACATGGGAAGGCTGCCAGGAATCAGTGAGAACCCAAGAATTTCTGACATTCTGCAGTGCCCAGGGCACTCCCTCCAAGAAATGAAAGAGACTGTCCAGGCGAGGAGGGCTCAGAGCAACCAACTCTATCAACCTCCGTGGCTAGAGGTAGTGGTGCCAGCAGCGGGAGGGAAGCATAGCCATATACATGCAGGGGCAGGGAGGGGGAGAAGGCTCTGGATTCAGGTGCACCTGGTTCAAATCAGGCCCTCCACCTCAGCCTAAACAGGGCGATCTGGGAAATCCCTGACCTCTGCACGCCAACTTTGTGAAACATGCACATCCACGTACACACGCATGCCAGTGTGCACACTACTTAACACGGGAAGTGCAGGGTGGGCGCTGCTGTTTTGTGCTAGGGAGTATTTAACAACCAGTCGGGGACAGGGTGACAGGCCCATGTTACAGCATTTGCCAGTTTCCATGGTGTAAATACTCCCACCTTGTTGGATTTCATGCTCCTATGTGATGTCTCCAAATGCAGAGCCAGGCAGAGATGAGCACCCTGGCTGTGTAAACCACTGGGCGCACTGGCCAGTCACAGCCACGCTGCCCAAAGCTGTGGGCTGAGGGGGTGATAAGAGGGCCTTCAGGAGATGCCACGGAGGCCCCAGCTTGGAGAGGACACCTTGTGAGTGAGGAAGGGCCCCTCTCCTTGGGCACAGCACATACCCCAAATCAACGACCTGCTCTGAGGAGGTTCTTACACATGGGTCTAAGAACCAATGGGCCGAAGGAAGGCTGCCCCCACCCCCTGTGACTCCCTGTGATTTACCAGGGAGCTGGTCCAGGCCAGGTTCCCAGAGACACAGCAGGAGTGCCTCAACCTTTACCCATGACCACCTCAGGCTCCTCATGCCAAGAGACCAGCGGGGTCACGGGCCTGTCAGCCAGAGTCACTAGCCTACATGGAGGAAGACCCTCCACCAAGGGTGGAGGCTGCTGTGAAGTATTTCCAGAAAAGGGCTCAACCCAAACCCCAGTTGAGTTCTTTTCCCAGAAAGGATGTGACTTATGGAGCAAGTGGGTAAATAGCAGCACAAGGGGTGCCCTGGAGGGGATGCCAGAGTGCACCCCTAGATGCCCACTTCCAGCCCAAGGCGCTTGTTCTGCATGAGCAGACCCACCTGGAGTGTCACCACTCACACTCTGGACCAAAGGAGCTTCACTGTGTGAGGTCACACCCCGCCCTGGGCCAGCTCACATCTAATGACCAATCAAACAGGGACGTGAGACCCAGCCCCCTCCTCCCATGGTCATCCCCCTCCAGAGCCCCTCCTGGGGCTGGCGGGATGGGCCCCAACTCCCTTCGTGACTGCACCATGGCTCAAGTTCTCTCTCTGCCCTCTCAAAGGTGTTGGAACCAAAAGCACACCCCCCAAACCATCAGCACCTCTTCATTTGTAGCATCTTGACATATCTCAGTAGGAACAACCAAACCCAGCATGTACAGAGCCACAAGCAGGTGTTCCAGAGAGAAGACAAGCTACAGAAGATACAGGGCCCTGTCTGTGCCTGTACGGGGGTGGGGGGATAGTAGGGGGGGTTGGAGGGTGGGGAGACAAGGACGCAGGGCCCCACCTGTGCCCACAATGGCAGAAGTAGAACACGGGACCCCGTCCATGCCTTCACAGGGGTGAGGGGGGATGAGAACATGGGGCCCCAACTGTGCCCACAATGGGAGGAGGACCTGGAGGCTGGAGAGGCTCTGACACCCCCACTTGGACCCCTGGGGAGTTAGGTAAGTCCACTGTCTCTGAGGTGACTCCTCGGGAGAGGAGGGCTTGTCTACGTGGCATATTTCGATATATGGCAAGTACGCTTTTAATCAGTTGTACAAGAGAGTCATGGGGATTGCCTGTTCACTGGCTCCCTTTCAAGGGGGCGTTGGAAAAAAGAGCTGCACGTACAGCTTCTCAGAGCACGTATGGGATTCTGGACTGTGACTTGCAGTATGGGCCCAAGCCAGACTCTGCTGAAAAGCAGTGAAAAAATCGCTCCATGTACGCACTCCAGGTAGCCTTCATGCACAAGTGGACGCTGTGTGTGAAGTCAGGCCCACCTGGATGTGCATGGACCCGAGATGAGTTTACTAAAATGCAATTTAGAGTGAGAATCAGACCCTCTGGGGAGGGACCAGAGAGTTTGCTAGGGTCCCAACCGTGTGCTCTGGAGCCCTGAGGGGCTCACTGAAGGCCAGCCAGCCCCAGGCACACCTCAAGCATCCCCATCTCCGACCGCTTCACATCCTGGACTTCTACATATGACCTCAGGTGACACAAGGACACACGAAGGCAGGCTGTCACATAGGACAGCCACACTCCTGCACATTCCCAGTCAGAAAAAGAGGAGCAAGATGGCAGTGCCTACAGAGCCACGTGTCAGCCGGGCACCGGGTTGCTGGGTCCCACGTAGGCAGCACTCAGGACCACAGTGGTGGGGGAAGGGTAACCATGGCAACGCCCCCAGTCATCGCAAAGTAATTCCTCCACAATGTACAATTGCTCTGTTTATAGGAAGAATGCTGACCATATATTCTGGTTTTCCATGCACAATACTTCACTAGGAAAGAATGCAGAACCCACCAGAACGAGCACACGGTGCAGATTTCTCATTCAACCAAATCTCTCCCCAGTCCTTGGAGGAACTAATGGATGGGGCTCCAGGCCTCTCCCCAAAAGTGGAGGAGGTGGAGATTGCCTTGGCCGTGGGTTCACCGCCCTGGGAGGGTCTCCACAGAGCAACCTGTGGGCTCTCCCTCCCGGAAAGCTTCCTCAGGACAGAAGTGTGTGGACTGTGCCAGGCATGGTCTGCAGCCTGTAATCAGGCCAAACCACACAGCACGCTCATTCGTAAGAGTAAGACTCCCACCGGGGGCGAGGCCCAGAGGGAGAGCCTTGCTTCTGGCCCGCGAGGCCTCAGGCACTTCTTTGTGACTTCAGCTGAGCTTGGGTTCTCTGGGGGAAGGAGCACACTCACTCATTTCCTTGCAACATGAAGTTCAATTTTAGGAGGGAAAGATGAGTTTCAGATGCTAAAAATAAACTTTTGGGACTTTTCAAGGAAAAGAAATGGCCCTGCAGTTGCAGAGAGGTGTCCATTCTTGACTTCCGCGTTTGATGGATGCGGCGGTCATGTCATGGATGTTCCAAACGTGGCCTGTAATTTCCTGCAACCTAGAAATCCAGATGGTCCCCGGTTAAGGGTTTGCATCTTAGAAAAATGAATTGGAAAGTTTTACAACTTTTTTTTTTTTTTTTTTTTTTTATGGGACGTGCATTATGGAAACCTTCACAAATCCACAAAGTGTCCCCACTGAGAGATCACAAAGTATGCGGCCAGGACGCCCAGGGCCAGAATCCGGACCCGGCTTCCCTGGAAGTGCCCCTGCCCCCGGCTCCCCACGGTGGCCCCCACCTTCTGCCAGGTGGCTGCCCACCTCCTTGAGCACAGGCGATCGCCTCAGAGGTGAGCCTGCTGTCTCCCTTCTCTGGCCCAACACACGTGGGATTCCGATGTCACCTGTATGGCCTTCGTGCATTCTCAACCATTGCTGCATAATCACATGGGGGCTTTTTTAATAAAGAAAGGAAAGAAAAGAAACAAGAAAATTGGCTTGCTGCTCTTTGAAAAGAAACCTGTTCAGGGCAAGAAGAGCAGCTCCCGGGGGGGCCTGCAGTGGGGGACAACAGCCCCCCGGCCCCCCCCCAGCCTGGCACCCACACGTGATTGGCACTACGGGTGTTTTCAAGTGGCCTGTGCTGCGCTGGCAGCAGGAATCTCAGCTACGAAAGCCGTGCTGAGTCCAAGCCCTCCCTGGGGCCAGAGCGGGAGCCACCACACTGCTCCTCCTCCCCCGGTCCTGTCTCTACAGTTGTAGCATGACGGGGGACCAGGCGGGTCTAGGACTCGGTGGACGGACAAGCAGTTCCCCCCCACCCCCTCTGCCCACACTCCCCTCCCACCCGGAGTGAGGAGTCCCCCGCGAGCTCAGGAATCCATGTGGCCCGGTCTGCTGCTTCCCCGCGAGTCACAGAGGCAGCGAGAGCGGGTGGTGGGGACAACAGAGCTCATCTGAAAACACCACAGAGCTCAAAACCGACCACGTGTATTTAATAAGAAATGCACAGGGTCGGTGTGGAGCAACGTGGAAACTTCGTCACACAGAATAAGACGGACACGGGGACGAGGAGGACACTCCTCGTGGATGGGAGACACTGTCAAAACGCCGCTGCCTCCTACGATTACATCCTAACTCTACCACATCCAACAGTATTCTCCGTGGAGGTGTTAGCAACGATTTCTGAGGGCAAATGAAATGCTTAATTCATGAAGCCAGACCAGAAACTGCTGCTGCGGGAATGAAGCGTAGGAAACCCTCTGACTTTAGGGCCAGCACGCTGGAAACAGCTCGGTGCCGCAGCCTCAGCCCCTTGGCGAGGCCGTGAGGATCCAGAAAAAGCTCCAGAGGGACCAGCGTGGTGGCATCAGGGTGTTGAGACGGTGGTGGGAGATGACAGGATGTCCCACCCTGGGCGGTGGGGCAAAGGAGCTGTCATCTGGAGGAAACAGTTTCAGGAAGAACAGCATGCCTGCCTCTCCTTACACCAAACCAACTTCCACCAGGAGAGAAAGTTTTGTAAACACAAAAGTAACACCATAAAAACGTAAAGGAGAAACCACATGAGGATCCATAACAGGACCCCAGATAGGAAAGACCACTCTAGGGGGCGCCCAGAAAAGTGCTCAGAGACCACTGACCGGAACACGGGGAGGTTCTGCGTGGCACACGCACATACACACGTGTCTGTGTAACATGGACGCCACAGATACTGTGCACGTGTGCATGCACAAACACACATGTACGGGGAAATATCTCACACACACATTCAAATACAAAGATACCCTGCCAAAAACAAAATCCGGCTGCCCGATAGAGCAAGGCTCCAGTCCCTTCATCAACCAAGAGCGTACACACGTCAATAAGGCCACTGACGTGGACGAGGGAAGCAAAGCAGAGTCTACCGTTCTATCAAAAGACATGCAACCCAACTCAAGTTATCTTTGACCTGCTACACCGGCAAAACTCTTATTTTGTTTTATTAAAAATATTTTTAGGGATCCCTGGGTGGCGCAGCGGTTTAGCGCCTGCCTTTGGCCCAGGGCGCGATCCTGGAGACCCGGGATCGAATCCCACGTCAGGCTCCCGGTGCATGGAGCCTGCTTCTCCCTCTGCCTGTGTCTCTGCCTCTCTCTCTCTCTCTCTCACTGTGTGCCTATCATAAATAAATAAAATTTAAAAAAAAATATTTTTATTGGAGTTCAATTTGCCAACATATAGCATAACACCCAGTGCTCATCCTGCCAAGTGCCCCCCTCAGTGCCCATCACCCAGTCACCCCCACCCCCCGCCCACCTCCCCTTCCACTACCCTTGTTCATTTCCCAGAGTTAGGAGTCTCTCATCAGCAAAACTCTTATTCCAACACACAGTACGAGCACGGGTTGGGGAGAGGGGACAACCCTGATGCCCTGGTGGGGTGCCAAGTCGTATACTTGTTAGGCTGCCATTCTAGTCGTATCGATCCACATTTAAATGTAGTGTCAACCTCTCAATTAGGAACTCCCTGTGGTGGGTTTACTTATTTTCACAGCAGAAGGCCAAGACACACACAGCAGAGTGTTTATAGCCCCTTTACTTGTAAAGGCAGAAGTGCTGGGGGTAATGGTGACGTTGCCCAGCCCCGAGGGCTCTCTCCGTGGGTGCCACCGTAGGTGCTCTGGGGACACAGACACGCTCCCCACCCTCAAGATACAGACAGGGAAATGGAGGCACAGGGAGAGTGGCTCGCGGTCCAGGGTCACCAAGCAAGAAGCAGTGGAGCCTGGCATGGAGTCTGGCACGCGGAGGACGCCATCCTTATCGTGGGGTATATTTTTTGAAATGATTTATATGATCCTTCCACACAGTCTGAGGTTGATTCTGCTCAGCTAAGCATTCTGCCCCACACAAATTGCAGGGTGGACCCAACAAGGGCAAGCAGTGCTGCGCAGCAGCAGATCTGGTGGCCCTGCTGTGTCCCTACCAGACTGTCCTGGAGCCCACAGAAAGGACCCAGAGTGCAAAAAAGGAGCCCTGAAGCCCGGAGCTGCTGGGGGCTCTACAGATCCCGCCGCAGAGCCTCCAGCCAGGTTGGCCAAGCAGCCCACGGCCAACCGTGACCCTGCGCTGCATGGAACATTGCTCCCCAATGAGGCCACAGGGACTGCAAGCTGCACTCGACCATTTCCAGGAAGTTATTTGAAGCAAGTCATAAAAGTTGGGAGTATCCCCCCTTCCCTGGGTTCCGGCTTTGGAGCCGTTCCAAACGCGCTCCCCACACCCTTGGCGGAGGTTCAGGGGGATTTTTCCCTCTAGTTGAACCAGAGAATCAATAGAGTATTTGTCCCACAGATGAGGTGGTGGGTCCCTGGGTCACTGAACGCCCTGTGGAGGTCACCTGGGGGGTCAGGGCCTGGGGAAGTCATGGCCTCAGTCCCCCAGCAGCTAGAATAAGGCACTAACCAATGCCTCACACATCCATGGTCCTTAGGTCCTTCTGCCCAGGGGGGTTCCAGGACCCACCCCTACAGCCTCCTCCAGACCATCCCCAGGGTCCCCAAGAGTGATAAGGGAAAGCCATCGGGGCCATGTCAAGGGCCCAGGTGGGAGTGGCTTGGCCCAAAGGCAGGGAGCACAGGGGCCCACTCTCCAGACAATTGGTCCACCCCACCTAACGCACAAGACTCCCTAGTTCAGGGGGAGGAGTACTCATTCATACAGCAGGGATCTCCCCACAGAATAGAGACCCACCATCCAGCTCTGGCAAGCCAGAGAGTGTGCATTCGGGGGGAAGGAGGGATGGACCGCCCAGCTGGGAAACGGGGAGCATGCTGGAATCCTCCACCCCACAGGTAAGGAAACAACTGCTGTAATTACCTCCAGTTTAGCCATGACCAGTTTGTGGACATCAACATCCCTTTAGAAAAACTAAAGTCAAGGACAGTGAGAGACAGTGGGCTGTGAAGCAGCAGTTTCAAGGCAGGGACCTGGACACAGCCCTTCCCTCCATGAGCCACCTGGGCAAGCTCCTTCCCACCCAGGGCTCCATTTCCCAGAGGAGGGCTTGGCTGCCTTGGGGCCACTGCACTTCCTTTTGACTGGCCCTTCCACACCCCCAGGCCGCGGGCATCTCCACGGGTGGCCGGGTACATGGGGGACGGAGGACAGCTGGTCACAGTGGGGCCATCGAGGGCCTGGGAGGAGGCAGATGGGCCAGGAGGGAGGGGGAGGGGACACCCACGAACGGGCTTGGAGAGCGTCCAAGAACGGGGCTTCAGCAGCGCTCAGGGAAGGGAGAGGCTGCAAGCGGATGCGCCCCTGGGCGAGGCCCCGGGGAGGACAGGGCAGCCGGGGCCCAGTCCCCTCTCCTACAGCCACAGCTGGGCAGCAGCTGTGTGCCTCTGACCGTTCCCCACTCCCCCCACATCCTTTGCTTGGAGTGCTTGTTGGTCTAGTTGGAATTTCGTTCCAAATGGTAAATATTTTATTTCCACCCGCGAGGCTCCCATACAGATGACTTTAACACAATGTGGAAAATACCTTTCGCTCCTCAAGTCAGCATGGGAGTCGAGAAGATGAGTTCGCTGTGCGGTCAGAGGGCAAGCTTCTGGCAAAACACTCTGCCTTCAACTGGACCATGATAGACCAAGGCCCTGTGGCCCCCTCGCTCGCCCAGGGCCCGCTCTGGGCCTGGAAGATGACATCATCAGGGCAAGGAAGCCGGGCGTCCACAGATGGGTTTGTTTCAATCCTGTCCAGCCCAGTGCTGGCGCGTGCACACACACACACACACACACACACTGAGCCCCCTCCACCAAGGGGGGCGCTGTGCTTGCCAGTCGTGGCTCAGGAACTCCTTGCCTCGCTGGGTGACCTGGGGAAGGTTACTTCCCCTCTCTGGTCCTTGCTTTCCCTTTCTGTGAACTAGAGATAAGAATGGAATCCACTGTGCAGAATATCACAAGCACCATCAGGTGATGCTTGTGAAATGCTGCCCCCCTCCCCCTGCAAAGGCTGTCAGGACCTACAGGGCTATAAATCTGACATCTGGAAGACGCAGTGCACCCTGAGCTTACGAATGGGGACATGGTAACCAAGCACGCATTGAGCCCTTGGATTACTAATCACAAAGTAGTGCTGCCAGTACCCAGGGGCTGCCGACACGTCACCGTGGTACGTGCTGGGTCCAGAGCAAGGCCTGCACACCCCTAGAGCGACAGGCCCCAAATCTATTAAAAGAACAGTGATCTCAGGGGGTGTCTGCATCCCAGTGAGAACACACCCAGCATGCATGTGCGGCTGCAGCTGCCTGAGCCTGGAGCGCACTCCCAGGGTTCGTGTACAAGGTAGAAGGTGTACAGGGGCAGAGGGCCCCTCCAGTTCACCCCTGGACCCACTAGTCTCCCAACAAAGTTCACACCCGAGAACAGCTGCCTCATAAACGCGGTTTTCATTAATTTCCTGGAAAAGGGAGTTCTCATTTCCACATGACAGGTCTTGGGAGACCCAGGGAAGAAGGCCTGAGCGGGATGCTGGCGCCTCCGCAGTACCTGGCGCCCGGGCTTTTGTTCGTCCCACCCCGTTTGATTAATCTCTCCAGCCTTCAGTCCCAGCACCTGGCAGGAGGGGAGCAAGCTGATGGGAAAGCCCCCAGTTGCTTTCTGGGGGTGGGAATCCAATGCAGGGCAGCTGGAGGGTATAGGAGGCCCTGAGGTTCCCCTGAAGGGCAGCAGGAGCCTTCTGGGGGGCAGAAGTCCCATCACTTCTCTAGAATGGGCTTTGAGCATTCCCCAGCGTCCATTCCAGGGAGCAGACTGCTGTGGTCCAGGAGGCCCGGGAGGAAGAAACCGTGCCATAAAAACACTGTGTTTGGACACTGAGCCAGCTGGTTCCCGGTGTCCAGAGTTTCTTATTTTCTGCAGGCTTCCACAAACCCTCTAATAAAGGATAGGATAGCAGGGGTCATTTCCAGTGTGAGGCCAGGGCGTGGGCGGGATGAAGTCATGCGCCTGTGCCGCTAAGACCTGCACACAGCGGCAGTGGCCATGTGCACACAGGCAGCCCTGCCGGCCCCGTAGAGGTGGAGGGTGATCACCGTGTCCCTCAGCCTCGGGTTGCTGCCTCTGGCTGTCGTGCAGATGGCTTCATGCAGCAGGGCCTGGGCCAGAGTCCCTCTTACCCCACGGCAGCTTAGAAATACTGAAGGGTGACAGGCGGTGCCGGACAGCAGTGACGCACACAGACTCTGAGCCAGACCCCCCACCAACTGACCGCGTGACCCCAGACGGGTCACAGACCCCGTCTGCCTCAGGTTCTCCTACTGTAAAGTGAGATTCTCTCATGGGGGTGCCATAGGTTCAATCAGCTAAAGTATGCAGCGTTTTAAAATGGTTGAGGCACATGGCAAGTTCTTTAGAAGTTTTGTTTAAGAAAATGCATGAGAAAGGAGAACAGACCTAGGAGGAGGCAGGCTCCCTAGCCCAGGAGGCCAGAGGGGCCACTCATTTCACAGATAGGGAGTGCAGAAACCCAGACCAGGGGCATGCGGGGCCTGCTGGCTGCCTAGCCCTGGGGCAGCCCCTCCATGAATGGGGCAGTAGCGCGCGCGCACGCGCGCGCACACACACACACACACACACACACACACCCGCCCCTACTCCTCAGCACCAGCTCTCTCCTGGGGAGAGGGAGAGGGCCTGGAAGCCCCTCCCCAGGCCACCACACTCAGCCACGGAGCTGCACTGACATCTGGGGAGCTTTACCAACAGCCTGGGGACTTCCTGGCCTGCATGTCCCCATCCAAGCTTTGGGCCCGGGAAGAGATTCCTGCTGCAGCAAGCAGGACACTAACACGGCACATGTCCCCATCCCAGGACGGCCCTGTCCCCAGACCCACTCAGCTCAGCAGGCCCGTTCCAGACCAAGAGACTGAGTCCAGGGGCTCCAAGTCAGCTCACCCCACACCAGTGCCACCAGCACCCACCTAGCCAGCTCTGCCCCTGACTTCATCTGTTCCATTCTGGTCCCAAATACAGTTTGCTTCTGTTTTGTTTGTTGGTTTTTTTTTTGGGGGGGGGGGACTTTTTAATGTTCTGTTTAAAAAGTGTAAAATAGGGCAGCCCTGGTGGCGCAGCGGTTTACGCTGCCTGCAACCCAGGGCGTGATCCTGGAGACCCTGGATCGGGTCCATCAGGCTCTCTGCATGGAGCCTGCTTCTCCCTCTGCCTGTGTCTCTGCCTCTCTCTCTCTCTCTTTCTGTCTCTATGAATAAATAAAATCTTTAAAAAAATAAAAAATAAAATAAAATAAAATAAGTGTAAAATATTTCAAACACACCAAAAAGCACAGAGCAGTACTGTACTCATAGCAGTACAGTACAGTACAGCAGTGAGGACTGGGATGTTGTATGCTTGCCCTGGCCAGTCCAGTGGCCAGGAGACAGATGTGCAGAAATGAGGACCCACACCCCAACCTGTTTGCCTCAATCCACGCACATATGGGTAGTCGCACGCAATGGGGCTGCCCTACCTGTGGGTCAGCACGGGTGTGGAGGAGGAACGCGTGCTTAACAAATCTCAACCTGCAAGACTTTGCTATGACGTCTGAGCTTCCAGAGTCGGGCCCTGGGACAGGAACACAGAGCAAGTTCTCTCTCCACTGGACAGAGGGAACGCCGGGGTGGGGGCCAGGCAGGGACCCAAGCAGTACCCCAACAGGTCCACGGCCACACACATTCCCAGGAGCCAAGGGGTGCAGAGCCCAGAGGCCTGTCGACTGGGGGACGGATGAACACACAGGGGGCTCTCCACACAGTGGCCACTGTTCCACCACACGAAGTAAAGTTTTGACACATGCCACAATGCCAGTGAACCTCAAACATGATGCTAAGCTGGATACAAAGGCTACACAGTGTGCACTTCTGTAGATAGATGTCCAGGGTGCACAAGTCCACTGAGACACAAGCACATTTGTGGCTCCCAGGAACTTTGGGGAGGGGAAATGGGGCTTGGGGGCTAACAAGTATGGGTTTTCTTTGGTTGTTTTTAAGATCTTATTTATTTACTCATGAGAGACATAGAGAGAGCCAGAGACATAGGCAGAGGGAGAAGCAGGCTCCCTGCAGGGAGACTCATGCAGGACTTGATCCCAGGACCCCAGGATCAAGAGCCAAAGGCAGACACTCAACCACTGAGCCACCCAAGCATCCCAGGTACGGGGTTTTATCTGGGATGATGGAATGTTCTGGAATGGGACAGAAGCAGAAGTTGCATGACTTTGTGAACATACCAAGTACCCCTGAATCCTCTGCAAAAGGGTTCAGTTCACATTGTAGGAGTTTTATCTGGAAAAGCAAAAGTATGTGAAGTTGGCTCCCCCAGAAGGTGACTGCAGAGGGAGTCCTGTGCAGCACACTGGGGACTGTCCAGAATCATTCCAGACACAGAGCAGCAACCGCTGGGGCCGTGTGGAGGAGGGCCCTGGGAGGGAGGGCAGGTGCGGGTGGGCACAGACCCAACTGCTCCCTCTTTAAAGTAACAGTAATGACACAGGAATGAGCCCAGTCCAGCAGGCACCCTCTATGCATGTCCTGGATCTCATCCCCCTCCCCAGAGACCACCCACTCACCTGTGTGGTAGGGAGAGGAACAGCCCCAGGGACCATGTCCTAACCCCCCGAGCCTGCACGTGTGCCCCTGTACATGTGCCCCTATAGGCTTCCCTCTGCAGGCACAATCAAGTGAGGGGTTTAGGTGGGAGAAGACTGGACAACGGCTGGGCCCGGTGTCATCACAGGGACTCTGTCAGAGGGAGGCCGGGGTCAGAGACGGAACATGCGAGCAGGAGAGAAGCCGCTGGCTTGAGGCTGGAGGAGGCCCGAGCCAAGGACGCAGCACCCCCAGGGATGGGAAGGGCAAGGGGGCGTCCTACCCAGTAGGAACCAGCCCTGCCGACACCACAATTCTAGTCCACAACACTGATTGTGGACTTCAGACTTCCGGGACCAGAAGAGACTAAACGTGTGGTTTGAAGCCCCTGGATCTGGGGTGGTTTGTTTCAGCAAGTCCAGCTATCAGGGAACAAGCTGGATGACTTGTCTCTCTCCCCCAGTTATATGTCCTATCCATCCACGCTGACACACGTAGCCATCACCTATCCATTCTCCTGCCGGGTCAGCCCTTGCCACGTGGACACACAGCGCATCTGTCTAGTCACCTGCAATGAGTGTGAGCTGTCTCCACGCTTCGGGACTGTAAACAAACCACTGTGATAAACATTCTCATCCGTCTTCCCTGTTCTGTAGGCGAGAGTTCTCTGGACTGATGCTCTGGGATTTATTTATTCAGCAAATACTTCTGGAGCATCTGTGCACTCTGCTAATTACTGGGAAGACAGCTTGTTCCAAACACAGCTGGGTCACTACCCACACCCCACGGGACACAGTCAGGATGCAGGAGTCCCTGGCGCCACTTCATCTGGCCTGCTGTGAGAAGCCCCCTCTTTATGCACACCCCCTGTGCCCTCAAGGAGCACTCCCCACCCACCCCTTCCAGGGGCAGCTGAGCCCTCTTCCACAGGCCCTGGGCAGGTGAAGCAGAAAGGGACCGACCCATGGTTTGGAACCTGGTCTTGCACCTGACCCCTTCCCCAATCCCAGGAGGAAGGCCATATTCAGCAGACTCATCAATACCCATCAGACCAGGAGCATCTCCAGGCCAGGCACTCAGTGCTGTAACGACACATCACATGGCTGTGAGGTGGCACCATCACAGGGGACAGACTGGGCGTCCCCTGCACAGGACAGGTAAGGAGCATCCCTCTTCCCAGCAGCATCCATGTCATCATCACAGAGAGGATAATATGTCCCCCTTTTACACATGAGGAGCCAGACTCAGAGAGGTGAAGTCATCTGTCCAGGTAAGCCCAAGGTGGGTGGAGCATCTACCTCCCTCTCCTCAGCCCACAGGCCTTCAGTTTCTGCCAGATGAACTTTCACCTCATCATGGGACTGTCCCCTGTCCTTGCAGGTCACTTTGATTTGTTTTATAGTGGGAAACCCCTAAGAGGGAAGCCAGTCTCTCTGTAGCCTGGACCCAGGCCATAGTCTCTGATGTGCTTAGAATAAATGAGCCTGATTTCAATGGTGAAATCATTCCTTCATGTCTCTAGAAACTAGCTCCTGAGCCCCACCAAGAGTGGATGCAGGGCTTGCTGCTGCTCCTTCAGTGAGTGACACCCCCAGAGCTCCTGTCTCAAACACACAGAGGGTCTGACTACCTACTTGCCCAGGTCAGAGCCCCTCAGAAAATAGGGGGCTCACTCAAGTCAAGGTATTTCAAGGAGGCCTTCTTTACAAAATGATCCCTTTACAGCGCGTGGGTGAAGCGGAGCCCCAGGCATAGTACAGTAACTGGGGACGATCATCCCAGGCCCCAGGGGAGGAGGGGAGGCTGAGCTTCAGGATCCCACATAGAGAGGAGCCGCTTGAGACAGCCTTAAGGGGGCTCATGGGGGGCCTCTCATCCCCTTTTCTGACATCCACCCTTTGGCTGAGCCCAACCTGAGGTCAAAGCCAAGGTTGTCTACCCAGGGTCACTTCCCAGGGCCAAGAGAAGAGCCAAGAAACAGGAACAGTGGGTATGGAAGACAAGCTAAACCAATGAATGTGGAATGGCGCCCCCGCTGTCGGGAACAGCCGAGTGGTTCCTCATAAAGCCAAATATGGTTCCCCTAGGACCACATTCCACTCCCGGGTATACACCCCAAGGAACTGGAAACAGAGATCCAAACAGAAACTTGTGCACGCACGTTAACAGCAGCAGCATCTAAAGCAGCCAAAAGACTCCAATAACCCAAGTGTCCATCTACGGATGAATGGATAAGCAAAATGTGGCATAACCACACAATGGAGCAGCACTGGCCCATGCTACAACACAGCATGATAAACCTGCGAAACTGAGGGGAAGAGGCCTGACACAAAAGGGCAAGTGTGTGATGCCACTTGTACAAAATATCTAGAAAAGGCAAATTTCTAGAGGTGGAAAGAGGACGGGAGGCAGCCAGGGGAGGGTGAATGGGGAGTTAGTTACCAGTTCCAGAGTTTCTGTTGGGATGACCAAGTATCCTGAAAACAGGTGTGGGAATGGTTGCACAGTAGTCAGTGCGAATGACACTGAATCATACGTTAAAACAGGTGAACTGTTTGGTCTGTGAATTCTTCTCAATAAAACTGTTTTTAAAAAAAATGGACCCAACACATCCCCCCCCTCCGGACTCCCAATATCCGTTTAGTCTTGTGGGTGAAAAGTTCACATCCACCACAGAGGGTGCACCAAGCCCCACTTGCCGCCACATCCTCGTGGGTGGCACCTGTGATTGCAGGTCACACTCCAAGTCATACCGCCCACCTGCTGCAAGTGCACTCATGCAGAGTGGAGAGGGCAAGGTGGGGAGGCACGTGGACAACGCAGGCAGGGCTGCCCCAGGCTGGGCTCCACATGGCCATCCGCCTGTGCCACAGGCTCTGCAGGTCCAGGGACCTCTGCAGGGAAGGATCTGGGTCCTTGGTGGCTCTGCCTTTTTCTCCTTCCATATGAAGATGTCCTAAGTGAACAGCACACCTCTGGGTCTCACATACGTTTCCAATCTGTGTCTTTTAACTGGTAGGTTTAGGCTCCTTACGTTTATTGTAATTGCTGGTGTATGTGAAATTATTCTGTTTCCCTCTGTGTTCATTTATCCTGACTCACCTGTGCTGTGCTCCCCACCTTGCCCGTCCTACCTTTCCTTGAAGTGAGGAGTCCTTCCCGGCTCCTCCACTGCTCCCCCAGCTTCCTGCTGTGTGTGTGGCTGTTGTCAGCAGTTTTGCTGTGACTGTATCCCCGGGCTGAACAGGGGTGTCTCCCCCTGCCTCTGAAACAATCAGAGACATCCAAAACTCCCCTAACTCCTATCACCCTCCCTGTTCTCTTGGGTATCCTTGGCTAGTACAGTTCTTTCTCTTCAACTCCTTGAATCAGACTTCATTCTACGGTTCTTACCAGCAATACAACAGTCAGGCTGGGCTTTTTACTTTCACTGGTTTTCCAGTAAGAGCACCAGAGTGTGTGTGTGTGTGTGTGTGCATATGTATACATACGTATGCGCACATGTGTACGTGTGTGTCTCTGTGGGTCTGTGTAAATGTGTGCACATGTGTGAATGTGTCCATGTGTGATGTGTGCACCTGTGTATGTCTCCATGTGCATGCCTGTATTATGTGTGCACACATGCTCGTGTGTATGTGTGCAGGTCTATGTATGTGTGCGTGTGTATGCACGTGTGTATGCGTGTATGCATGTCTGGGTGTATTTGTGCATGCATGTGTATATGTGCACCTGTGTGTGCACATATATATCTCTATGTGTATACATGTGTGCACACATGCTAGTGGTAGGGATAATGGAATGAGGTGGGAAAGCCCCTGCAGAGGCACCTGAGGGCACACCCTTGCCCTCCTTCACACCCCAGGTGTATGTGGTAAACACTGGAGTGGCTGTAAACCATGCATTTGCAGACCAGTCCTCCAGCCTCTCCTTCTCCCCTGGATCATCCTCTTTCCTCCCGAATCCTGTTATTTCTGAGTTGCTTCAGAGGACCCATGGGGATCCTCTCTCCCAGACTGTCTGAAGTTGAAATGAAATGCACTGTCATTTAAATGACATTGAACTGAACACGACAAAGGTGGCGGTTATTTGGAGCACTTTGGAGATGTCTTTTGCCTGTTTTGGCTTTCTGTTGTTGCTCTCTGGGGATCTGTTGTCAGCACAGTTATTCTCTGATGAGGAATGGGTCTTTCCTGTGGCCACTTGCAGGACCTTCTCTTTGCTCTCAGGATCAGGTCACTACCATGTTTCAGCAGTGTGCTTTGATGACCCAGCTCACCTTCACTGAGTGTCCTCCATCAATCTCAGACACTTCTCAGCTGTGGCCTCACCCATAACTGCCTGTCTCCCATCCTCTCCATCCCCTCCTCCCTTAGTGGCTGGCCCCTGAGAGCCCCCGACCCCAAGTCAGGGCTGGCCTGAATGGCTTTCCCACTTGAGGACCCAAAGGTCATTGCAGCTTCCCCGTGCTCTCTGGGACACCTCACTGTGGGGAAGCTGGCCACCGTGCCACCTGCCGCTATAAGGACTCCCAAGCAGCCCCATGGAGAAGCCCACAGGAGGGGAACTGAGGCCCCCAAATACATCACCAACTTCCTTGCCACATGAGTAGATCCTGAGTGCAGACAGTGGTCACTCAGTACTGGGGGGGGGGCAGTGGGAGTGCCTGTGAAGGGGGTGTCCTCTGTGGGGGACGAGCATGCTCTAACTCTGCGAGGTGGTGCTGGCTGTCCAGCCTCTGGGTGTGCTGAAGAATGGGTGAATCACATGGTGCCTGAGTTACAGCCCAAAGAACTATTCGGAAAAAAAAAAGAACTATTTGGTATATGGGATGGTGCTTTCACAGAGGGTGTAACTGTCGGAGGTCTGGCCTCCTCCATATGTCTGCAACCTCGCTGTCCACCTCCTGCTGCCAGGCCGTGCCCGTCCCAATGCCAGGGAGCGTCCCACACAATCCTGAGGGCTCATGAATCGGGCCCAGCTGTGTTTCCAAAGCATGTACTCCCCATCCCTGACTCCTGAAAGCATCAGATTTTATTTTCTCCTGTGTTCATTTATGCATTTGAAGGGGTATTTGCTGCACTTTACCCAGAACTTGTGTTTTGGAGAAGGGGATTCAAACGTCATATTGGTAAGAGCTGGGATCTTGGGCTGGCATCCTCCTCAGGGATTTCCCCAGAAGCACTCATCAAAGAGTGCTCAGAGACAGACACCCTGACAGCAGACAGACGCACTCCAATCCCAAGCTCTGCTGCTCAGCAGCTGTGAGGCTAAAGGCAAGCTGCTTAACATCTCTGAGCCTCGGCTTCCCCAGCTCCCCTGCACATAGACCTTCCTTCAAGCTCCTGCTTCACTCTCTCCACTCCAGGGAGTTTCTGGAAGGCCTTCAGCCCCTTGGCTCCTCCCCCTGGGCATCTGGCCCTTCTTCACATTAGTGCACACCCCACTGTGGCCCAGACAGACATTTCACTCATGCGCTCTGATGGGTCCACAGATTACCACCATCTTTTCTCCTGTGTCCCTCGTGGTGCCCAGTTCTGGGCATGTGGGCCCGGTAGCAGCTCCCAGCACCCACACGAGACCATGGGAAGTTTCTTGGAGAGGCCACTGCCCAAGAGACTTCCTCCCGTGAACGCCTCAAGAGGGACAGCTGTATAACTAACCCCCAGGGCAGGAACCACACTGGTGTCCTCACTGTCAGCACTCCAGCCCCATGCAGGGCCTGACACACAGGACAGGCTCCATTTCTATCTGCAGGTTGAACAGGAAGCGCTCTCCCCGCCTCTGAGTGAGCAAGGTGCAAACCACAGCTCTGGCTCACCAGCTGGGACAGTCTTTGGCAAAGATCACCTTGCACTCCTCCCCACTCCAGCTACAACATCCCACCCACCCACCTACCCCTCGCCCTCACTTTTGTTTGAACCTCTTCTTATTGTGGTAAAATACACACAACATAAAACTCACTGTTTTAACCACTTTAAAATGTACGACTCAAAGGCATCTAATCAATTTGCGAAGTTGTGCAATAACCATCACCACTACCTCATTCCAGAACATTTGGCCCAGAGTTTTTTTTCAGTATATTCACACTTGAGTATTCTACTCGTGTGTTTCCTGAGAGCTGCCTCGGATCCTCACGGGATGAGGCACGGCTTCCATTAGGAAAAGGCCCGCAGAGAAGGGGTGGAGCATGGGCCCTCTCAAAGCTGCACCAGCCGAGAGCATGGGGCGGGCGGGGGGGGCGGGGGGGGCGGTGGGCAGCGGCTGAGGGCTTCTGGGGTGGCCCCCTCCAGCCACAGCCACATGGATCTCCCCAAGCTCTGGCAGCCGCAGGTCTCCTCCCATGGGCGCCCCACGACCCACAGCTCCTGTGCGCAGGGCCTTCCATGGGCACCAGCGCTGCCGGGGCCACCACAGCCCGCGGGCTCTCCGTTTCCCTGGGTTACACACAAAAGTTTTGTCCCCTTGGCTCCACAGGCAGGCGCTGTGTCATACAAACTGACCAGAGCCAAGAAGAGGCCAGGAGCCTGCATCCTGGAGAGGCCTCGGGTCTGCTCCCAGCCGCCGATGCCCCCTGCCACGTGGGAGGGTGGGGGCTGCTCAGAGGAGACCCCCATCAAGGCCCACAGCAGATGCCTAAAGCTCTCCCTGCCAGCCACTGGAGGCTGTTGCCTTTCTTTGCCATTGTCTGCCTTTGGGGCATCTTTGCCCAACCCTGAGTGGAAACATCTGAGCAAGTCTGGCTTTGTCTCAAGGCTGGGATTGGAACACGGTGATTTCGGTCTTGCGCACAGCTCAGCGTTGCCATCTGGTCAGCGTATCTGCAGCTTTGCGGTGAGATCTTAGGCGGTCCCAGCTTTGCCTTCTCTTGCAGCACATGGCAACCCAGGCTGGCTCCCTGGAGGAGGCAGAGGGAGAAGAGAGGCAACAGGAGAGTGGCGATGGAGCTGACTCCAGGCCCTCAGCCCTGGAAGCCTTATTTTGCCTGTGACTCAACCATTATAGCTGCACCCCTGTCCTATCAGGAGTGCCTGTGAGACCTCAGGAAGTATGAAACGGAACCCCCAGCCCACCGTACCCTTTGCCCCCCACGCCCAGACCAGGCCCAGCCATTCTAGGCTAAAGGTCCAGTGGGCCAGAGCAGCTGAACAATGTCCATCCCACTACCTGAGGCACTCAGGGAAAGCAATGGGTCACGCTGCAGCCAGCTGGCCCATGGCGGTGACACTGGGCTGTATCACCGGGCTTTCCAGCAGAGCTTCCATCCCAGGGCATGAGGGAGCCACTCAGGCTCCTGTCTTGAGCCAAGTACCAGCAGTTCCTGTCTGGGCTCGGGTGAGGGGAGAATGCTCAGCATGTTGGTTCCCTCTCCAGGCCTGGCAGGCGAGGAGTCCTTGGGGGGCATGGGGGGGTCACTCGGCCCCACGCAGCCTCACCCAGAAGCAAGGCCAGGGGGTGGGAGGGTGGCTTGGGGAAGGTGGGAGCCAGTCCACTCACTCCTGGCAGGGAGAAGCACACGCCAAGTGTCCCCTGAGGGGACCGGCCAGCTTTACACAAGGCCCGGTGCCCGTGGCACGATGAGGTCTAAAGCACGAGGGCTGACAGGAGGCACTCTTACCACAAACGTTCATATGGCCATGCGCCAGCCCTTGGCGCTGAAATACAGGGGACGGGGGAACCAGGAAGATGACATCCAAGGACATCCACCAGCTTACTCTCCAAAACCTCCATGAGTCAGTGTCGTGGGAAAACATGAAAGGGGTGGGGAGTGTTCTCCAGTAAAATAGATCAGAGACGAACAACAGGCCATGTGTAAGGACATTCTATGTCCCCACAGTTAACAAGTCATGAGGTACTTTTGAAGGAAACTGCCCTTTTTTTAAAAGAGAAGAACACCAAAGTGTACGGAGATAAAATGTCATGCTGTCTGCAACTTTCTTTTAATTGGTTATTAGGCCAGAAAGGAGGAGAGAGGGAGAAGGGAGAGAAGGGATGGGAGGAGGGGAGGGGAGGGGAGGGAAGGGAAGGGGAGAGGACGGGAGGAGGGGAAGAGGGGAGAAGGGGAGGGGAGGAGAGCAGAAGGGGAGGGGAGGGGAGGGGAGGGGAGGGGAGGAAGGGAGGGGAGGAGGGGAGGAGAGCCA
Organism: Canis aureus; assembly: GCF_053574225.1. Classification (NCBI taxonomy): domain Eukaryota; kingdom Metazoa; phylum Chordata; class Mammalia; order Carnivora; family Canidae; genus Canis; species Canis aureus. The sequence continues at coordinate 10,491,516 of NC_135626.1, forward strand.
AAGGGGAAGGGAAGGGGTGGGGAGGGGGAAGGGGAAGGGAGGGGAAGGGAAGGAGAGGGGGACCGGGAAGGGAGGGGAGGAGGAGGGGAGGAGGGGAGGAGGGGAGAAGGGGAGGGGAGGAGGGGAGGGGAGGAGGAGGGGAGGGGGGAAGGGGGAAAGGAGAGGGGGAAATTTTTGTCTGAAATGTTGAATGTTTGAAAACTTTCATAACAAAACACAATTGGGGTTGGGGGAATGGAGGAAGCGGTCAGAAAGGAGCAAAGCAGGACCCTGGCCCCACACGGTTGCTTGGTAAAGTGGCTGTGGATGAGAGCAGAGCCTGCAGCCTTCTCTGGGGGGGCCTGGGCAAGGGGGGGCAGCCAGGGGCAAAGCAGGCCCATGCCCGACATTCTGCTACAATGGGTAAAATGTGAGCAGGGTTCTCAGGAAAACACATCTGGGGCAAAACCAAACTCTATCAGAGATGCTCACACTGATTTTACAGATTAGCAGTTTTCCTTCAGAATTACATGGGTGTGGGAGGGTTTAGGAGCTCGGCCCTGGAAGCAGAGAGCCCGGGAAACCAGCAAACCCTCAGATCTTCGCAGACATGGTCCCCAGAAGGTTAGGGCCAGTGCCGCCACGTCACACAAACACAAGAAGGGCAGGCCCCCCCAAGTCTGGCCTGGACCAGAGCTGGAGCTTAGAGCCCCCTGGAGCCTCCTCGGGTGGGCCCAGGGCCCTGAGGACTCCACCCCATACAGGCCCATACTACCCCAGCCCAGGGTGGGAGGCTCAGCCCCTCCACTCAGGTCTGTGTCTTGGTTGCTTAGCACCCAGAGCAGTGACCTCATCAGCACAGAGGCAGCCAGCCCTGGTTCTGCAGAAGCCAGAATGGAAAGAGAGGAAGGGATCAGGACCAGCCAGTGGAAGGCGCCTGGAGGAGGTATCCTATAGGTAGGAGGAAGCAGAGGCTCAGAGAGCAGGAAGGGCCCTCATTACCCACCCCTGTACCACTGGTGAAACCTGCAGGCATCATAGGGGTCAGAGAGACCTGGGTTGGAACCCCAAGTCCCTCTTCCTGGCTGTGTGCCCTGGGAAGGTCACCCAGCATCTCTGAGCCCCACTGCTGCTCTGCAAAATGGGCTTGCCCATGGCACCCGCTTCAGAGGCCATGGGAGCAGCCCATGAGCATACATTTAGAGCTGTCCTTCCCACTTTGAGCTTATTCCCTTAGTGTGTCAATGTCCTGTGGCCGCTATAACAAATGACCACAAACCAGGGCCTTACAATAACTGAATTTTATTCTCTCCCAGTTCTGGAGACTCAAGGGCCAAGATCAAGGTGATGCAGGACCACACTCCCTCTAGAGGGTCCAGAAGAGGAGCTTTCCTGCCTCTCCCAGCTCCTGGGGGCCCAGTGTTCCCAGGCCTGTGGTCCCGGTCCCTATAGCCTCTGCCTGTCTGCACACAGCCTCTAATATGTCTCTCCTTTCCTTAGAGGACACCTGTCATTGGATGGAGGGCCCACCCTAAATCCAGGCTGACCTGGCCTCAAAATCCTTATTGACATTTGCAAAGATCTTAATCCCAAATAAAGCCACCTTGTTTTTCCCCTTAAGATTTTTATTTTAAGTAATCTTTATACTCAGTGTGGGGCTTGAACTTGCAAGACCAAGAGTTGCATGCTCTACCAACTAAGTCGGTTAGGAGTCCCAATAGAACCACTTTTTGTGGGGCAGCCCAGGTGGCTCAGTGGTTTAGTGGTTTAGTGCTGCCTTCAGGCAAGGGTGTGATCCTGGAGACCCGGGATCAAGTCCCACGTTAGGCTCCCTGTATGGAGCCTGCTTCTCCCTCTGCCTGTCTCTCCCTGTGTGTGTGTGTGTGTGTCTCTCTCTCTCTCTCTCTCTATATATATATATACATATATATATATATATATATATATATATATCTTGTGAATAAATAAAATAAATAAAATCTTTAAAAAAAAACACTTTTTGAGGTTCCAGATGGACATGAATTGGGGGGAGGGGGGCTGTTCAACCCACTACACTTAGAATTATGTGTGAGAGAAGCTATATCATCTCCAAATTTCATTTCTGGACAATAAAGGGTCTCTTAAAAATAACTGTTAGAAAAAGGGGTCTGAGGGATCCCTGGGTGGCGCAGCGGTTTGGCGCCTGCCTTTGGCCCAGGGTGCGATCCTGGAGACCCGGGATCGAATCCCATGTCGGGCTCCCGGTGCATGGAGCCTGCTTCTCCCTCTGCCTGTGTCTCTGCCTCTCTCTCTCTCTCTCTCTCTATCATTAATAAAAAAAAATCTTAAAAAAAAAAAAAGAAAAAGGGGTCTGAGTGGGTCATGATCGGGTGGAAGTAAGGAGGGGGCAGAGCTGACCCAGATGGAGGTTTACTTCGGGGGCAGAGCTGACCCAGATGGAGGTTTACTTTGATCAAGAAACATGGGGACAGGGCAGTCCTGGTGGCTCAGCAGTTTAGCACCGCCTTCAGCCCAGGGCGTGGTCCTGGAGACCCGGGATCGGGATCGAGTCCCATGTCGGGCTCTCTGCATGGAGCCTGCTTCTCCCTCTGCCTCTCTCTCTCATTCTCTCTCTCTCATTCTCTCTCTCTCTCTCTGTGTCTCTCATGAATAAATAAATAAATTTTTTTAAAAAAAGAAAACACGGGGACATTGTAGCCCTTTTGTGGGGAAAAAAGGCAGAATTACTCTCCATTAATAGTTCAAACTCTAAAAAGCCACCTTCAACAAAGCCAGGCAAGTTAGAGTACAGGAGGCACATTCCCATGGGGAGTGGGGCAGCTCCACCGCCAAGCAACATTTGTGAGGCTGCACCAAGAGCAGACCCAGCTACAAAGTGTCCAGCCCCACGACACCTCGAGGACCACGGAGATGGAGGCTACTACCTTCTCAATCCATCCAAAGGAAAAAGTGATTTTTGAAAAATGGATGGGTAGGGTAGCTCTGTGAACAAAGATGTTCTTAGTGGTACTGTTGAGAATCACAAAAGATCCAAAATACCTACGTGCTCAGCAGTGGGAAATGATTCGTCTGCCAAATGCCTGCCTGGTGCCGTAGGCCACCGGCAGTTACAGCAATGCAGGGAAGCGGTGCCGGGGTCTGCTAAGGAATCACGATACCTGAGGAACAGGTTGAGAGAGCTGGGTCCACAGTGGCCACCACGATGAGACACACATAGAAAAAGCCACCTGGAAGGAACAGCGTGAACCCAAATGGAAGCTGTTTTAGGGAACAAAAATGTATGTAAATAAAATCTGCCCGGGGACACCTGAGCTCAGTGAGCATCTACCTTCGGCTCAGGGCATGACCCCATGTCCTGGGATCGAGTCCCGCCTCGGGCTCCCCGCAGGATGCCTGCTTCTCCCTCTGCCTCTCTGTCTCTCATGAATAAATAAAATCTTAAAAAAAAAAAAAAAAAAAAAAGCCTGGAGAGAGGCCCTGTCAGCGAGGGAATGTGGCAGGGCAGGGTGGTAGTCAGCACCAAACACCCTGCAGAGGTGGCTCCTGCTAAAATCACACCTGTGGGAAGGCTCTCTTCCCAGAAAGCTCTGCAGAGACTCAAGCAGAAAGGCCACTTAGTTTAGTAGGAACACATGCAAATATGTGGCCAACCAGAGAAGTGTAGAAGGTAGGAGTGACACATCATTTCCCAGGGCAGGACCCTAGGCAGGCCTGGTGAGCCCAAGTGACAGGCTCCATCTTCCTTCCTGACCCAGGATCACCTTCCCTTCCAGCTCGGCCATGACAACAATACAGACACGCTCCCCAGACCCAGTCTCATCAGGGGACACTGACCAGCAGCTCACCATGCTACCCTCTCCTCTCCTAGCTCTTCAAGTGTGGTCCCCAAGACATCTGTCATCTATCTGACCCTCCCAACAAGTCACCTTGTAAGGAGAGGGGACTGCGGCTCAGAGGACATCTGTCCCAAACATGGGGTGTGGACACGGCAGGGGCTGAGGACTTCGCGTCCAGGGCTCCTTACCCAAAGCTAATAAGAGCAAGGGGGTGGCGGCCAAGAGCAGGGCTTTGGGTTAATCCAGACATGAGTTTCAAGCCTCCACTCTGCGTGATGCTCTGGGCCTGTTTCCTCATCTGTGAAACAGGGACAGGGACATGGGGAGGATCATATGTGATGGCCGGCTTCCCTGGGCTGAGCTGGAGACAAGCATCTCAAGCCGCCTCTGGCTCAAAGGCTCTGCAGCTTGTGGGCTGTGGAGGAGGAGCAGCACACGCAGTGGCCGCCTGAAGCCCATGGAGCTGTGTGCCCCTGGCTCCGCCCTGTCCTGTAGCCCTTTGCTGTATTCACAGGCAATAGGAAGACAAACCCCCAGCAGCAGTAGGCAAGTTGCTTCTCCCCCCAGCGCCCAGCTGACCTGCTATAGCACCATTAGCAACACAGAGCAGCGTGGGTGCCCACAGGCCAGACCAGGGCTCCTAAGCAGCAGGGCGCTGGGCCTATACCCTCCTGGGGCAGCTTCTTGGCCCCTCACTGTGCCCAGGAGAGCAGCCCCACCCTGCAGTCCGGCTGTACCCCACCATCCCCCACTCCGCACTTTGGGGCAAACCAAGATACCAAGACCAAGCTGCAGCCCCAGGATTAGAGGCAGCTGACCCACCAGGGCCTCATTCGAGGGGGCTCGCAGTCAAGCTGTCATGGTGGCTGGCCGCCAGCACCTGCCAGGCTGAGAGCTTCAATGACATCACCCTGGACCAGTAGTCTGCTAAGTGGAAACAGACAGTGGCTCATCCTGGCCAGGACCCCTCTCAGGAGGCACCTCTCCAACAGCCCACCACCAGGTAAGCCCAAGGTGACCGGAGGTGCCAGGAGAGCTGCCCTGTCATGGTCCCCACTCCCCAGAGCCATAACAGCCATCTGCTTCTGCCACAAGACCAGGTGGCACCACACACACTTTGCTCACTGGTGTCTCCCAGGCCCCACACCGTGCTGAGCACACAGCTGGCACTCAGGAAACACCATCGACCAGATCAATGAAAAGCCACCAGGCTGTTCCTGAGGAGTGGGTGGGAGTCAGTGGTCCCCTCCCCAGGGCCACTTTGTCTTCCTGGTAGTGTTTCTGCTATGTCCTGTGGACTCCCAGCAGAACCAGAGACCACGTATCAGATGATTCCAGTCTCATGGAGTGTTCAGAGGTGGCGAATCCACAGAGATAAAAATCAGATGAGGGGTTGTTCATGGCTGGGGGAGGGGGTCACAGCCAAGGGTAGGGGGCTTCTTTTGGGAGGGACATAGGTGGCTGTGTGAGGCTGTAACTGCACTAAAGCCATTGAATTGCATACTTTAAATGGGCAAAGTAAGTGTGAATGGTGCACAAATTATATCCCAATAAAGCTGTGTCAACCATAACAACAAAAGAGCCAGAAGCAGATAAGCCAGAGGCTAAGGGCAGCACCCGGGAACACAGCTCTGAGGACCAGCCATCTGCAGAAGCCAGCAGGTGGGGGGCCAGGGCTGTCTGCCTGATGCCCCCAACCCCACCCTAGTCTAAATGGGGCCTTCCCTGTTGTCAGCAGAGACCTACAGACACCAGGAGGGTGCTACCACTACCCTGACTGCAGCTGTCAGAGCAGCACCTGGCGGGATACCAGAGGTCCTTACCAGAACCTCAGACTAATGGCAGAGCAGGCGCACATGTAACAGGGGAGCCACGGCACAGAGGGGCTGGGCCAGCTCCCGGAGCACACACAGCCAACAGGCGGCCAGGCCACCTACGGCACTGCCAAAGGCTACAGGTTTGCTCGGTGTTCTCTGAGGCTGTCAGAGCATCATTTTTAGGAAATTAAAAGCATGGCTGTGATACAAATGTAAAATGAATACTTAGCAACAACCTATTAGTTCATTAACACAGCTACCAATAACAGAGTAAATAAAGCCTATTCACAGAGCAGTCGGAGAATCTGAAATTCACCTGCTGGGTCATATGTGAAACAGGTCAATGTCCCACAGGCAACAGAACCATAACCTTTGGGGTTACCTTTTCTGCCAGATACAAATCTTCAAATTAGCATCACCTCACAAATCTGAATCCTTAATTGATAATAAACAGCAAAGTCAAACACCACTTCTCTGGAGAAGTAAATTCCTTACGTGGGTCTGCTACACAGTGCCCCAGGATGACTTAGGAAAGATCTTGTTTTCCCGGATTTTCAAGCTCTAAAAAGTTTCTCTTGACATCAATGACAGAAATCAAAGACGACACAAACACATGGAAAGACGTTCCATACTCCACATTGGAAGAACTAATATTGTTAAAATGTCCATACTACCCAAAGCAAACTATAGATCCAATGTAATCCTTATCAAAATTCCAATGGCATTTTTCACAGAGATACAACATACAATCCTAAAATTTGTATGGAACCACCAAAAGACCACAAAGAGCCAAAGCAATCTCGAGGCATCACACTCCCTGACATCACACTACGTTTCAAAACTACCATAATCAAAATTGGCATCAAAACAAACACAGAGATGGATGGAACAGAACAGAGAGCCCAGAAATAACCCACGCATACAGTCAATTACTCTATGACAAAGGAGCCAAGAAAAGGGAATCTTTTCAATAAATGGTTGTGGGAAAACTGGTCAGCCACGTGCAAAAGGATGGAACTGGATGCCTGTCTTACACAATACACAAAAATTAACTCAAAGAGGATTGAAGACCTGAGTCCATAACATTCCCAGAAGAAAATACAGAGGGTCAGCTCCTTGGCATCGGTCTTGGCAATGATTTACCAGATCTGACAGCAAAAGCAAAGGCAACAAAAGCAAAATAAGCAAGTGGGACCACATCAAACTAAGAAGCTTCTGCACACCAAAGGAGATCTCAACAAAGGCAACGTGCTGAAGGCGAGATACGTGCAAACCATGTATCTGATAAGGGGCTAACACCCCAAACAGATGATGAGCTTAGTCAGTGCTACAGAAAAATAGTCCAATTAAAAATGGGCAAAAGACATGAACAGACATTTTTCCAAAGAGGATATCCAGATGACCCAGACACATGAAAAGATGCTCCACATCGCCCATCATCGGGGAAACGCAGATCAAAACCATGATGAGATACCACCCCATACCTGTCAGAACGGCCAAAATCAACAGCACAAGAAACAAAAGGTGTTGGCAAGGACATGGAGAAGGCGGAACCCTCTTGCACTGTTGGTGGGGATGCAAACTGGTGCAGCCACTCTGGAAAACAGTGTGGAGGTTCCTCAAAAAATTTAAAATGGATCTACAATTACTGTGATACAGAAATTCCACTTCTGGGTATTTAGCCAAAGGAAATGAAATAATCACTATTTTAAAAAGATATGTGCACTCCTGTAATTACAATGCAATCTTATTTACAGTATTTATATAGTTTATAATCATTTATAAGACAAATACAACCTAAGTGTCCATCAAAAGACAGGTAGATATAGAAAATGTACCACATACATACAATGAAATATTAATTCAGCCATAAGAAAAGGAAATCCGGGATCCCTGGGTGGCGCAGTGGTTTGGCGCCTGCCTTTGGCCCAGGGCGCGATCCTGGAGACCCGGTGATCGAATCCCACGTCGGGCTCCTGGTGCATGGAGCCTGCTTCTCCCTCTGCCTGTGTCTCTGCCTCTCTCTCTCTCTCTCTGTGACTATCATAAATAAATAAAAATTAAAAAAAAATATTTAAAAAAAAAGAAAAGGAAATCCTACCATTTATGACAACACAGGTAGAACTTAAGGGCATTATATTCTAAGTGAAATAAGTCAGACAGAAAAAGACAAATACCGTCTGATCTCACACGTGAAATGTAAAAAAAAAAAAAAAAAAGAAAGAAAAAGAAAAAGAAAACCACAAAACACAAACTCATAGATACAGAAAAGAGAATGCATAGTTGCCAGAGGCAGGGGGTGGGAACGGGTGAAAGGTGGGGGCAAAGGTGGCCAAAAGGTACAAACTTAAGAAATCAACAATGATATTCTTTCTTAATGAGAAAAACAGTACGAATGAAGCTACAAACACCCGAGTCCAGAAATGTGCCCCATCCCCAGCCTCCAGCTCCCTGCCAGCAGAGGCCACTGAGCTCTGCTCCTCTCACCTCTGAGCAGCACGTGCCCACACAGTAAGAGCTGACTGGGTGCTGAGCTGCCACCCAGCTGAGGCTCTGGAAGGGGAGATGTGGCCACAGGAAGGCAGGGGGTGCAATACTCCAACTGTCAGGGTGATCAGTGGCGTTAAAAGGAAGGCCAAGGTGGAAGATACAGGTGCTGATAGAGGACAGCAGCCCTTCTGGACAGATTGCCTCAGAAAGGCTTCTCTGAGGAGGTGAGGTTTGAGAAGGCAAAGATAGAAGCTGCTGGGGGCCTGAGGGGGGGCAGTGAGCTTGGCACAGGGGTGGGATGGCAAGGAGGCTAAAGCCCCCAGAGCCCAGAGCATTACACAGGTGAGAGAGGGCCCGAGGGATGGCCAAAGGCCAGACACGTAAGACATCCTAGGCATGGTCAGCAGCTGAGCTTTATCCTGAGCACAGTGGTGACTGTGTGGAGCTCTCAGCAGCAAAAGGCATGACCTCGTTGGTGCTTTTCAAAGGTCTCTGACTGTCGGGGGGCCAGTGGGGGGCAACAGTGGCCCCAGGGAGCTGGCGAGGGCAGACAGGCTCGGATGCAGGCTGCCAGGTGCCAAGAGAGCAGCTAACAGCATGTTTTCAAGTAGTCAAGTAGAGCTGGGTGGGCTCCTGCCAGTGCATGCAGGAGGCGAAGGAGAGAGGAACAGAGCACTTCCCTTCACTTGCTTTCTGGGAAGAGGGCAGGCCAAACTCTCACTGAGGAACACAGTGCAGGAAAAATACTTTTTAAAGTAAAGATATTAATTGGATGGTAAGAAATAAGGAGGCTGCAGTCGGGGGGGGGGGGCGGGGAGGACAACCCACAGAGGTGTGAGCTACATCTGAAAGCTCCTAACTGGAAGTTTGTGGTAAAGCCATGTGGACCTGAGGTTCACTGGCCTAATGCAAGGCTGAGACCCCAGCCCAGGCCCCCTCATCGAGGGCTGGTGGGTGGTGCTCCTCTGCACACAGCAGGGCTGGGGTGGAGGTATGGCTGTCACTGGAAACAGGGACCACAGCCAGTTCTGCAGCCTCATGCACAAACTCAGGTCAACGTGGGCCTGGGTCTGCAGGGGCCAGGGCTCAGAAGGACCAAATGCAAACCTGCCCTGCTGGATGCACCTGCCTCCCGGACCTCAAACTGCCTCCACAATTATGTATCAATGATAAGCAGGTCTCAGTACAAGTGCAAAAGGGAACAAAACCCGATGAGTGAGACATAGGAGAGGAAACAGAACGGAGGACATGTATGTCCATCCATCTGTCCTTCCATCCTGGAGGCGAAACAAGAGGGCATGTCTGTGGAGATGGTGCCTAAGAACTTCAGAGCTGATGGAACCACCAGGAAATTTTCCAGAAAAGCCCAAGGGGCCCCAAGTAGGAATAATAAAAACGAGTGCACACCTGGCCACGCCTTAGTGAAATTGAGGGAAGCTCTGGGCAGCAGCCAGAGAGACAGGCTGCCTTCCTGGGAGGAGTGCTGTCAGCCGGCTCCTGGAGCAGGGGAGGGAAAACAGAAGCCATGACAGGCCATCTTCAACGCCCCGAAAGGAAATACCCAGCTAAAACGCTTTCCAAGAATGAGAACAAAATAAAGACATTTCAGAGCAATAAAAACTGAGAAAGTTCCACACCATCAGCCCTATCTCTCCAGGAAATCCTAAGAGTAAATCCCAGGCAGATTCCTGTGTGTATCCAGATACAAGCGCCTAGAGGGAGAAGGTGGGCACAGAAAGTGGGTTAAAAAAAAAAAAAGTGCACAAACCTATACATTGGGTGTGTGACAATAAGAAAGTCTGGTACGTTAATGCAAGCAGGCAGTGTTAGCAGACTTGTAACCCACGGAGCTGAAGAGACCTGTGCCGCTGGCACTGACTGACTCTGCATCTTCGTGAGTATGCTGAGTAGCATCCTCTCAAAATTCATGTCCACCCAAGGACCCGAGAATGTGACCTTACTGGGACATCAGGTCTTTGCACATGTAATTAAACATCAAGATGAGATGACCCTGGGTGAAGGTGGGCTCTGCACCCAGTGACTAGTGTCCTCATGAGACAAGGAGACACAGAGACATGGGCCCATGGTGGCAGAGACAGAGGTGGGGCCTCCGGCCACCAGGTGGGAAAGCAGCAGCAGAGGGAGACAGAGAGGGAGAGGGCAGGTGGCAGGTGTACCGGGGTTCCTGGGTAGCAGCTTGAGCCAGGGAGGCGAGGGTGTGTGGCTGCCCTAGACCACTCAGGAGAAGCTCTGAAGCACTAGGCCCTCTAACACCCTCATCAGGTCCAAACATCACTTGGTCCCCCAACTTGGATCAGGTGGAAACCCTGCCAGGTGTTGGGAGCAGAAGGCTCTGGAAGCTGCCCACAGATGTCTGCAGAGGCACACCATGCTGTGCCTTGCCATAGGGGCTGACCTGAAGCTCTTGGGACAACAGGGGGCCCTACACTGGGAAACTCCAGGCCTCAGCAATTTCAGGGCCTCAGGCCTGTAACTTCATTTCTGGAATCTCGGTTTCTCCCTCCCAGGCCACCGTATCAGGAGGGACAGGGAATGTTCTCCAGCTGTGCAGCCCCAGCAAGGGGGGCCAATGGCCATGTGCCCAGGACTCTCCTGGCTTTAGCACGGAAGGGCTCACGTCCCCAGACACTCCCCAGGCCTGGGCACTGCAGCTGGACTTAGGGATGGCCATGCCCAGGCACTGCATCAGCCTGAGACAGCCTCTCCCGGGGAGGTCGCCAGGCCAGAATGCCTGCTTCAAGGAGACCTCCCCTTCCTTCCCCCTCCCGGCCCCAGTTTGCAATAACACAGGGATATCCCCAAGGCTCTGCGAACAGCTGGGCCCATTCTGCTCAGCTATCAGCTTCTGATGAGTCAGCCCTGCCGGGCCTCCCACAGACGCCACGTCCCCACCTCCCGCCCTCTACCAGGCAGCTCTGCACCTCCTGAGGGCCCCCCGACCCTGAGGCAGCTGCCCCGGCTCAGGCCCTGACGTCTGCAGGAGACTGGGAGAGCTCCAGAGTCTGAAAGGCAGGAAAGCAGGCTGGGTCCAGGCCCGCAGCCACACCCGCTGCCCACACAGCTCGTCCATCCCCTCTGGGCTGTCCAGGGCTCTTCCTGGGAGTAAAGTCTTCTGCAAGCACCACCATATGAGACAGGCTGAGCTGGGCCTCTTCCCATGTCCCCTTCCCACCCCTGAGGCCCCTCCAGGAAACCCTCTGGGCCAAAGCCAGCCCAAGCTCAGCGGAAGTCACCAGAAACTCAGAGCAGGTCACGCAGCTGGCTGGAGCAACCAGCTCTCTGTTTCCCACAGCCTAAGGCTCACCCACCACCTTCTCCCACATCTGGGCACAGAGGAAGGAGAGGACAGGGTCATGCCAGACCCCAGAAAAGGAGAGGCCCAGCGGCGACCTCCTTGGGTGTGTGGGCCTGCCCTCACAGGACCCCACAGCGACTCTGCAGAGTCAAGGCGGCCCCTCGCGGGGTGAGGCCGACAGTGCACAGAGGGGGCACCGGGAAGAAAGAAGGAAGGGGGACATAAAGGGTGCTCTTCTCTCCCTCACCCCTAGCAGGGGTGACCCCACATTCATTGCCAGCAGAGGATGTCCCTAAAGTGACAGGGTGCAAACAGCAGAGTCACAGAGGCTCTCCAGGCATGTTTTGCCTACAAGCTGGTTGTGCCATCATGGAGGCTCTGTAGAGTAGCTCTCTCCAAGAGAACGTGATTTCCAAACACATGAAAACCTGCGGGTGTGCAACACGGAGAGGTGACAGAGCACATTCAAGTTTATTGTTCTGTGTCCACCACCCTAAGGCTCGCTCCTACAAGCTGCTAGGATTTATTTCAATATCATCTATTACACGACCCTGCTGCCAAATCATTCAAATTTACATTTGAATCTTTCGAGGGGCCTGACAGCCCTTTCTCCGCAGACCGCAGTGTTTCTAGTTCAGACAGCACACTCTTGACATACACCGGGAGCCCCCAAGGACTCAGGACAGTTTCTGCTCCAAGGAGGGGATTTACAGTCCTGGGCTCACTTGTTTGGAGTTTGTTGTTCGTGTTTGTTCTGCTTAAATGTGTAAATGTCCCAGCGCAAATATTCCCTGGGATGCCATCCTCAGGCTCCATGTCTCTTTCCTGTGACAAACAGGCTCCAGGTAAAATTCAAATATGCTGTCCCTGCACACAAGCCTTCTCAATGGCTATCTCAATCTTATTTCATTTAGTTTCAAAATATAAATTTACCCAGTTAACCTAAAAACACCATCCAAACATTCTTCCCACAAGTACAATTTTCCAAAGCACAATTACACAATTTGAAAATTAGATCTTGCATGACCTCTGAGCCCCTAGAGTTAAATCTGGTCTATCTCCTCCTAGCCTCCCTGGGGACATGCAGCAGTGTGTTCAACTCTTTTCTTTCAATCGTGACAATTCCTGAAAGCTCCGAAAGAGCAAGTGCTTGGTGCTCCCGTTGTCAAATAGCATGATTTAAAAATCTCCAACTTATATAAAATGCAGCCAAAATTTAGACTCCTTTCCAGAAAAGTTCTATATCATTACAGGGTGTTCTCTGATGGCCAAACGTTTCTGAACTTGGAGACCTGATGGCACATGGTGCACACTGCGCGCTCAAACACTTTTCCTACAATTATGCAAGCACCTCTGAAACGAATGGTCACTCAGCCATTCTAACTGAAATTGTCGCTCAGCCTTTCTATGTGAAAACATTTGTACATTTTGAAAACCATACCTGCTAGTCTACTGAAAGCTGGTTTCAATACAATTAGAGGAGTTCTGTGTGAGCCACAAAGTCCCTAGGAATGATGATGGATTCCTTAACTTGGTCAAAATATTGTATTTTTAATCACAGGGCTGTGATCCTCCAATACTGGTCTTCTTGTAATCAATCACTCATCTTCAAAAGCAACAAATTTTCAATGCAGGTAGGTTTTTTTCCCCTGAATTTATGGGTCTATTGGCAGTGTTTCATGTTTGACAGAATAAACTTCTGGCTGCTTTAGCTAGACTCCATCAGCTGGGTGAAAAACATCAACAGTTTTAAAATTACTTTAACTGATTTCCTACTTGAAACTCCTAGGATGCTCACCTAAACACTCGACGGCTCACAGAGCTCTTCTGACTATCCTAGCATAAGAAAGCCTGGAGTGAGACGCGGGCACAGTTAGCTAATTTAGAAGAATGCGTGGTCCATCTGCATGAAGGACAGGCCCCACGGAGTCCTGGGGAAGGGCACCCCTGTAGCCGCCCCCGTGCCAGTGACTCTGGGGTATGGCTGGCCTTGCCCCTGGTCCCCACATCCTCGGTGCTGTCACTGCTGCTCCATATTGGACATCAACGTCAATGCCTGTTTTATACAAATAAACGTTCACCATCCACTCTCTTGACAGAAAGAAAACCCAATACTTTCATTAAGCATGACTCTCAGCTTTCTCTGCTTGTTGCTGCTTAAAGGGTTTCTTGCAAAATTTTTCAAGCATTACCAAACAATAAAAAAATAGTTGTGGGTTTGCACCATTCAACAAATGACACAAGCACAGTAGTAGCTGAGCCTCTCCTACATCTACTCCACGGCCGGACCACTTGCCTTCGTTCTCCACACACAGCTCGTGTTTTCTGAGCCTGTGGTTTCCCGCTGAGCCTGCCAGCGGCTGCCTGGGTCTGGTGACATCCGGAGCAACAGCAGCCACCAGGCATCAGCCCGGCTCACTTGGGTGTGGCCCGGAAAGGTAGAGCTATGTATTCTGCTTGGGCAGAATACATCAACTTCACAGGGAGGCAGAAGTGGCAGGGGGCTGGGGTACACAGTGACTCGAGGGCAGGGGCCAATGGCCTAGAAGTGCAGGGCTAGGTCAGAGAGCAGAAGGTCTTGGAGAACTGTTGTTTACAGACCCCCAGCCCCACGAGTGACAGCCTGTGGGCACACTGGTGTGAATACAGTGTGAGGGTCAGCTAGCCTCTCTGCTCACCACTGTGCTCAGACAAGGCGCACACAAACAGAGCAGCATGGCAGTGGGACTGGAGGCTCTACATCAGCCCAATGACCTTGGGTCTCCCTCACCAAGGCCACATAGCTTCTGCTTCTGCTGAGTGTACAACCATCAGCAACAGAGACCGAACAGGAGGCCTGGATGAGGTGCCCTCTTCCAGCAACCTTATGATGAGATGAGTATATAAGAACCCATCAGACCGTCCTTCCTTTTAAAAAAAAAAAAAAAAGATTTATTTACTCATGAGAGACAGAGAGAGAGAGAGAGAGAGAGAGAGAGGCAGAGACACAGGCAGAGGGAGAAGCAGGCTCCATACAGGGAGCCTGACGCAGGACTTGATCCTGGGTCTCCAGGGTCATGCCCTGGGCCAAAGGCAGGTGCCAAACTGCTGAGCCACCCGGGGATTCCCCAGATCTTCCTTCCTAAAGGCGATTTGCCTTCCCATAATGATCAGTGTTCCAGCATGGCTTTGCCTTCCCTGTCCACACGGCCTTTGCCAACCATGCTTGCCAAGGGCTCACAGAGTATCTCATCTGCCAACACAAGATCCCAAGTGATGCTACCTCAGGCCGAAGGATCCCCATTACAGTGAAGGTGACAAAGGGACTGTCCCTTTTCCACCGGTCCCATCTTGCACCTTGCCACCCAAAACCTACCAGCCTGATAGAATAGGAAAAGGCTCCTCAATGGCTTAGCTAATAACTTGGTTTGACAATGACCTCTTTGGAGTTAGGATGCTGTCCTTTGAGATGCAGTGCACCACAGCCCAAAAGTGGAGACAGCCCAAACATCTAGCGGATAAACAGATGTGGTCCATCCAATGGAGTCGGATTCATCCTTACAAAGTCATGAAGTGCTGATACGCACTGCAGTGTGGATGGACCTCAAGGACGTTATACTCAGTGAAAGAAGCCAGCACAAAAGACCACACTTTGTGTGCCTGTGCACAGACAACTCCAGCATGGGATGGGCGTAGCCACTGAGTAGATGGCCAGTCAGAGCTAGAAGCAGTGGTTGCACAGCATGTGAACATGCTTAAATGCCACTCCATGCTCACCTAAAAATGTCTTTGTGTTATGTGGACTTCATTTGATTAAAAACATACATTAGATACAAGAGAAAAGGAAAACATTCTGTAGGTTTTGAACCACTGTCCTTCAAGATACAATATGTATCTTGTAGCAATGCCCCTCAGTAAACACTCTAACCCATAAGTGGAGCCACAGGCCCAGGAACAAAGTGTGGAAGTCAGAGTGATCCAGGGCCACCCAGAGGATTCATGACGAGCCCATAACTTCACATTCCATAGGACCAGAGGTCCCAGTCCCCAGGGATGGAAGTTAATGAGGGCCTCACTGAACCCAGTGCTACAACCCAATACCTGGTCTCTCAGGCTCCCAGCAGACCAGTACTCAGAGAAAGGCCTCATCTCTCCTCTCTCCAGAAGAGCCAGGGAGGTGTAGCCATGGGCCCCAGGGACCCAGGTAAAAGACAATCACAGCAGCCAGGGCCCAACAAGGGCAGACTCAGCAGAAATGCTGAGCCCAGAGAACGGAGTCTGTAGTCCCTCTACCCCAACCCCAGCAGCTCCCTCCACGGCAACCCACCCAGCGGCAGCACTGACACAAGTGGGCAGCCAGGTGGCAAGGTGCACATGGAGGTATCTGCTGCCAAGGGGCTGCAGCTGGGCCCACCAGCTTTCCAGAATTAGGAGGAGTGTTGGTATTTGTTGTGGGAAGCCATCATGCTGAAGAGAAGACAAGACAGGATAGACTTAATGAGGGGCTTCAGGGGCTCTGTAGGGCATGAGGGGTGCAGTGCACAGCCAGGCTGGAGCCCTATCCACATGCCTGTGGCCGAGCACTCACAGTCCCATAAAAGACCCCTGCTTCCTGCGTGTCTTAGCCCTGGGATCTCTCTGGTGTGGGGGTTGCTCTGTCCACAGTGCAGAGAATGGAAAGCCCCCCAAATGACCCTAAAATGGGAAAGGATGAGCATAGCTACATACCCCAGTGCTTTGAGCACCCTTAGTGGGACAATGCAGAGAGTGCCCAGCAGGCTGATCTTCACCCACTTCCTGTTCCCACCCCACTGCACAAATGACTCACATCCAAATCTTCGTCTCGGAGTCTGCTGCATTGGGGAGCCTATCTATGACAAGCTAAGGATCCCGCAGGCTGACCTGTCCACACGGCCTTTGCCAACCATGGAAGCTGTCAGATGTATATAAAAGGAGAAGGAAAAGCTTGAATGGTTTGCCCTGCTCATTTCCCAGAATTAAGCACTTGAAGAGGTGGCGATCCCAACCACAGCACATTTGCCTCAGGTGCTGAGAAAAGAGGCTTTACCGTGGACCCTCCCAGCAAACCCAGAGCCACATCATCAAGCACAGACCCCACTCCTTGGAAAGGGCTGAACCATTGCCCTCGGTGCTGCGGCCACTCTGCCCACCCAGGGCCAGGTCTCCGGCACCTTCTCTTACCCAGAGCCTTGCAGAAACCTCACACCTGGTGGTATGTCCTCTGCACACCCTCCACACCCCTGCAGTCTGCCAGAGCTACGTCCTGGTGCTCTAATCCCATCTAAATTTCTTCAGTGCTCGCCAGGGGGGCACCAGGCCACAGCACAAGCACTGAAACACTGCCTCACCCACCTGTGAATGCTGATGGTGGCTTTCTATAGTTCCCCTTCTCCTTCCCAAAACAGAAAGCACGCAGAGCCTAAGCTGTTAACCCCAGGCCCTCACTCCAGCCTAGCCCTCCACCCACCTTTGTCAACCTGTGCTATGCGTGCACCTGCCCCTGTCCTCCCCGGAGGCCCTGCTCCCTGCACCTGTCTGGCTCACCCCCTCTGAGCCCTGGCACTGGCCATACTCCGTCCTACCATGGCCACAAACTGCCTCATCTGCCTGGGAGGCTGTGTGACCCTGGCTCTTCACCTCACTAACTTCTACTCACCTGTCAGAATCTGACTCAAACTCTACTTCCTCCAGGAAGCCCCCTCGGGCCCCCAAGCCAAGTTCTGGCCCCGTTACTTTTTCCTACGGTACTGGGCACCTGCCATTTGGCACCTGTCACCTGGGTGACTATACTCAGGTTACTTGGCTAAACCTCTCTTCTCCTCTACACGTGTGGCCAGCTTCTCTAGGGTGAGGACAGGCTGGGGTTTGAGTTCCCAGCACCGAGCAAGGTGCAGCCCAGCACATGAACACAGAGGCCATGTGCTCAGGGAATGAGCGGATGGAATGCCAACCTGGCCGGGCTCTGGGCCCCTCTGCCAGCGCCCCCACCCGGTCGTAGCATGCAGCACACACGAGAAGTGAGGGCTTCCTTGTGACTCGGGACTCTCAGGAATGCTTTGGCAGCACAAAGAATTCTGCTCAAAACCCCAACTGGACTTCTTATCTGAAAGAATTGCACAAAACCCTGGAACTCTTCTTAATCCTGTCCACTAACACGCAAACCAGTAAAGCTGGGGGCCTCAGGGGTGAACTCACTGATCCCTAATCTGTAGCAGATGCTGGGCAGGGCGTGAGCAGGCTCTCCTGAAACACATGGACTGTTGACGCTCGTGGTGAAATTCTTCAGGAGCATATCTGGGCTCCCTGACCCTTCAGGCCATAGCCAGAGGGCTGGAGACAGCCATCTCTTCTCTGACTGGTCAGGAGCCTTGGCTGGGGCCCATGTATCCTCTTGATTCTCAGCCTTGAGAGTCTGGACTCCAGGAGCATCGCTGACACAGCCAGGCAGAGACACCTGCATCAGCCTTTTGAGAAAATCCACCTTCTCCAGCACCTTTCACCCATTTTCCCAGCACCCATTTTCCCAACTCTGAGGGTTTGTATAGAATTGTATGTACACAAGTTAGCAATGACCTGTCCTCCAGCTCGATCATCGGGAGTGGACTGACCGCCATAGAGGAAGTCAGGGCATCTGAGCGGCTAAGCGGGTTCAGATCACAGCTCCCCACTCTGCCCCTCTATGGCCCACAGTCGCTATATCGCGGACTCCCCAACTCCTTGAACTCTTATTTCATGGACTCAACATTTATACTAGGCACTCAGTATTTGTGAATGACTTTGCTGTGTACCTGCTGTGTGCCAGGCTCTGGAGTCCCTGATCAGGGGGCCATGTTTCTGGCCACAGAAGGAGCTTGTGTTTAGCTCAGGTTATAATGAAGCCCCTTCTTCATCCATGGAGGGAACACAGACCCAGGAAACAAGTACGCAAACAAGGAAAGAGATGAGAAGCATCATGGAGCCATCTGCAGGGAGCAAAGCCACTCCCCAACAACAGGCCAAAGAGGCAACCACTAGTTCTGCAGAGCTTGTCAGAGGAGGCAATGAGACACAAATGCTCTCCTGGAAGATTCTTCCAACAAGTCTCACCTGCGATGGAGCCAAAGAGCCCAGCCTTCTGATACACACAGGACAGGCAGTGTGCTGCATGCAGAAACACAGTAATGAGACAGACATCCTCGTGCTTCAGGTTGTGATCCTGGGTATGCTTGCTGAATGCCCCCCTGCAACTGCCCCAGCCAGATCCTGGACTAGGTGCTCTTAACCTATTCTCTCAGGGGATTCCTGCCAACAACCCAACAGGGTAGGCACCACCATTGCCCCAATTTTATAAAGGGGAGGGTGAATAACTCATCCAGGATCCCAGGTAGTGGAGTCCGAATGTGGATGCAGGCCGACTGATCCTAGAACTACTCTCTCAGGACCACTCCCATGGGAGAGAAGAACCCAGACCAGAGCAGAGCCCCATCCTCCGCAACACCAGCTAATGGAGCCCAAAACTCCTTGGGGAAGAGCTGACATTTATTCTCAGGTCCCTGCTGGCTGTCTCCTCTAAATGGCAACTGTCACCACGTCTAAGCTGACTTCATAGTGTCCTCCCCATGTTTTCACGCTAAAGTTCAGACTCAGCCATATGCAATTTTCCTTGCCTCCTCGACATCATGAGGGAGAGAACCACTCCTTCCCAGTGGTTTCAGGCATCGGTATCTACGAGGAGCAGACCCCAGCCGTCACAGCTGAGATGCTGGAGCCCTGCGGAGGAAACCCAGTCATCCACAGTGAGGAACTGATTCCCGCCTCTACCATGCACCACAGCCTTCGTATCCCTCATCTCCAATAACCGCCCCTCCCCCCGGAACTGTGCAAGGAGGGGGCATCACCCGCTTCCATGGGGGACGCAGGCTCCAAGAGTGGATGTGACCTTAGACAGCAGAGTTTGGATATGAACCCAGGTTGGTGAAAGAGAGGCTGCGGCGTTGTCACCGTACTGCCTCCTCACCTATTCACCACGGGATGTTCTCTTCGCAGCTTATTTCCCTCAGAGAGGGCCACACTGGGATCGAGTGGGCTCCCGGCGGGCAGAGTTCAGACCTGTTTTTACAGCAGGACTCTCGTGTGTGTCTTTACCTCCCCCCCCCCCACACCGTGTGTACCACCCCCGAGCCCAGGACACCAGCGCCCCCCAATCACACTGGTAGAGTCCTACTGCTGTGTCTAGCAGCAACCCAGAAACCAAACGACGCCTGCAACAACAGGCCCGGGATGGACTTGACTAATACCTGGCAGCTAATCTTCGTCCTCACTTCCAGCTTAGGACCCACCAGACAAGATCGAGCATGCGCCCCCAGCCCATCGCACGGGATGAGGCCTCCCGTGAGCCCACCTGCAGCCCCCGCGGGGCACGTCGGGGCCTTCCCTTCTTTCCACCATCCACGTGTTTTCCCGATCCTCTGCCCACCTGAGTCTCTGCCAAAAAATACAAGCAAGGCCACGCGGGCTCTTGCTGCAGCCACGCACGGAGAAGTAGGCTTCGCCTTTCTCACGTGGCCGGCCGCTCCGCCTTCTCACCCAGGCCGCGGGCGGTGGGGTCTGACGCTCCTTCTGGCTCGGCGGCCACGGGCCCGCGCACGGCGGCAGGGGGACTCCCGGCCGGGAGATGACGCTGGACGCTCCCCAGGCGGCCTCAAGTCCTGCTCATTTGACCACAAAATCGGCACAAAAATGTGCATCCAGGTGACGAAGGAGGGCGAGAGATCGGGGGAGCTGCTGTGTGCGCTGCTGGCGGGGCCGAGCCGGGGTGGCCTTCCCGGAGGTCAGCGTGTCCGCGCGTCAGACCTCGCAGAGGCCTCGCCCGCAGGAAGGCGTCCGCCCGCGTCCTTGGAGACGAGGGTCGGCCGTGCCGGTGGCCACAGCACGTGCACGGCCCCTGGAGGGCGCTGGCGGCCCGGAGCGGAGGCCTAGGCCTGGGCTCCCCGCAGCGGCCACGTGCGCGGCGCCAGGTGCCCCGTCTGGCCTTCAGGAGGAGGCGGCTCCGAGGTCCCGCCAGGGCCGGGGCGTGGCAGCTCCCAGCGCCCCCAGGGATGGCCTAGAGCGTGGGGAGGCCCTGGATGGGGTGCCTGGGGCGTGCTCGTTGGCAGTGGCTCCCCGTGGGGAGTGAGCCTCAACCCGGCCGGGGAGTCGCTTTGGGACTGGCACGCCCTCCCCTTCCCCCTCCTTCCCCCCTCCCCCTCCCCCTCCTCCTCTCCTCCCCCCCCTCCTCTCCCCCCCCCATGGGCTCTCTGTGGCCCCTCCCAGCCCCGGAGCCTTATGACGTCATGAGCCCGTGGCTATCATCCCGCATAAACTCTCCAGCCCACAGGACCATGAACTGAGAAGTCAGTTCCAGAACCGAGTGTGTGGGAATGTGTCGCTCACACCCACCATATACCAGCCCAGCTTTGGTGCGAAGCTGAAGTCACCCCAGCCCCAGCCTTCCGTGGAAAATCCACATCTGAAGGCCTCTCCTGAGCATCTGGTTCTCATTAGGCCCTGGGCCCTGGGACTGAGTAGACTTTAATAAAGTCTCAGGCCAGGGAGTGTATTCCTGAAGCAGTGATATGTCTGAGCTTTGAAGGAGCGGAAGCCCTGGGCCAGCCCCTGATGTGGCGAGTGCCAGAGCCACAGAACCGCCTCGGAACCGCTGGCCCCTGACACAGAAGAGGAGCTGGGCCGAGGCCAGGAACTGCAACCAGCCAGCCTAGCTGCACGTGGTTCTGGGGCCTCTTCCAGCGTTTAGGACCCCAAGCATATGTCCTGACCTTCCCAAGCCTCCTTCCTCGTGTGTCCAGCAGAGGCCTATCTGTCTACATAATTTTCACCAATGCCATCTGTCC
This sequence comes from Canis aureus, assembly GCF_053574225.1. NCBI lineage: Eukaryota > Metazoa > Chordata > Mammalia > Carnivora > Canidae > Canis > Canis aureus. The sequence goes on from NC_135626.1 coordinate 10,512,823, forward strand.
CCAAGGCCCTCTCTGACCCGAAACTCTTGGATGGGGGTTTCCCCCTGGCCTCCTCGGTGGCAGCGTCAAGCCCAGCCCGGTGCTGGGAGCATGGAAGTGCCAGGCAGCTCAGGGCCTCGGCCAGGGCAGGGTGGGAATGGAGGATCATGCCCAGCTTCCTTGCCTCCCACGTGGGACATTCTGAGACATGCTCAGCGTTGTCATTCAAAGTCCCCTGTGGCCCGTGGCCCAGTTTTTCATAGCGGTGCCCTTCTTGATCATTTTCCCCACTTCCCTGTCGATGCATCCTGGGCTCACCCCCAGATAAGCCACTAGCTCTCAAAGCCAGGTCTCCAAGACTGCTTTCTGAGGGGACCCTCCCTGCTTGACACAGTCCTGCTGAATGTGGCAGGCTTTCTAACAAGCCAGGTCGTGAATTCACCAAGCTGGATAAGCCAAGAGGCAAAATTGAAGTTACTAGGTAGGCAGGTTTGTAACCAATTAAAATGGAGTCCTTGAGGGCGCCTGGGGGTCTCAGCCGGTGAAGCCTCTGCCTTCAGCTCAGGTCATGAGCCCAGGACCCAAGTAGGGCTCCCTGCCTAGCGGGTAGTCTACTTCCTCTCCCTCTGCCCCTCTCCCAGCTCATGCGCTCACTCGCTTGCTCGCTATCAAATAATCTCTTGAGGTCATTTATTTTCATTGCTGTGATTTGTTGATATATACACACCACAATTTATCCATTTTCCTATTGAGGGACAGTTAGGGCGTTTCTTGGTTTGGGCCATCTCAGACGGCATTGTTGTGAGCATGTTTGTACCCATCTCTTGGGGCACGTGTTTCCACCTCCTGAGAAGAGCCCCCTGTGGACATGTTCAGCTTTAATGGAACCATTGCTGTAGGGCCGCCCACCTCTCCCAGCAGGGCTCACAGCACCTGGGGCCCCAGGTACCATTGCCAGGTTGATCCTACCTATGGGTACAGGTACCCCCCCACCCCCACCTCATAGAGCCCTGGGATGCCATCCCGCCACCTGACACTTACTCCCATCCGGTGAGGTACACAGAACCAAGTCTTTCTCCCCATTTGACAGAGAAGCTGAGCAGCTTTGCCTGACCCTCAGCAGCTGGGAAGTGGGACATTTGCCATCGTCCCACCCTGACTAGGCGCATCTCTGGAAGGAAGTGTGTGTCCCTGGCCTCTATCCGGGTGAACCCAAGGTCAGGCCCTCGGGGGGAGGCTGGGGCCTGCTGGTCCTCGTCATGCAGCACTTTGGGGGGTGAGCCCTGCTTTCTCCTTGAGCTCAGGATCAGGCCCCGGGCTGCCCCGAGCTCATGAGGTCCCTGGGGAGGGAGACAGGAAGCTCCAGGGGCTGCCTATGACTCACTGGTATGTAAAATGAACTTGATTTAAATTTCGGGATGCCAGCCTCCACCTCCAGCATACAGAGGATGAAATTGCCTGCGGATTGAGGGCTCCTGTGCGTGGGCACCTTCCCCGCTGGACCAGCCCCACCCAGGCCTCCTCTGTCACATCCCCTCATGCGGCCCGGGTGAGTCAGACGTCAGGCAGTAGCACCAAGCCCACTGACCTTTGCCGGCCCTCTTCCCCACTATGGAGCATGTTTCCCTTTCACAAGGGGTGAGGAAAAGCCCTAGAAGTCCTAGGGCTCCAGCCCTAAAAGGTATATGCAACCCCACAGTGCTCAGGGCCCCGTGCTGAGCTCCGAGGAAGCACAGCCATTGCAGCAGAAAGCTTACGGTTAAGTTGAAAAGATACCCAAAGACCATTATTTTCTTTCAGTCCCATCTCCGTGGTCAAGGACAACAGCACAAACTTCCACAAGATGGATGCTGAGAACCACAAGATCCCAAGAGGGTTAGCACGTGCTGGGCAAGAACTTCCCACTGTGGGTCACCCCAGACACGATGGTCTGGGTTAGAAGGACACAGATGACGAAACCCCAGGGTCCCGATGAAAAGTTCAAGTTCAAGAGACTGCAGAGGGAAGCCTTGGCCATCTCCAGATTTTCCAGAGCAAAAGGTGGGCAGGGAGCATCAGGACCAGAACCCCAGAGTCTAGGTTCCAGAAGGAGGAACCTCCTGATGAGCTGTAAACCTACAAGGCAGCCAGGCAGGGAAGCAGGGTAGAGGTGGGAGAAATGAGGGTCACCTCCCTCTCTTCTTTGCTCGGTCTCCTGCCAACACCTCCCACCATCCAAGCCCCTAGAGTTCAGCTTCCCAGGCCATGGAGCAGGACGAGGAAGGCAGGATGGATCTGAGGGCCTCAAGTAGAGCATACAGTTCCCAGGTGACCACCTCCTCGCGGAGGACAAATTTAGGGTGACCCCCAATTTCCCACCTCCTAGAACTGATGCCTTCAATAAGCCCCTCCCCAAGTGTGGGCAGGACCTGCAAGGGGCTTTTAACCGAGAGAAAGTAGCAAAGCGGAGTGTGTGCCTCTCCTGTGGCAGGTTACGCATGACTGTCCTGTGTCTCTGGCCAAAGCCCCTGTGTCTGGCCGGTTTTACTGAAGCAAGTGCTGTGTTGGGAGGCAGCGAATTGCAGGTAGCCTGTGCCTGGCATCAGCGAGGTGCTGAGACCGGCCCCCCGCCAACGGCCTGCAGGAAGTGAAGGCCCTCTGTCCCACAGCACAAGGAACTGAGTGCCCCCAACAACCATGTGAGCTTGGAAGGAGCTCCTTCCCCAGCCGAGCCTCCACATGAGACCCCGGACTCAGCAACTACCTTGATGGCAGCCCCAAGGAGGACCCAGAGGTGCCCAGACTCCTCCCCCAGGAACAGTGGGGCCATCAGCATGCGCCATTTCAGGCTGCTGAGTGTGCGTTCGCGGCGTGTAGCACCAGGCAGTACGCTCATCACAAGCCGCTCAAACAGCGCTAGCCATCCTGGATGGAGATCTGCCGTGCTGAGGAGTAGAGGGTTACTTCTGCGCCTTCACTGATCATACAAAGTCCTATGCAAATACCAGCGAGCACTGGGCTCCCGGGACCCTTGAATGGATTCATGTCCCAGAGTCTGTGACGGGGAATGCAGCCAGGTTCAGGCAGGATAATGGCACCCCTTTCTTTTTTGGAGTTTCCAAATCATCGGAAGATTCTCAGGTTCTTTTCTCCGCTGGCTACCACTCAAAGGCCTCGTTGTTATATTTACTCCACCAAAGCCACAGATAATGCTGCATCAGCACTGCTAACTGAGCATGTGGGCATCGTCACCCTGTCTTGGTCTTCGCAGACCAAACACCACAGCCCTGGGGGCTTCAGTGACAGATTTATTCTCACAGTTCTGAAGGCCGAAAGTCCAAGATCAAGGTCCCAACCAACTCACTGTCCGGTGCAAGCTCCCCTCCTGACCCGTAGATGGCCACGGTCTTGCTGTGTGCTCATGTGGTAGGGAGGGGAGACAGAGAGACCATGGCTGTCCCCGGGACACCCATTGATAGGATGTAGGCTCCACCCATATGCCTCATTTAACCTTCGTTACCTCCAGAAAGGCCCATCTCCAAATACAGTCACAGTGCGGGTTGGGGCTTCATGACCTAAATTGGGTGGGTGGGGGAAGTACGCACAGTCCGTGGCCCAGGGGGTGGGAGTCTCTCCCTCAATCGCCCACCTTGGCTTCTCTCTTCTTTCCTCTGCCAATAAACAACGTTGCCAAACACTCATTTCCCATCAAACACCAGTGTGCCCACGAGAGGAGCAGGTGTCTTGAGAAAATAGGACTATTCTGCGAGATGGGGTTACCCCATGTAGAGTGAAATAGGCTTAGCGAGACAGGGTTGCCCCACGTGGAGCAGCCTCCCCCAGGCTTGCTGGAGTGAGCTCGTGGCCTGCAGAGGGACACCCACCCCCAGCCAGGGCTGGTTCTCCTCGGATGGGCGGGTGAGTGATGGCGCCGCGGGCCCAGACACCACGTGGCCACTCGCCCTCCCGAGTCCAGCCACTGAGTCCGGTCACGCCGTCCCTAAGGTGAGTCAGAGCCCGGCCAGGAGACCCACCTACCCCAGTAGACAGACGAGCCACAAGGGAGCACCATCCAGGCCGGCGCCAGCTCCCACCCATTCGTTGACACTTCCTGAAGCCGGTTCCTGGCTCAGGCAGGGTTTACCACGACTTCATAAGCTGCCTGAGGCCGCTTCTCCTGCCAACCCATGAGCAAACTAAAACAAGAAGCTTTTCCTCCCTCCAAACGCTTGAAAGGGCATCCGAGGCCCCATCAGTTGCACCCGGCACCCTGCTTGGACTCATCACTCCAGGCTGCCCGGCCTGCAGGCAGGGCCCAAGGGAGGACCCTCAACCCCACTGGGTGCAGGCAGGACCCCTCCCAGGCCTCCCTGCTCATCTGTCCACCTCTCAGTGCAATCTCCCACCAGTCCCTGCCCTGGGGACTCAGAGCAGATCAAAGCCCCAGGTCCCATCGGAGGGGGGACCCCACAGGAAGGCATGATCTGGGCCCCCTAAGTCCTGGCGGGGGGACCCTGCAGGAGGGAACAGTCGGGGCCCCCCAAGTTCTGGCAGGGTGGGGGACCCTGCAGGAGGGGCACGATCAGGGCACCCCAGTCCTGGCAGGGTGGGGGGACCCTGCAGGAGGGCACGATCAGGGCCCCCCGGATCCTGGCGGAGGGGAACCCTGCAGGAGGGGACAATTGGGGTCCCCCAGGTCCTGGTGGGGCGGGGGGACCCTGCAGAAGGGGCACTCAGGCTACCACACAGTGCATTCATTCAGCACTGTTCTGGAAGCCGTCTGAGCCGGGCTCAGGCTGGCACACCAACTGGGTGCAGCTAAGCCGTGCCCAGTCTGGCTGCTGCAGCACTGCAAGTGCCACCCCTGCCTGCATGGAGCTGCCGGCCCACTGGGAAGATGGCAGCAAGGCACTAACGGGTCCAGGAACCTGGGCCCGACCTCCCCCTCCACCACCAGGGGTCTTTGGGGACGTCCAGTTGTTGCGGCCTTGCCAGGAACGAGTGGGAGGGGTGCATCTGGAAGGGACCGAACTGTAGCTGCGAGGAACAAGGGTCTGGATGGTTATTCTGAAGCCCGCTCACCACTCCTGTCCCAGAGAAAGATAAGAGACACCTGAGGGCCAGGAGCAGGTGGTGGGAAGGCAGGTGTGAAAGTCAGGGGCCTACAGGGAGGTGGCAGTGGAGAGCACTGGGGACCAAGCCCGCTGTCCCGGATGGTCAGAGTAACTGGACTCTGCAGATGGCTGACATCCAACAGGGCAGGCCAACAAGCAAAGGTCAGGGGCCTGGTTGGGAGAACCTGGGACCTCAGCACAGGGCAGGGGTGGATTATTTAGAGACACTGGCCCCCCAGCTCCTCTGAGCCTTTGGCACCAGCAGATGTAGCCCACCCAGCCCGGGGACAGCATGTGCCCCCCACCGCCCCCTGGACGGGGGCCTGTAACCGGGGTTCGTTACGCTATGGGCTGATTAGGGAAGAGGAGCCAGTACCCCATGGACTTGAGGGCTCTAGAGTAAGAGGCCTTGCTAGAATCATCCAGCACGGGGAGAGGCTGACTGACTCTCCCGAGGTGCCAGGGAAACAGCCCTGGTGGGAGACACGGTGAGTCCCCCAGGCCCCAAGACCCTACCCATGGGGGAGCACCTTGTCTCCTTTCAAGGACAACAGCCGGGGTGCCATGGCCCCAGCGGAGACTGAGAGGCTGACCATGGGGCCCCGGTTCCTTCAGGGGGCAGGGTCCCAACAGGGCAGGGCTGACGAGGGGGCCCAGCCCCCTCACCCCCTGCACTCCCCCTCAGCCCAGTCCCTCAGTGACTCTCAGCTGTCTGGGGGCCCAGGGACAGCTAGAGGAGACCCCCAGCCAGGGCACCCAAGTGGGTCTGCTCAGGTTGTGGGCATGAAGCAAGGCTGGACCCCAGGGTGGAAGCCCCAACCCCAAACCTGGACCCAGACACCCACCCCGGGGGGAGACGGGGCCCCTCCACTCCCAGCTCCTCTGCTGACCCGGTAGGAGAGCCACCAGACCTCACTTAGAACTGCGTCCTGACAGCCTGCCTTGCATGCTCCTCCAACAGGGAACGCAAAGCCCTTTCCCTGCCCCTTGAAAGGAGAACCAAAGTCACAAGAAAGCATTTTCGTAATAGATTTCAGAAGTGTTATAAAACCTAAATGCAGACAATTTTGTCCACCTGGTTTCTGTACTTCCTAAATAAAACTGCACAAAGACCTAAAATTCTTCCCCATTCCAAAGTGTGCTCAAGAGCACATCCACAAGGGCGGATGAGTCAAACCCTGTGGGGGGGTGGAGGGAGGGAGAGAGAGGGCAGGGAGGGGGAGCAAGAACAAGAGTCCCAACAGCCCACACTCCACTCTGATTTCATCAGAGCCTCCCAGCCCAGACTCCTGGCTCTGGGGACAGAGCAGAGTCCTGCCAGGAGCGAGGCACTTCGTGTCTGCAGGGTCCAGGCCCCAGGAGTCTGCGGGGCCAGCCCTCCCCAGCCTCCTGGGCTCCCCCAGGCTGAGATCCTGCAGTGGAGGACAAGTGGTGGCATCCAGGCCACAGCTCAGGGGATACCTGCTGGTGGTGGGGCTGCAGAGCGTGCCTGTGGCCCGTCTTGGGGTCAAGAGGAGACGGAGAGATGGTGGGACGAAGGGGATTGGGGTCCTGGGTGAGCCTGCCCCCCCGCCCTTCCTGGGGCTCTGGTCCTGCAGCCTGGATCCAAGCTCCCCCACCCCCACCCACCCCCACAGCTCAGGCTTCCCTCCAGGGCCCAGGGCCGGGAAGCTCTAGAAGGTCCCCAGAGGCAGCACCATCAGGCTCTGGACAGGTAGGAGCAGCAGCCGCAGCTCACCTCCCCGGCAGAGGCCGAGTGTTCGCTAGCACCCACTCCACAGACAGGGAACCAGAGGCTCAGGCAGTGAGAAAGCCACTTGCTGGAGGCCACGCAGTCGAGATGTGGCCACGCTGGCAGCCAGACCCACACACCTCGTCTACACCTGCCTCACCACCACCGGCAACTCTCGGGAGCAACCTGGCCCATCACACAGGTGGGCAAACCAAAACCTGGAGAGGACGCAACTAGCTGGCAGGTCCAGGGTGTGTCCCCAGTCTGCGCCGAGGAAGCTGCAGGAGTCCAGGGGTGTCGGGAGGCCCCCTCTCCAAATGTGGGGGGCTCTGTAAGAGCAGCTGACCAGCTGCATCCCCAAACCAGCTCCCAGCGAACTGCACACTCGCTCAGGGGGAGGCGGTGCAGTCAGGGTGCGGCTTGGCGGGGGGTGGAGAATGGTGACAATGAGGGCTCCCAGCTCAGCCCCAGCTGTGGAGTGCAGGGGGCACTGGGCACGGCTCCCTGGCCGGGGCCCGCCTCCTCTCCTGCAGGCCCAGCCTCCCCGGGAAGAGGCCCAGAAAAGGAGGAGGAAAAAATTCATTTCCTGAACATGCACGGAGATGGGGCGGGCGGCAGGCAGCGTCCACGTGGCAGCTCCCAGGCACCAGCACCACCAGCGGCCGCGCCCCCAGCAGGCGTGGAGTGGGGGGGCTCCTGCTGGGGCCGGCAGCACCCTGTCCTCCAAGCCGGGGCCATCAGGCCATCCCCCAACTCTGCCCCCACCCCACCCCAGGGACCCGTGGCCCCTTCTTGCTCCCAGGACAGCGGGGAAATGGGGGATGCGAGAGATGGCAGGGTCTCTCCCTCAGCTCCCCCGCTCCAGGCCGGGCTTTTTCTCAGGGCCAGACCCACGCCTCGTGGGCCAGGCCCACCCCAGACACCAGGGTCACAGCTGGGAGCAAACATACCTCTATGCCTTGGGGCCGGTGACAACAGAACAAAGCACATACCAGGTGCCTCCCAGCCTGAGGAGGAAGACACCCGGGGAGACAGGAGGGCGGGGGACGGGGAGGGCACCCTGAATATCCCCCCAGAGAAGGCTCTGCCGGGAAGTAGACACCAGAGCAGAGCGTGACTGGAGGCCCCAGCAGATGCAAAGGCCCTGACGCAGGCGCTCACGCCCGGACTGCAGCTGCCAGGCACGCACGCCACCCTCTCCCGAATCACACACCAAGTGGCAGCCGTGTACCTGGCTGTGCGGGTGGGCTCTCCATCAGCAGCTCAGGCTCTCCGGGGAGGGCAGATGCACCAGCCTGTGGCCACCCTGGGGGAGGTCACAGCAGGGCAAGGGGCAGGGGTCACCTGCTCAGGCCTCACATCCGTCAAGGGGCTCAAGAGACTGACCCTGGGTGCTCTCTCCAGAGCAGCGTAAATTCTCCCCCAGGAGTTCTGCTGTGAGGACCCAGGAGGGCACTGGAACAGACCCCAGGCCACTGGGTGCCCTGTTTTGGCCTCCCTGGCTCCCGAAGAGCCTGCGAACATCCCGTGGAAGAGGGTGGGAGTCCTGGGGACAGGAGTCAACAGGGGCCAGCATCCTCCTGAGGGCAGGGGCACATGCTGAGGGCGTAGTGGGCCCTACCTGCTGCCTGCACACCTGTCTACCCCGTCACCCACTGGGCCCTGACCCCACAGTGGGGGGAGAGCCGTGGCTGCCCTGCAGCCAGGGGCTCCTCCAGGCTCAGCCCAGGGCAGTCTCTGCGCAGAGCCCAGGGGTGGACCTTGGATAGGGGTGTGCTGGGCTGGGCTGGGCCAGGAGGACTTGCCGGGTGCACTGGGGGGGCAGCCCAGGGCCGGTCCAGGTGAGGGAGGCCAGGGCCCTGCTAGACGCCCTTCCCATTCCAGAGCCTTCCGGGGCCCAAGCTCAGCTGGTGTGAAGCCTGCACCCCAAACCCATATTGCCATCCTGTGCTACCAGGTGTGGGACTTGAGCTGGAGCCTCACCTGGGAGAGGTGGACGCGCTACCTCCCACCCAGACATGGGGACACAGGGACACTGGGACACGGAGACGCCAGAGCTGACTGCTCAGGGTTGAACTGAGGCCTGCAATGGGCCAGGCCGAGTCAACCATCACATGCCGGGGAGGCCCCTCCACTCAGACCACTCAGCCTTTCCAGGGGTGGTAATGGGGCACAGGGGGCACAGCGGTGGGTGTGCGGGTCTCAGGCTCTGATTCTAGCTGGGCACCCTAGGGAGCCAAGGTGCCCCCAGGCCAGACAGCAGGGTGGACCCGCGGGCCCGGAGAGGGCCCCACGCCCCTCACAGAGCAGACGTTATGGTCCGGACTCTGCTGGAGAAGGGCCTCTGGCCCAGCTGCTGGGGCGTGGGAGGCCGAAGCCGGGAACATGGGCCGCGGCAACGATGGGCCTATGCGGCCAAGGCTCCTCGGGGATGCCCGGTGTGGGCTCCATGCTGTGGGCGCCATGACTTTACCAGCCTGGACCCTCCATCTTCACATCACGTGGCCAGGCCATGAGAGCTACCTGGGGAAGGAGCCCCTCACCCCAGCGCATGACCCCCCCAGCCTCCTGAGCTGCCCGTGCCCAACCTCCCACCACTCGGGTGGCCCGTGCTGTCTCTAGTGCCCGGAACCGCAGGGCCGCAGGGAGCTGCCCCCCCCACGGGGGTTGGCCTGGTAGAAGGAGGCCCCAGATTCTGAGAGAGCTCTGTGACTCGGGCACAGTCACCCCACAGCCCTGCGCTCACCCTGCCGGCCCCGCGGCACAGTCTGAGCAGCCCGGGGAGAGCGGAGGGAGGCTGAGCCCCCAGGCCGGTGCCCAGGAGGCCCCTGCTCAGGCTCAGACACTGCACTTGCCCTCTTGAAACCCTTGTTGATTTTTGAACGAGAAGCCCTGGGTTCTCATTTCGCACCAGTTCTGCGCTGGTGCAGCTCCTGGCCTTCACGCTGAATGCGTGGGAATCCGCCATGCATCCACCCTGGGCCTTTACTGACCTTCTGCGAAATGGGTTTACGCCCACTCCCCAGGGTGGCCCGGGAAGGCGACGGGAAGAGCCCAGGAGGGGACGGTGAGGGGTCCCAGAGAGACAGAGGGGCAAGGGGGAGAGGGAAGAGGGGAGGCCCGGGGAGGGGCAAAGCTCCCTCTTTTCCCCATGCTGTCCCCCCTTCCTTCTGTCCGTGTCCAGTCCCACCTCACCATCGGAGCTGGGAGGATCAGGGTTGAGTCCTGTGGAAAAGAAGAGGCTGCACATTTTCCGAGATGTTTTAAACGTTGTTTTGGCAACGCCACCTCCTCCACAGCCCGAGTCATCCTGACATAAAATAAGCCTGATCCAGGTCCCGGCCCCAGGCTCCAGCTCCCTCCGCCGCCGCCAGCCCTGGCAGGAGAGGCTGGACTGCCCTCTCCAATTAGCCTCTTTTTGGGGCCAAAATACACCTCTTGGTGCGCCGGGCTCCACACTGCTAAGTGGCAATGCCGCGTCAGCGTGAGTGGTTCCATGCCTCGTGCAGACGTCCTAGGCCAGGTAGGGGCCCAGCCCCACTGCTATGATGGTGCCTGAGGCACTCAGGGTGCAGGGAGAGAAACTGAGGCCCAAAGAGGCAGAGAGCTCACCCGGGCCTCAGAGCAAGTGGTTAAGCTGGAGCAGGTCCCAGCTGTTGTCCCCAACAGGTAAGTTGTGGGACATCACAGGGCCCACGATACCTCGGGCCCACACGCCCACCTGCCGTGGTGTCCACCTGCCTCCCCTGAGGGCCGCAGCAGGGCACAGAGTGTCAGTAGCTATCCCCAGCGGGACCCCAAGTCGCCCCCTCGAGGACTCAAACTTCCAATGAGGAACAGGCACTCGGCCCCGACAGGGGCCTCTCCAGGGGCTGAGGCTGCCCCCAGAACTCACGGGCCACCTAGGCCCCACGTTGGCCTGGCCACAACCATCGGGAGAGGCTGTCCGCTTATCAGCGCTAACTCTGGATGGGCCACGATTGAGGACATCAGCCCCTACTTATTTCCCGTCACACATCCGAGCTGCCCCCCCCAAGCCCCACCATAGAGACCCCTAAGACCTGCCTGAGCTGTGCACATGGCCTGGGCTCAGGCACCCCGCACACACCTACGCTGGCCAAGCATGGGGACCCAGGAGGACGGAAGCCCGAGGCTGGAAGTGGACGTTGGCTCTGTAGCTCCGAGGGGGGCAGGCCCCAGGGTAGGCAAGCTGGCTGGGGGTCTCGGGGGCCTCAGGTGTGTGTCAAGGGATGAGGATAGGCAGCCAGTGAGGACTCGGGGAAGCCCAAGGCAGACGCTCTGCAAGGACTAAGGAGGGGGCGGTGACAGTCAGGAGAGGAGGGGTCCAGCCTGACCCCTGGCTTCAAACAGCTTCAGGCTTGGACTCGGGCTTTACCTACATGTTTTCCTCAGGGTCAAAATAATCAGATTGTCAACCTCGCTGCGGGGCAGAGGACGGACCACGCCGGGAACTGTGGTGGGAGAGCAGAGAAGGAGATGTCACTGCTGCTGCCTGCACCGGGACAGTGATGGTGGACCCGCAAGAGGTGACCTTATGGGGGGAGGGGGGACAGAGGCCGCGGTCCCAGGCCCAGCTTCCCCTGGGAGCCTGGAGGCTCAAGTTACCTGCACCTTCCTTTTTTTTTTTTTTTTAATTTATTTTTTATTGGTGTTCAATTTGCCAACATATAGAATAACACCCAGTGCTCATCCCATCAAGTGCCCCCCTCAGTGCACCTTCCAAAGTGGAGGTCAGGTGACCAACAGGCTTCGAGCAAAACCTTCTGTTCTCCTTTTGAAGCTCTCTGTGTCTTTCATGAATAAATAAATAAAATCTTAAAAAAAATTAAAAAATAAAGATTTATGATCTTGTCATGAGCAGAGACGTCGAGTAACCAGGAATGAAAGCTATCGCTGTGGAAATGTTTGGGAGAGACTCTCACCAGGGACCTGCACAAATATGGAACCTTCTTGAGTGTGGGGCGGGGCTGGGCCACCACGCCCAGGACTGCCGCCAGATGGCCCAGGACAGGACCAGCGGAGGCCACCCTGTCCCAGCTGCCAGCATCCCCTCATTTCAGCGCCTCTGCGAGCTCCTACCCGGCTGGGCGTTCTGCTGGCTGGGATTTTTATTGTCGAGTTGTCCTAAAGGTTTATTTTTTTCCCTTGCTGTACAAAATTGATGCCCTCGCTCTTCAGACCTCGGTCTGTCTTCAGGCAGAAAAATGCAACAGGGGAGCCCTGGGACTGTCTGGTTTGTCTCCGCCAGAGGAGGGAGCAGCGGCCCGGCTGCCATAAGGAGGCAGGAGACGCACCAGCCACGATCCGTGCTCACACACCGTCCGGCCCAGGAGCACTGACCTGGCCGGGGTCCCAGATGCGGCCGCGGCCCCAGCCCTGCCCGTGTTCACAGGTGCCCGGCGGCTTCGCCCTCCCCCGTAGCGGGCACCGACCTGCCTGCAGCCCAGCAGCCGGCGTTACCCTCGCATCCCGGCAATGGGCCCGTTTCCCAGCCTGCCCTGGCCACGGCCACTGAGCACGGCCGGCGGCTGGGAAGCCAGTGCCCCTTCTCTGCCCCGGCCCTCTCGCCGGCTTCACTCTAGGTCCTCCGGCAGCTGCAGAGGCCGAGAGCACAGCCCCCCGCCGCGAGCAAGTTGCTGTTGTGGCAAAGCCCAGGGTCAGGGCTCCTGGCCAGGTGCCGTGCTCAAGGCTCTCTGGGGCTCCTTACAGGCCAGAGCCCGCCTCTCCCCATTTTACAGATGAAGAAACTAAGGCCCAGGGGAGCTCAGAGACGTGCCTAAAGCCACACTGCCTGGGTTGGAGAGCCCATCCCTTTGGATGGACACCGTCACACTGTGACACTCCTGTCGAGCCAGAAGATGACCCCCACAGGCCTTCCAGGAGCCAACCGGCCCCAGCTGGGAGGCCTGGAGGCCCAGATCCATTCAAGCCCCGACCAAACCCACCCTGCCTGTCGGATGCTGGCGTCCCATGGAGGAGAGGAGCCAGCATGTGAGAAAACCAGCCTCAGGATGGTGCCACGAGAGCCACCTGGAGAATGGCCACTGCTGGCACCCAGCTGAGCCGCAATTGGTCACATGAGGGCCAGGCGCCCGCAGAACGTGTGCAAGTCACGGCGTACAGGGTGACTCATGGGGACCACGGCTCTGCCCTGGCCGGCCGCAGGGCTGTGGGGGTGCTGGGGGACCCGCATGGACGGAGCCTGCATGGATGGAGCCGCCTGCGAAGCAGCTCCTCCAGCGCCGATGCGACACTCCGACCAGGCGATGGCATCAGGCTGCAGCCCCGTGAGAAACCTGCTTCTGAACTCCTGGCCCACAGAGGCCATGGAAGCCAACCTCCAACCTCATGTCATCTCCAGCCACCAGGGGTGGGCAGCTCCGCCCCAGAGAAAGAAGGTGGAGGAGCGCCACCCCCCACCCCGGACCCAGCAATCGGTGCACTGCATGCACCTGCCCCGAGGCTCCAGGGGGCACACGGCGGGCCCCCAGCCTCCCAGGTTGCAGTCAGGGAGGCAACAGGCACCTCCTCAGGCCGAGCATGACGAGGAGAGGACGGCTTGGCCTACGGAGAAGCGGGTCTGGCTCCCTAGAGGAGGCCACCCCTGAGCCCCTCAGACTCCCGCCTGGCTCAGGAGGAGGTCTTGTTTCTCTAGGTCACAGGTTCTTAATGGGGGGGGGGGGAACGGGGTAGGGAGGAGGTTGTCCCCTGGGGGACGTTTGGCAATGGCTGGACACAGTTGTGGTTATCTTCTGGGCTGGGGATGCCCACTGGCATCCAGCAGCAGAGGTCAGACGCTTGAGACATCCCCCGGCCGGCCCCAGCCCCGGATGTAGGGGGGACAGGAACCCTGCTCTGGGCCAGCAAAGGGCGAGGGTCCCTCCCAGATGGTCCCCCGAGCCCAGGACAGCCTGGAGGCAGGTGTTTGGGAGACGCTGTGGCTCCGACCCCCGGAGCCCAGCGCTGGGGCACTCCACTGAGGTGGGGGAGCCACAGAAGGTACGAGAGGGGTAACCCTGCCACCCAAGCGGAGGGACTTCTAAGCTTGGACTCAAGGAAGCCAAGGCTGGGCGTGGGGCCCAGAGAAGCATGGCAGGTGGACGCACAAGAGCACCACCAGCGCCACCACCAACACAGCCGCCGGCCACCCCATCCTGGGTGTCCCTGAATGTGTTCACATGTAGCAGCTCACGGATTCCCCACCAGACCCCTCTGAGGCGGGCTCTGGCCCCATGGCCCAGACAGGGAAACTGAGGCTCGGGGAGAGTCTGTGGTTGCCCATGGCTGGTTCCCCCCGGTCCAGGCCCGGGACCCTTGTCCACCCATCCTGCTGCCTTGTGGCAAACACAGCCATGCCCCTGGGAGCCGCTGTCCCTCCATAGGGGGACAAGACAGACCGAAGCCACAGGTGTGCCCTCGTGCCCACTGCGCAGGAGCCCCACAGACACTAACAGTAATCGGCAAAAGGTCAAGAAGCAATAGGATATTTGCGTTCCTAGGACACAGGTGAAGGGCCGAGGGCTGCACGGGGATGGAGGGCCTCCTGGGGGGGGCTGGGACCTGGACAGCCTGTGGGGCCTGTGGAGCCATTACCGTGAAGTCCCCCCAGTAACTCAGTGATGCCAGAGCTGCTCCGATCCCATCTCACAGAAGGAGAAACCAAGGCTCAGAGCGACTTGCTCAAACACGTGCCAGCTCTGGGTGGCGGAGTTGGGAGCCACACCCAAGCCAGTCTGTCTGCAAAGCCCCCCACGCCTGGCACTCACTCACCCCTCGGTCAACACGACCAGTGCCCCTGGGGAGCCCTCTGGGGACCACGACCTCAAGAGGGTTAAGACTTCTCACAGAAACCTAGAACACCTGAAGGTCACACTGTGCCATCCATTTGCCAAACACCACCGAGGCCAAAAGGACAAAGAAACCCAGACAGGCAGACATGGTTCAGGACGGCTTCCTGGAGGAAGGGGTAGGGGCAGGAACGGTCACAGAGCTTCCCGTGTTGAAGCCCCAGGGCCACACTGCCAAGACCACTTGGGGTAACCCACTGCAGGGCTTCCCTAGGCTGCATCCACGGCCCCCCAGGAGGCCGCCTGCCCGCCTGCCAACCTCTCTGGCCCCTGCTATGGGGAGGAAGAAGGAGGCAATGCTCCCAAGCTCAGCCACTCTCGGGGGACGCAGAGTCACGGATCTTCACCGCTGACCGACCCCCTGCCCCTGTGTCACCAGAAGTTCTGGGGCTCCTGGGAACGCCTGCATTTCCCGTGGTGGGAAAAGGCCCCCCGGCTTCAGGAGGGATCTCTGGGGACCAGGTTTATGGCCAAGGCCCCAGTGGAGCAGCGGCTGGGGTGCCACATCCGGCACAAGTGGGCACATTCCGCGTGGAGCAGCTGCTGGAGGCAGGTAGGTGCCTTTCCGCTGGGGCTGCGGTGGGCACGTTCCACGTGGAGCAGCTGCTGCAAGGCCAGCAGGGTGGCAAACACCCGTGGAGCCACCACCTGCCCTGACCCCTGCTCACTCTCACACAATCCGCCTCCTGCAGCTCCCCACCCTCAATCCAGCTTCCCCTGCAAGCACCAGCCAAGGTGTAGGTCCGTCCCCTTCCAGCCGACCCTGACACTCATTGTCCTCGGTCCCAAGCGACATGGAAACAGAAAGCAAACCAGAAGCTCAGAGGGCAGGCACCCACCCGAGGCCGACTCAAACCCAGAACCTGTCTGTCTCACCCCTGCCTGGCACTCCCACCCCACCCCAGGCCCCGGAAAGTCCAATACAGAGAATCGGCCCGAGGACAGTGAAGGCCCACAGCCAAGGCCCCACAGGCGGGGGGGGGGAGGGGGGGTTGCTCCCTGCTTAGCAGAGAGCCAGTGGCTACTTTCCATGGAAAAAATGTCTTCAGACCACCCCCCCCCCCCAGAGGCCAGGAGGCCCCAGCCCATGACTCAAGGCTCTGCTGCAGCCACAGCTGAATCGTGTCCCAGACAGACGGCGCCCCCCCGCCCCCCACACCCTGTGTCCCAAGCCGGGCTCTGCCCCCTGCCCAACCGGACCCACCCCAGGCCTAGCCCCGCAGCCCACCCTGTATCCTTCGGGGCCTCAGCCTCCTACCTGTTGAGAGAAAGGGGAGGTGGGAGGAGCCCTCTGGGGCTTTGCTCAGGGGGTGCCCCATTAGGTGGGCTCCCAGGGCAGGGCCTGGCTTTCAGGTCTGACACAGGTCAGCTGGTCCCATGGAACCTGAGTCCCCTCGGCACACAGCCGCCCACCGTCACTAGGTCACTGGGCTTCTCCACTGGGTTTTACATTGAGAACCATTTCTGACGAGACATGGGGACAGCAGGAAGCTAGCCCCCCGCCCCATGCAGACTCCCCGAGCTGTGATGTCTCTGGGGACAGCAGGCCTCTCTGGGAGTGGTCCGCAGGTGAGGCTGTGCTCACCTTGGCCGGAGGCCTGGCCTCCATCAGGGTCAGGGGGTGTCTACAGGGAGGCCCTAGGATCTTGAGGATGGGGAGTTGGCCCCCTTCCCTGCAAAGCTCCCGTCATGTTCCCAGAGCCCTGGCCTCCGGAGACCTGTCCAGCAGGGCTGCAACAGGCTCGTCTCAACCCAGGGGCTGGAGCTGCCCCAAAGCTGGAGGCACAGAAGTTAGCTGCTGCCCTCACCCCTGCTCCAGGATGGAGGCAGCCGGGACCTGGGCACTGCGTGAGGGCCACCGACACCCAGCCCTGCGGTCCCGGGCACCCTCCCAGACCCGGGAGCCCCCGATGCCGAAGGCATGGTGGGGAGGACACAGCCGGCTCAGCCCAGCCAGGGTTTCTGGAGCCGGTGGGCTTGCGATGGGCTTGATAGAAACCGAACCTTGGCGAGGAGCCCGGTGCAATGCTCCTCCTTTGTCCTCCCTCCCGCAGAGGGGCGGCCCGGCCCCAGCTGGGCCAGGCCACCGGGTTGGGACCAGACACCCCAGGAAGGCCAAAGCCGGGGCCCCGTCCTGCTTTTCCCACTTCTGGAAAAGACCCCGTGTTTCATCAACTGTCCTGATTCGAAAGCCAGGAGCCGGCCTGGGACCCATTCCGTGTTGTGTGTGTCACAAAAGCATCTCCAGCTTCATATTTTCCCCCTGACGTCAGCCGGCATGGTTTGAATCTGAGGTGGCTGTGAAGCCCTCAGAGCATAATTGCCGTTGTCTTTGCAAAGTGAAATCAGATGGTTTTTCCAAACCTCCCCCAACCCCTGCCTCCTCCGCTCCCTCTCTCTCTCTCTCTCTCTTTTTTTCATTATGTTCCTTGGACCACGTCCAGATGTTTCCTGCAACAACAACCCTCCAAAAATTCACAGAAAGAGAGCAAGAGCGCGCAGCTTCCTGCCGGCAGGGTGGAAGTGGAGACGTGGCGGGGCGGGGGCGGCCGGCCACGTCTGCAGGCCAGGGAGGCGGCGGGCCCCAGTCGGTCGAGTCCTCTCCCGCCTACACGCCCCGGCTCTGGACTCTGGGAGGACATGGTCCTGGGGCCATGGAGCCTCAAGGACGGCCCAGGGAGAAGCAGGGCCGGGCTTCAGGACCAGGCTTGGGCCCAGACTGTCCTGCGGGGAATCCCAGCCCCGCAGCCTCGGCTTCCCCACGATAGAGGCTGTGTTCAGTTTGAATTAGAAGCAGCCTCTGTCCGGTGCTGGCAGCAGAGAGCACCTGGTCCAGACCCACTCACCTAGAGGCAGGTGTGGAGCTGAACAGGGAGGGCAGGTCCCAGAGGGCTCAGGGGTGAAGGGATGCATGTGCCTCAGAGAGTTTTCCCCGGGGCAGAGGGCAGAGATGGGGGAGAGTGGTGGAGGCCAGCGAACCACTTTGACCAAAGGCCTGAACCTGGACAGACCCACTGCCGGGCCCAAGGCGTCTCCGGGAGGGCTGGCACCTCTGTGGGGGCCCCTGGGCAGCTACATGAGGGGGCCGGGCAATCCCGGCTATGTGAGCACAGCCACAGCCTCCGCCAGGCCACTGTGGAAGTGTCACCTGAGCCCGAGAAGAAAGAGCCAGGTGCTGCCCTTGGAAGCCCCCACCCGCCTCAACACTCCAGCCTCCGGGGTGACACAAAGTCTTCACGTCCGGAGTCCTGCCAGCCAGCGTCCCCTTCCCCGCCGCCCCCCCACCCTTTCCTGTGCCCAGACGTTTCAGATCGAGGATGGGGCAGGGGAGCTAGCCAGGCCTCCTCGACCCACGGAGGCTCCACACACTGGCAGCAGTTTGGTTCTCCCCTGGGATTCAGGGACGCCGGGTGGGTGCCCCGGGTGGCCAGAGCGGGAAACGTGGACAGCTGGAGAGAGATGTCAAAGGCCCGGGGAAGCCTCAGCAAACATCCCAGGGGTCTGTACGGCGGGAGCTCCTGGACCAGGACTGCCCTCCATGGGCTGTGGCAGAAATGGGGCCGACACCTTCCCTGCTCACCTGCCTGCAGTGGGCCAAGCCCCAGAGATGCAGCTCAGGGGCCCCACCACCAACCCCAGGTCCAGGGATTCACCAGGACCTGCAGAGCTCCGCCAAGCAACCGCACGGTGATCACAGCCTCTTGCCCATGGACGTGGCCAGCCCTTCCAGAACCCAACTGACAACATGCGTGCGGCCAACCAGGGAAGCCATCTGCACTCTGGCATCCAGTGCTCCTGGGCCCGGGTCACATACACACAGCCAACCTGAGTCTTCTGTCCCTCCAGGGGTCCAGCTGATGCCGGGGGGGGGTGCTCAAGGGCTCTGTAGATGCCATCATTGGCAGACACTCTCTGGCACGGGCGAAGGCCCCAGGTAAACAAAGGCAGGATGTCCTAAGGGCTCAGAGGTTGCTTCCCAGGAGTCAGGCTAGGGCCAGATATCTCCCGTGTGCAGGCTGTGGGCACACGGGGTCGGCCCCGTTAACCCTTTCCTGCAGGGTGACGCAGCCCACTGTGCCCCGCAAGGGGAGGCCCTGGGCCCGAAGGAGCCCACCACGTAGGGCAGAGTGGGCAAGAAACGTGTCAGGCAGATTTCCAGCCCCTGCCCGACATGCACGGGCCAGCCCCACAGGACCCAGGATGCCTGCTGCTACCCCCGCCTTCCTGATGATGCCCGAAGGCAGGCGGGGTCACAGAGCCTGAAGCCATGCCCGATCTCACGCTGTACGCCCTCCCGGCTTCCCAAGCCAGGTGAGCCCAGGCCTCGAGGGGCTCTGAGACCCTGCGGGGCGTGGCTGCGTGGGTGCAGCACCCCCCACCCCGCCAGGCACCACTGGGTTGCTTCCCTCAACTTCGGGTGGACTTTGGACTAGACAGTGGCCACACCTGCTCCAACCTGCCCAGCCCCCCATCCCTAAGAATGTGCAACAAGTGTCTGTTTATCCCCTGGGTGAGGCCCTGGTGAGCACACAACAGAGGATGGGGGTCCGGGGGAGGCAGAGACCTGCTTGCCACCCACCCCACCGCCTGGAACCACAAACCTTAATCCCAGAAGAACCCCTGCCCCTTACGGCAGGGAGAGAGGGGTAGGGGCCGTGGCTGCGGTCACATGGCACTGTCACAGCCCTCGGCCACCCTGGCACTGATCACCTATCCAGAGATGCCTTTGATGCAGGTTTAATCTTTAGATGCTTCGTGGAAACATTTTGGAAGATCCATGTCTAAAATGGATTCATCAACTTTCCAGGTGGGTCCCTGCCTCCCAGCAGCCCGGAAGGACCACCCAGCCCGGGCTGCAGCAGCAGCAAGGAGAGTTCGTTCACTCAGGCCTGGTGGAGGCTACACAGACCATAACTGGATAATCCTGCCTTGTCTGTCAGCTGAGTTTCGAGAACCCCCACCTGTAACACATACACAAGCGTTCTGGAAAGTTCCCAAGCACACGCATAATGCCTTGTAAACAGCAGTGGGACCAGGCCACACTGTCCAACGGCCTGGCCAGCATGGCTCGAGGTTTCTGGCCCACCTGCCAGTAGCTGGACTCTTCCTGCAGTGTTTGTAACTGGAAGATGGGAAAACACCAACCCCGGCCGCAGGTCAGAAATAAGAGGATTTAAACCCGTGGGTCCATCAGGAGCACCTGATGGAGAGGTCATCCAAGGTCCTTCGTTCCTTTTTGGTTTTGTTTTGTTTTGTTTAAATATTTTATTTATTTATTCATGAGAAACACAGAGAGGCAGAGACACAGGCAGAGGGAGAAGCAGGCTCCCTGCAGGGAGCCCGATGTGGGACTCGATCCCAGGACCCCGGGATCACACCTGAGCCAAAGGTGTCTGCTCAATCACTGAGCCACCCAGGTGTCCCAGGTCCTTGATCCCTTTACACTCTCCTTGATCTCCATGAGCCCTACACGGGGTACCAGGAACGAAATTAGAAGATTTTTGCGCCCACAGGACTCCTATGTATGCCGCAGAACCCAGCTCAGCCCCTCCTGCACTGGCTGCTCTCTCATCTGTGTGCCCATAGCGCCTACTCCCAACATGGCCTAGCCCACATGCAGCCCCATGAGAATGCTCTGGACTTTCACTGTCCAATACGCCAGCTACCAGCCACATGTGACTTTGGGGAGCTCGAAACATGGCTTGCACAAATGGAGATGTGCTGGAAGTGTAAATGTACACCAATTCTCAAGGACTTTGTACCAAAAGCCAAATGAAAAATGGCTCATTAGTAACTTTTATATTACTTGCATATTGAAGTAATAATAATTCATCATATTGGGTTAAATAAAAATATATTATTAAAATTCACGTGGTTCTTGATGAGACGACTACAATGTGTTTAATCCCATATGTGGCCCACATTGCATCTCTGTCAGAGAGACTCTGCTAACTGCTGAGCCAGCTCAGCTTCCCAGGCAGTGTTTGCTGAATGAATGAAGGAATGAGAGAACGAATGAATGAGTGGGTGGGTGCTCCGCAGGGAGCGCCCGGGAATCTGACTCGCCCCAGCAGGACTGTCGTGTTGCCGTGCAGGCGGCCTGTGACGTTCAGCGAAGCACAGCCCCCCTCCTCTGAGGTCTACAGCCAGCCCACCCCTCAGGTGCTCACCCCACGGGGCACCCGGCCCTGTGCTGGGAGCTCGGGGCACCCCAAGGAGAAGCTGGGGAGCCTCACAGGTGGCTGAGCACGCCCCTAACCAAGCCTGGAGGCTCCGAGGGGGCAGAAGCAGGGGCAGGGAGGGGGCCCCGGGAGCAGGAGGGCGTCGGAAGGCCGGTGAGAGGCTGGGCCATCTGGAAGGGACTGAGGCAGCCGGCGGGGCTGTGCGGCGTCTGGCTGCCGCTGGGTTGCCCGGCAGCCCTGTACCTGACCTGCCCCGCGCCCCACATGCCGCGCTCTCACCTGCCAGCTGTCCCTGGCTGCCCGGCCCTCCACTGCCTCTGAGCCTCCACACCTGCTGTTCCCCTGCTGGGATGGCTTTCCCTGGATCTTCGCGGGGTTGGCTCCTGGCTGAGGCCTGCTCAGAGCAGGGCCGGCCCCCAGATGGTCCCCCCACCTGCCGCCCATCTGGCCTCCTCAGGGTGCGAGGCTGGGACCCAGGCCCGGCCCCAGAGGCAGCCGCAGGTGCGCTGCGGGGCTTCCGCGACCCTCTGCCCTCCTGCAGGGCCGGCCCGCCAACGCGAAGGTGCCCTCCGGGCGTTCTGCAGGCCCCGGGGACCCCTGGGGGGTCACGCTGGGGTCCGGGGGGGTCAGAGTCCCTGATGACTTCACACCTGAGGGGGTCCGGCGGGGGGGGGGCGCCCACTGGACCTCCCCCAGGACCGCGGCCGCAGCAGGTGCACCCGGCCGCCCTCGCCCTCCGTCCGGGGTGAGGGGACCCGCTGGGAGGCCGCGCGGGGACGGGGACTGGGCGGGGGGGGGGGGTCGCAGCGCCGCGGGACCCTCCTGCGCGGCCCCACAGCTCCCTCCGCGTTTTCCGCCGCGGCCTCCAGGCGGGACGTGGGAAGGACGCGCATGTGAGGAAACGGGGACCTCGGCCAGGCGGCGGCGCTCGGCCCGAGCTGGGGACCCGCGGGCCCGCGGGCGCGGAGGGGGCGGCCCGGGCGGTTGCCGGGGAGACGGCGGCCCGGGCCAATGGGCGGGGGCCACGGCCGGCGGCCGGAGCGCTCACGGGGCGACGCTGCCCTCTGGTGGCGGCGGCGGGTATGACAGCCGGGCTGCGCGCCCGGAGCCGGTGGGGCCCCGCGCAGTGGGCGGCAGGGGCATCCAGGTGATTCGCACCTGCCGGGCGGCAGGGGCTACGCGGTCGGTCGCCGCGAGCTCCCCGCCATCCTGAGCTCCGGGGAGGTTACTGTCTGCCGCAGTCGGCCTTGCCCGCAGCCCCGCTGGGCGGGGGGAGCGGGGTGGGGGAATAGAAAGAGCTCGCGAAACGCCTTTCCTTGACCCGGCCTCAGGTCGGGGTCATAATCCGCAGAGTTCAGCGTGCAAACGCAGGCCTTGCTGAGCCCGCTCGTTCCATAGCTTAGTTTGGGTTTAGAGACCCTAAAGTTGCAAAATTGAAGGACCTTCAGCTTGGAATAATTAGATAGCGCCACGCACCGTCCACCCGGAGGCTTGCAACCCAGCTGTACTAGGGCTGTCGCTCCAGCTGGGAGGTGCCTCCACCTGCAGGGGGCGGGGCGGGTGGAGGGGGAGCTGGATTTCCCGAGCCCTAAGGGGGCCTGACCCACGTCACAGGGGTGGCCACCAAAGCTCCAGGCCTCAAGCAGGCTGACCGCTCACACCATCACCCCCACCTGGCCCCAGTTGTGACAGCTGTCACTCTCCCGAACCCGTGGTGGCAGACCCGGCCAACCTGGCCTCTGTGTCCTGCACCAGACGAGACCTCAGGCCCCTTCTCAAGGCGGCTCCAGGAAGCCCTCTCGGGTGGGACGGCGAGCGGCTAGCCACTCCATCCACACTGCATTTCCCCTAACTCACTGCTTTTTTCGGAAGTTGCTTTTTTCCTCCCAAAGTATCACGTGTCCCACCCAACATTCATTGCATTTGTCCTTGCTGGCAAACTCCCACACCCGTCCCTCTAACCTGGCCCCGCCGGGCCCTTGGAGACCCCACAGCCCTCCCGCCACCCGGGTATCTTGGTCCTCAGCCCCCTAGGCAGTGTCCACCTCGCTCACCCGAAGACCCTGAGGCCCAGGAGAGTCCCACCTTCCACCCCCGCATCCAGCTCGGACCCTCTGCCCCTCAGCCAGGAAGGCCCTGACTCAGGCCTGGGAACCTGCCCAGGGCCTCGAGTCACAGCCTGTTCGTTCCAGACAGACACCTGTTGTGGATTCCGCACACGGAGCCCTGGAGACCCTGTTGTCCTCGCCGTGCACTCAGCCCAGCTCAGTGCCATGAGGAGGCAAGAGGACTGGCCCATTGCGCAGATGCAGAAACTGAAGCTCGCCTGGAGAGTGAGTGGGAGAGGTGATGTGTGTGACTCGGGATCCCTAGGGAGGGGGGCGGCAGAAGAGGCCCTGGGCCTCCAGGGGGGCCCCCCAGCCACACCCGAGGCCTGGCCACAGCTCCGCAGAGCCCATGTCTGCTCTCCCCTCTCACACCCACGGCTGCCAGCCCTGGATGGTGGGAGACCCCCCAGAAACCCTGCCTGTATGGGAAGTTCCCCTTCGGACCCCAGCTCTGGATCTGTACACACAAGCTGCTCCAGGACCCAGCCTGAGGTTGGGGTCACACCCCTTCCCACAGAGGTTTGCTCCTGGGAACCTGGAGTGCACCGGGCACCAGCAGACCCAGGAGTGTCACCCTAGAGACTCTAGTGAGTGACCCTACCTTGGGGAGGGTGGGTAGGAGGGAGCGAGAGGGCAGAGGGAGGGAGGGGGAGGGAGGGCTGTCAACCTGGTGGCAACTTCACAGCCTCCCATCCCCAGACCCCTGTGTCCCTCACCTCCCCCTTCCCTTCCTCTCCCCCCTCCCCCCTCTCCCCTCCCTCCCTCTTCTCTAAGTATGAGATATTAATAATGCCTCGATATGGCATCTTTTGGGACAAGCCACATCCTTATTTACAGCACTGGAATGTCTCACAAGTAAACACGTTGGTTTCCCTAAGTAAGTATCTCAGGCAACAGTTTGCGACATGTTTTATGTACACACACCGCTTTGATTTTCTAAATAAACTTTTTTTATTTTAGACGGGCGTCAGATGTACCGAAGAGCACCAGGTGGCCGGTGCTCCGTCCCCCACGCCCGGGGCTCCCTCACTGGCCTCGGCGCCCTGGGGCACGGCTGTCCTGGTGGGTGAGCCCCATGCTCCCTGCGGGCGGTCTTTGTTTCCTAGCTAATGCCCTGTCCCTGCCCCAGGTCCTGGCGAGGACCCTGCGTGAGCCCCGGGCCCCCTCTGGACCGTCCCACGGTTCCCTTCTGTGTGTGACCTCAATGGTTTCCAGGAGGACCGGCCGGGCGTTCTGTGCCCCGTCCCTCGGCTAGTGTCTGCCCGTGCTCCCCGTGCTCCCCGTGCTCCCCGTGCTCCCCGTGCTTGGGTGGGTGGCGGGTCCGGGAGCGGGGCCACGAGGTGGGGTACGCTCCTCATCACTCCAGGGGCGCACGCCGCTGGGCTCAGGCCGCCAGGCTTCTCCACTGCAGTCACTCTTTCTCTCCCCTTGGACGGTCCCCTTGGTCAGGACGTCCGCCCGCGCAGCCCGCACTCAGCAGCGGACTCGGGCACCCCGTCTCCAGGCTGCAGCGTCTCCGCGGACAAGGGCGCCGCGTTCCGCCGGGAGCGGTCCTCCCTCACGTCTCCAGTCTCCATCCCAGCCAGCCCGGGGGTCCCTCCCGCGGCTCTCACTGCCCTGGCTGACCCGCTCCCCTCCCTGTCCGGAGCCACCAGCGGCCGAGGTCTGGGAAGCCGGCAGGCAGGGGCACGGATGACCCCAGCTCCGCCCCACCATGTGATGCCCGGCCCTGGCCCCCCGACAGCCTGGCACCCCCACTCGGATGGAGCTGAGCCCCACGTGTCCCATACGCGCCACTCCCTCCGCTTGCACTTGCACAACACCCGCTCCTCTCGGGGCTCCCAGCTGGGCCGCCTGGTCGCTGGTTGGAGGAACTACACCCCGGGTCTGTCCGAACCCTAGCACCCCGCCCCATGTGCTCCAGAACCCCCGAAGCACCCATCTGCCCCCAAGGCTCCCTGTCTGCATGGCCACAGGCGTGTCCTGTCCCCACCGGTGAGGCAGCACGCGGCCACCGCCCTGGACTCCTCCAGGCACCCCCTGCCCCACCTGCCCACCCTGGGCCCTGGGAATTCCACCACCCTGCCCTTCCCAGGGGGCCCTGTGAACCGAGTCACCGTGTCACCCTCTCTCTAGGGCTCCTGTCAGTCGGCGACATTTATGATGCACCCCCGCCTCCTCTGAGGGACGTGGAAGTGCTAGAGAAGGCTGTCCCCTCTCTAAGGCCCTCATGGCCTTGGGGATCTAGAGCCTCCGGCCAAGCCAGGCAGCAGATAGGGGAGGGGAAGAGGTCCACAGGCGGCAGGTGGTGGGCTCCACCGGCCCCCTCTTGGCACCCTGGGCCTGCTCTTTCCACCTGCCTGCAGGCTGAGGCCCAAGTTCCACCACCTATCTGACCTCGAGTCGCCACCTACCCCAGCCCCCTGCCTCAATTTCTCTCTCTCTTTTTTTTTTTTTTTAAAGATTTTACACTATTCATTTTATTTATTCATGAGAGACACAGAGAGAGGCAGAGACACAGGCAGAGGGAGGAGCAGGCTCCCTGCGGGGAGCCCGATGAGGGACTGGATCCCAGGACCCCGGGATCACGCCCTGAGCTGCTGAGCCACCCAGGCATCCTCTGCCTCATTTCTTACCTGAGCAGTGGTGACATGTCTCCCAAGTCTGAGCCTTCAGGGTGCACACTCACTACCGTGTTCACCAGGCCACGGAAGGGAGACTGAGGCTGGGGAGGTAAGTGTGGTGCCCCCAGATCTCCAGCTGGCTGAGGCCTGGCTGGCTGACCCTCGTGTCCCCCCCAGGCCCCCGGAAGGCCCAGGCCGGGCCTGGACACTGCTGTCACCACAAAGGCAGGAGGGCTGGCTGTGATCCCCTGGCCCCCCAGAGACCTGAATGGGCTCCTCCAAGTGGCAGCGCAGCCCCGCTTCTTCAGGACACCCCGAGGGGCAGGGCGGCTGAGGAGGGACCATCAGACTGGTCCCCGCCGGTCCCCACCCCACGGTCCTCCATGGGCAGCGGGCGGGACTGGCCCCAGCACTCCCAGCAAGCTCCGGCCATCCACACCCGAGCCAGCCCCCAGCCTCCGTGCAGCCAGCTTCTGGGCTCCAGCGTGTGCAGAGCACCGGGCCGCCCAGGCTCTGGTCACGGGTGCACAGCCCTGCCGGGGCGGGGGGTGGGGAGGGTCAGGGCCGCTAGGTGACCGGGACAGCCGTGCCCGGGCCACACCACGGAGCCGGGGGTGGGGGTGCCGTCCAGCAGGTGAATGAAGGCAGTCCCTGCCCTGCAGATTCTCCCCCAGGCAGCTCTGGGGACACAACGATGTCCCATCTTCTGGGCTCCCACCCCCGGCGCCGCCCCCTGGGCTGGCCACCCCAGCCTTCTCAGGAAGGGGACCTCCAGGGCTGACCCCTAAGGGCTCCTGCCCAGCCCTGTCCAGGTCCTCGCCCTGTATCCCAGCCTCTTCAGAGAAAATAAAACAGGAAGTGGTGGCTCAGGAGCATTTTTCTGGACCCAGGCCCCGGGCGGAGCACATGCAGCTTTGCTGACCCCCACCCCAGGCCCCCAGGCACCTCCACAGGGCGCGTGCACAAGCTCCACCTGGACCTTGGGATCTCAGGGGGGGAGGTCCCCTGATCCCAGCAGGACAGGAGGGGACCCGAGGAGGCAGGGGGCCGTAGCCCAGCACCTCCAGCAGAGGGCAGTGCTGCTCCATGCCTGGGTGCTGGGTGACCAGATAAGAGTGGGGTGTCCTCCCTCTGAGCCCTGTCCCCCTCCCCACTGAGGACCCCGGGGGCTCTGTGGGCGAGAGGCTGCCCTGGACCCTCTGGGTTCTGCAGCTGGAAATACCCACTGGATGGTGGCCGTGTACCCTGGACCCCAAGGATACAAGGTCACCAGCAGCCCCGGAGTTTGGGGACAGATGGGACTGCTGGGCACTAGGGGCTGGGGCTGGGGACCTTACATGGCCCACCTTCCCTGGAGCCCCCTGGGCTACCCCCCCCCCATCTGTTCCCTCCTCCCTGCAGCCCTCACGATTGCCCCTCCCCCTCCCCCAGGTTCCTGTCACTCTGGGGCTGCCACCCTTGTGCCCAGCGATGGCACCAGCCCCTTTCTGTGCTGTGTGTCCAAGGCAGGGCACCGGGGCCTGTCCCCTGTGGACAACCCCCCACTTCCTGAGCATGCCCACACGTGCTTGCTGATGACAAGACCACCCCCTTCCTGTCACGGGACTCCTGGCCCCAGCACAGGAGCTGCCACACAGTGGGTGCTCAGCACATCCCAACCCAAATCCCACTGCTCCCACCCTCACCTCTTGGGTTACAACCCCTACACACTGCTGAGCTGGCCTGTCCCCCCAATCCTGCCAGTGACCAACCCCAGCACCTCTGGGCCAGGGGACCACCCTGGGCAGGGGTTGCCATGGCAGCCAGAGGCAGCAGGAAGACCAAGGCCAGACTGCCCTGCAACATCGTGTGGGCCGGGGGTCCCCAAGGGTCTCTGCCTGACTGCTGGAAGCTCAGTGCACCCGGCAGTGCACCCATTGCAGGGTGGGGGGGTCACCAGGGCTGCACTCACCGCAGGAGGTCGGCATTAGAGCCCCGCCCAGCCACACTCACCGGCCCCCAGCCCCTGCTGCACAGGCTCCTCTGTGCCCCCCGGCGGGAAGCACAGCACCCCAGCTGTGCCCCCTGCAGCCTGCGGCCTGGAGCACGCGTGCAGGACCCTGGGCTTGGGCATGAGGGGCCCCCATGGAGGTCACCTGTCACCTGCCTATTCTGGCCATGGCGGCCCCCGAAGGACTCAAGGACAGAAGGGGTCGCGTGGCCCAGCACCTCCGGGGCCCACATGGCTCCTCCGGAAGACGCAGATCTGCCCCAGCCCCGGGCAGGGCCATAGCCTGAAGCCCTGTGAGGAATGCTCCTTTCCCGGTTTCCCCACTGCGGGCGGGCAGCTGTGAGAGCCTGTGCCCGAGAGGACACTTACACTGTGCCTGCCCAGCCCTCCTGACACAGCCCTGCACGACTGGTCAGAAGGCCCTGCCCAGAGCGGGGTGCTGGTGTCTGCTCGGGCAGGGGGACCCCCGGGGAACTCAGCAGTAGCTGCGGTCATGTGGAGGCAGGACAAGGGGCCCAACGGGGATGCCACCTCCTGATTCCCCAGGCTGCAACCCCCTTTGCAAGGAAGCAGCCCCTACAGCCAGTAATACGTGCTTCCGACGGGAAAGCAGAGTGGGCCTGGCTGGGAGGGGGCCAGGGGGGCTTCCTGCGGGGGTATGGGGGCCCCCATGCCCACCCTGTCTCAGGGTGCCCGGGCACCTGGTGGGCAAGAACAAGGCCTTGACCCAGGAAGGGCATGACCCCATGAGCACAACCAGTGGCAGGTCTGACGGGGCCCAAAGCTGACA
Source organism: Canis aureus (assembly GCF_053574225.1). Taxonomy (NCBI): domain Eukaryota; kingdom Metazoa; phylum Chordata; class Mammalia; order Carnivora; family Canidae; genus Canis; species Canis aureus. Next base: position 10,541,189 of record NC_135626.1, read on the forward strand.
GTGAACCGTGTCACTTGTCCTTCCATTCCTGGTGTCTCCATCCAGCCACGGTCCAGGGCCCCGGGAGGGACTCAGTTGTCAGCGTGCAGCCTCCTCCTCGGCCCATGCCATGAGGGGCAGTGTGTGGGGGGGTGTGCCAACTTGACTTCCCGAGGCCCCGTGAGGTCCTGGCACCCCAGTGCACACATGCGTGTTACACGTACATGTATGTTGTGGGCAAGTGCTGCACGGGGGCAGGCCTGTTGTGTGCAGGAGTGTGTCTGTGTACCTGTCGTGTTCACGTGCATGAGTGTGTGTGTGTGAGCACACCCTGGGGAGGGGCACGTGAGGGGAGCCACCAGCCTCCTGCTGTGAGGTTCACCCCACCTGGCTGGGCGCTTGCCTCTGCCCTCGGTCAGATCTGTCTGGTGTCCCTGGGGCAGGACCCCAGCCCTCAAGGCTCCCAGCTCCAGGAAGGTGCCTGCTGGAGGGTACAGCACTGTTACCAAGCCGTGGCCCAGCCCCCAGACTGCGCAGCGATGATAAGCACATATCACATAGGATGGAGCAGGTGAGTGTCATCCCGTCCTTATGAACAGGGCAGCTGGAAGGCCTCACTCATTTGGTGGCCCCGTGTGTGAACCGCGTGTCCATCAGGGCTTGGGCCTCCTGGGGCAGGCAGGTGGCTGCACGCCCAGTGCCCAAGGATGTGGAGGGGCCCTCATGGAACCTCCAGACCTGCCCTGGGGCCCAGAGTGGAGGGGAGCGGGCCAAGGAAGGAGCACAGCTGTGGGGGGCCCGATGCCCCAAAGCTGGGACCTCGCTGCCTGGGACTGGCCCCCCGCAAGTCAGGCAGCAGCCGAGGCGCCCTGCGCACCCTCACCGGCCCGGGGAAGCGTGCCAGCCCCGTGCGTGGCCAACTTCCAGACCCAGACAGGAAAGCCCCCAGCAGAACAAATGAGAATAGCACAACGATGTATTCTTAAACGCTCATATTTTGTTTCTCCTCTCACGTTTTTCTGTGTTTTCCTTTCCACGTTCTGACACCATTGTTCGTCTGTGCCCGGCACCCACGGCGGCGGCGTTCAGACAACAATCACGCAGGGAAGTAAGTTCACAGTCAAACAGTCTCGGGGAGGCCGGCTGGCGACAGGGGCAGAACAGAGCAAGGCTTTAAGAATCTCTCGGAAGAGGAGGAGACCCCTGGCCGCCGGGGGCCCACCTGCCCGAGGGGAGACGTCTGCGCAGCGCAGCGGGGCATCCGCACCTTCACTGAGAAAACTCTCCTCCATCTCTAGAAGCAGAAACAAAACAAGTCCCACCCCCCCATCATCCAAGTATACATGAGGGATAAAATTACATTTGTACAAAAATAGATTTTTTTTTTACCTTTCCCGATGCTTTAGACATTTTATCTCTACTCTCTGTACTCGCCACCCTCTCAAGTGTTCGCTGCGCGTCCCAGCTAAGGCATTGCTAAGGATGGGGGACTGATAAAGCTGCTTGCTCCAAAGCATCTTAAAATAGATGCACTCCTTGCCTTGAGATATTCACTCGAACCCGGATTTCACCAAAGGAGGGTCCTTATGTACTTGCTTACACGAAGCAAATGGATAGGAAAATGGGGGAAAGTCTTAATTACAAATAAAGACACAACGTTGGTAACTGCTCTGCATGTGCTGTGCGTCGACGGTGTGCAGCCCCACGCAGTTTCTCCGACAGCACAGACATGGCAGGCCGCACACCTACATGGACGGGGAGCGGGCCATGCGCCCGAATTCCATGATGGGGACAACGTCAGCCGATTACCCAGTGGCCACGCGCTGGCCGGGCCCTGCTGGTGGCCCCCGCAGACCAGGGGCTCCAGCGTGGTGTCCGCACTGGCCGCAGGCCTGAATCCTTTAGGGGCATGGAGACATGGCAAGCCGGGGTGCACGAGGCCATCTCCGCCTGAGGCCACATGCTTCCCGGGGCTGAGGGCAGGCTGGTGTCCATCCAAGGTGCCCGATGGGCTTAGCTGGCTCCATGCGGACACGGCGTGGTCATCTTCGCTCCCCGGCTGCGGAGCCCCGGCCCCAGGTCACACACGCGCCGGAGGCACGGATGCCCGGGGCCCAGGCAGCACCTGGCCGGGCTGCGGCGGGGATGGGCAAGAGGTGGCTAACAAGCTGATGTTAGTGCTATCTTTAGAAAATTAAAGATTGTCCCACCAAAATAATAATAATAATAAAAATAATTACAAAAATCACCTTAATTGAACCACATTGGTAACACTACTATCGGTCTGGTTAAATAAACCTCCTACCTCTCTACTGAGCCATGTGCATCTCCCCACTCAGCCACCTCCTCCAACAGCACTGAATGCGTGACAAGGACAGCTGAGGGATGAAAACGCAGGACAGCCCCACGCACCCACGGTGCTGTGCCCGCGGGCCGGCCGGGCTGGGACTTCTGGCTCTCGAAGCTGTGGTCTGGGGGCCTCAGGGCTTTATGGACAAGCAGCCGGGGCCCCCGGGGCCCCCGGAGCCCGTCACAGCTGAGTTCCCCAGCAGAAGCCAACCCTCCCACAGACCCAGTCCCGGGCTTTCTCCACTGCAGGTCCCCACCTTCCCAACGCCCCTGGGGAGGAGGGGGCGGGGCATGGATGATGGGGTGCGTCTGGCTGCAGAAGGCACCAGGGGTGTTGGTGGGGGGCAGTCTATGGTGCCCACAATGGGGGGAACCCAAGACGAAGTTCCCAAGACTGCCTGCATCACCACCTGTCACACCTAAGCCCCCAGAGGCTGCTGAGACTTTCGGGAGAGGCTGAGAGCTGGGCAGACCCTCCACGCCCGGCCTATACCACCCCCAGGGCAGGGGACACCTCCCCATGTTTCGAGCAGGCGGGCGGCAGAGGAAGGAGGATTTTGTGCAGTCCTTTAGAGCCTCCGCCCGGTGCCTCACCTTCAGCTTGGCTGGGGATTCTGGAAGGCAGAGGGGACACCTTCTTCCCGCCGGAGGCCTGGAGGCCTGTCCTGGCCTTGCCCCTGGGGCACCCTTGCACCAGCTGGGGAACCAGGCTCTGGGGAAGGCACCCCCCTCCCAGGGCTGCTCGTGGGGGCAGCAGGAGGGAAGCCAGGGCTACAGAGCATCCCCTCAGGGGCCGCGAAGACAGGAGCTGCCCGCATCACCCCCACCCCACCATCCCTGCTCAGCAACCCCCTCCCTCCAAGGACAAACGCTGGGTTTGTGGAGTATGAGGCATAAGATTGGAAAGGACTCAGACCAAAAGGAGGACATTACAGTGCAAAAGAAGCCAGTTCAACCTGAGAGAGCCCCTGCGCGCCCAGAGTTCAGAGCACCCTGCCCCAGAACGCAGCGCCCCGCCCGGGTTGGTGGAAATGCTACAGAAGCAGGTGCAGCGCTGGACTGGGGAGCCGTCAACCGGAGCAGGCGTTTGAAGGAGGCCCGCATGCGGCTGTCACCCAGACGAGACAACAGCCGGGCTGGCTGTCCCCGAGGGCCATCTAGCTGCAGGCCCGAGGACGCTGGCCACAACAGTCCCCGATTCCAAGAGTCTCCTACACACAACAGGCAGTCAGCGAAGGGGGCCTCCCTGCCAACAGCTCCAGGAAGCAGCCCCACTCGCCCCTTCCTGCTGGGCCTATGTGTCTACAAGTCCTTTGGGCCCTGCACGCCCCCCATGGGCCTCCTGGCTCCCTCCAAATGTGCACAGCTGCCTGAAGACCCTCTGGGGAAAGCATCCCCGCCCTCCTATCCCTGTGGGCCTCCCAGACTCAGCCTCTGCCCACGACAGGTCAGCATGGCCCAGGACTTCCAGGAAGGCTGGGCAGTGGGCTAGCCCTGCAGAGACGGGGGGTAGCCTGCCCTCCACACAGACTAGAATAGCAGACGGAACTGAGGGTGGGCCGCTCATGGGGTCTGGTTACCCCAGCCTGCGCAGGGCTGTGCAGAGGGAGAAGCTGAAGCCACAGTAATGCGAAGAGAAAAGCGAGGTGGGGAGGTGCATGACTCCCATCCCCGCAGCCTCGAGGGGGCCCCGGAACCCTACACAGAGGTCAGCTCCTGGCCTGGTCAGCTCAGGGGCCACACTGCAAGTCATCTTTGGAAAAGGGGCTGCTCGCCCATCACTGTGAGGGAAGGGAAGCCTGCTCACCCCAGAACCCCCCTCATCTTTCTGGGGGTCGAGGGTCTTCTGCGCCCCACTCCCAAGGCTGGGCGGGGCATGCCAGCCGGGGGGTGCCCGACAAGAGGCGACGGAGGTCACTCCAAACACAGGAGGGGAGCGTGGCATGTTCCAAACACCAGCGAGGCCCGGGGGGAGCTGCCCCCGCCACCCAGGGGGGGCCTGCCGGGCCTGGCCGGGGTTCACGCCAGTTCCTGCCGCTCGGCTGTCGCCCCGGGAAAGCCACGGCCAGCTCTGTGGACGAGTAGCTCTGAAAACAGCGAGGTGGCCACACACTCAGGCTTAGCAGGCGGTGCCCCCACGTCCTAACAGGCCAGGCGGAGAAGGGGCAAGGGCGGGCTCGGCCGGGCAGAATGGCCGCCGGGTGGGTGGGTGGGTGGGTGCGAAGGACGGGCTGGGGCCTAAGTCATCTGGTGGGGGGCTTCCAGCATCTCCATGAGGAAGGTGTCGATGGGCGTGTCTCCGATGAGTTTGAAGAAGAAGAGATGTTCCAGGCACTTGAGGCCAATAGAGCGCAGGGCCGGCAGGCGGAGCAGCAGCTTGGCAAACCTGTGGGAGGGCCGGCTGACGGTGAGCCCGGGGTGTCCTTTCCTCCACCTGGTGCCCGGCAGCCCCCAGGGGCAGGACCCAGGCCTGAAGCCAGAGCAGCAGAGCCCGGCCTGTAAGAAACCTGAGAGGGAGGCCGGGCTCTCCGACTGCAGGGACAGCAGGCCAGGGCCTGGGGGCAGGAGCACACAGGGTGGACACGAAGACCCCGAGGGACCAGGGGCAAGACGCTGGTCAGGCTGGTGCAGGCTCAGTAGGGCTTTGTGGGCAAGTTAGAGCATGTGGGCTTTCCCTGCGGGCAAAGGGAGCCACAGCAGACCTTCGGGGGAGATCACTCAGAAGACGGATCTGAGAACCAGCAATGCCTCTGGCTGCTGTGGGGAGACCATGGTGAAGCAGGTCTGTGCGGGCACAAGCCCAGGGCCAGTGCCCACCCCTTCCCCAGAAATAGCTCTACTGGAGCTCAGCCAGAGGCAGGAGCCCCAGGCCCTGCCCAGCCCCCCAGGGAGGAGACTGGATGGGGTGGGCAGGGGAGGTGCCGGGGCTCGGGGAGGACGAATGCCAGGCTGGGCTGCTCTGCCCTCAAGAACAGTGCCCATCCCCGAGGGGCTGTCCAGAGCCGCCCTTCACAATGGTGTGGACCCTCAAGGGGCTGTGGGGCCTCATTAATTATTCACAACGTCTGTGTTTCAAGGGAGAAGCGCTGTGGTTGCTGCCCCACAACCCACGTTTTAAAGGCAAAAACACAGCGTAGAGGCTGGACGGGGGCCAGAGAAAGCTGTTTTCTGCTGAGCTGGCGAGAAGGGCTGTGGCCAGGAGCCAGGAAAAACAACCGGGCCAGCCCTCCGGCCTCCCCGGCAAGTTTCACTTTAAACCAAACCAGATGAGGGCTGAGAGGGAGCAGGGCAGCCACCGTGTGTGCAGCTGCGCGTGCGCTGGCGGGGAGGTGGTGCTGGCACCCAGGGTGGGGGGCACGTGCCCTCCCAGGAGAGGCCCTTTTGGAGGGAGGAGCTAGAATCAGGACAAGAACAGATCCCCTTCTCGCCTACCGTGCACCTGGCACCGGGCACCAGAGATGAGACCCGGCCCTTCTGGAACCCAGGCAGGTGGGAGGCAAGCTCCGCATACGTTTACAAAGCACCCACTGTGTGCTGGTGTCCGTCCCTGCTGGGGGTAAGCACACCAAGGCCCTGCCTCTGGGGGCTCCCTGGAGGAGTGGAGGGAAGCCCTGGCTTCGTTCCCTACTCTGTGAGGACAGAACCCGGCTGCAGGAGAGCAGGAGCGAGCGCCTCCACCCTGCCCAAGGAAGGTGTCAGAAGGGCTGGGGGCAGGCTTGCTGGGGCAGGGGTGGTAACAGAGACCCTGAGGCCTCCGAGGGAGGGGGCTGGGTGGGGGGCTCACCTTCCTGGCTGCTCGGGGTACTTATGTTTGCAATACGCCTCCAGGGACGCGTAGACCTTCTCCCGCAGTGCCTCCACCTCTGCCGGGTTCGAGAGCCCCTTGGAGTCTGCAGGGGGTAGGGGCTGCAGGTCAGAGAGCTGCACGGAACACCCAGGTGCTTGGGCTAGCTCCCCCTTCTCCCCACTGGGCCAGGACCAGCAGCTGCTGGGCAGGCTCAGCCCCCGAGGTCGCCCTGGGCTTGAGGTTTGGCTTGCTACTTGCTGGCCATGTGACCTGCGGCCTATCCCTGGACTTCCTAACACTCAGCTTCCCTATCTGGGGTCAAGTGCATCCAGCTGCCCTCACACTCCCTGGTTACCATGGCAACCAGGCTGAAGCCTGAGCCCAGCCTGGAGGGGGCTCTGACCCTGGACAGAGATGCCTGGGAGCCCAGCCACCAAAGCTGGCAGGGCCCAGGGTGGGATCTAAGGAGCAAGAGACGCTCCAGGGCTCAACCAGGGCGGCGTTACAGGGCTTCCTGAATGGGGTGGAGTCCCCCATGCCAGGCAAAGCTTTGTGGAGTCTCCTCTGCTTCCTCATCTCCCAGGGTTTCCTGAGACCCAACGGACCAACAGAGACAAGCCCATCTCTCTGCATACCAGCCACCACTTATTGTCAAGCTAGACTCACAAGGCCCTTGGTCTGCCCCAGCCAAGTGTGGTCCACCCTGAAGGCACAGGGGGGCATAGGCTGGAGCCCACACCCACTCACTGCTGCTGTCTGATGCCGCCGAGCCCCACAGTGGCTCTGCTGTGGGACGGGCCTGCTGTCAGGTCACCTTTGAGCCGCAGACAGGGGCGGCAGGGTGGGGGGCTCCTGCCAGCACTGCCTGGCAGCCTGACATCCCAGCGGGCGCACTGGGGTCCAACACAAATGCCACAGGTGGCCTGGGCACCTTGAGACTGTGCCAGGCTCCTCCACAGCTCAGCATCCCCAGACCGGGGGGTCTTGGCCCTAGCCATGCCCTCCAGCAGCCCTACACCCATGCCTCAGACAGTGACCCAGAGCCAGCAGTGAAGCCACACACAACTCCACCAGGGGCCTCCCCCAGGCAGGGCCAGGATGTGTGGCCCCACCTCCCATGCTGGCAGGATCACGGCGAGGGGCACAATCTGAAGGACACAGTGCCCCCGGAATGGGCTCATCCCTACAGTAGCCAGATCCCTCTGTGATGGAGCTAAGGGAGGGCCGGAGGTCAGGACCCTTGGCGCCATCCCGTCTACCCCACGGGCTGGCCCGCTCCCCCACTGCTCCCCGGAAGCCTGCGGCAGCCTCAAAAGATACTGGCCCTCCGCACCCCTGCCCACTCCCGGCCAACCGTCTGGTCTCCAGGGCTTGGCCACCACAAGTTCATGAAGACGCTGCCTCCTCTGGAGCCCAGGATTCTAGCACCAAGCAGTGCCACACTTAGGACACAGTGCCCAGAAGGCTCGGCCCGAGGCCCAGCCAAAGCATGAAACAAGCACGGCTCTCGATCCACCCCCCCGCCCCCCACCCCCCGCTGCATGCAGTGGCTGCCATGCGTCCCACTCCTGGGAGCCACAAGAAGAAGGCGGCATGGCTAGTCTGCAGCACGAGTGGGCTCTCGGGCCCGAGGCCGGACGGCAGGCCATGCCAGGAAAGCTGTACCCGGGTTGAAGAGGACAATGGCACGCAGGCAGCCCAGCTCCGACTTGTCCATCTGCATGTCCCGCATCTTGGACACGAGCTCTGTCAGCACCCTGCAGAGGAAGCAGGCAAACACCACGGCCTGAGTCAGACCATGCCCCTCACCAGGGCACCCCCGCCCCAGAAAGACCCCCAGGACGGGCTCGGGAGGCTGGATGGGGACCACGGAGCAGCTGGAGGACAGGCCCCACCCCCCGGGATGCTGCCCAGCCCAGGACTGGGGCTCCCCTCCCGCTCTGTCAGAGGGCGGGACTCTGACCCAAGCCTGACTGGCCCGCCCCATGGGGTCCCAAATCCCCAGCCTGAGCTCCCCGACCCCATCAGCCCAGTCTCTGGTTCCCCAAACTCGATGGCTGTGCCCAGGAAGTGCTAAGTGGTCAGTGAGGCTGGACCACAGGGAAACAGAGGACAGTGGCCTGGGGAGGGCCTGGACGGTCACCCCAAGGAGCCAGAGTCCCCGAGGGTCTGCAGGCTGGAGAGGGACACGGTCCCCTGGAGACCGAAGACAGGGTGGGAGGGGACGGGCGCTCGGATGTCCACCACTCTGTGGCCAGGGGATGCCCTGAGGCAGGGGTCACAAGTTCCACACACTTGAATGGCAAGTAGCTGGTTCCCTGTGCCGCTGCTCCTTGGGTAGAAGCCCAAGCCTCTGTCCCTGTTACTGCCCTAGCAGCTGGGAGTGTGGCGGGGCTGCGTTTCTAAACCAAAGTATCATCCCAGCACTGCACTCTCTACAAGGGGCTTCTGGGGGCACTGAAGTGCCATACTCCCAGCAGCCTTTGGTGGCTCCTCTCTCAAGGCCCTGAGAAGTACTGCACAAAGACACACCACCTATCCCCTGCAAAACCAGTGCTTGCCAGTGTATGTGGCCACAACCCCTACTTGCACTTGGCACATCCCAGTGGGCTCCAGGGCTTCCTTCTCCGTTCTACCAGAACTGCCCGCAGGGCAGCACAGTTCCTGCATTCACTTTCCTGTGGGTGATTCCCGGGAGGGTCTGTGCACCCTTGACCCCAGGCTCTTCCGCTCGGGGGTTCCCTGGGAGCCCTGCCACCACCTTCCTGCCCCCATGGCCCACAGTGTGTCCCTCCCGGCCCTTCCTCCTCCAGCGGGCTGAGTGGCTGGGGAGCAGCTAGAATGGAGACATGCGGCCGCCCCCTTGCCCAGTGCTGCCCCTCTGCTGGGGAGCCAGGGGACGCAGGGGTGCAGGGAGGCACGCGCCCACCTGTGGTCGGGGAGGAGGAGCAGTGGCACACATGCAGCCGAGGGCTTGCGGCTCCAAAGACCCAGGGCCACTGCTGGACTGCACCTGCTGTATAACCTCCGCCCAAGGAGCACGGCGCCTCTTTCCACGTACGGGATACAGGATGTTAAAGAAAGGAGCCGGGAGGAAATGAACCCTCACATTACGCTGGGGTCGTCAAGTCTCCGGTGGATGGACGTGCAAAGGCTTGAACTTGTGTCCTTGTATGCCAATTTCCATGTCCACATCCACACCCTCCACGAACCTGGCCCGGGGCACCCACCTGTCGAAGATGGCGCCCACCCCCGCGCTGTGGGCACTGTTCCGGTGGACGTGCAGTCCGGTGGCCAGAAGGATCCCGTCCTTCACGGCGATGGACCGGTGGGAGAAGGAGGCGATGAGCAGCTCATTCCAGCCTGGGCGGGGAGGGGAGGGTGCACGGTCACGTGGCTGTGTCCCCCCCCATGATGGGTCGGCCACTCCGCCCTCCATAGGCCGCACCAGCACAGAATACCCCACTGCAGGTGCCGCGGACCCCGAGATTCTGAGCCACATGCCAACTAGGGCAACAAGTTCCCCAAGAAGTCCTGCACGGAGCATCCCCTCTGGCTCTGTTCAACCCAGGTGCTCCCAAGCCCATGTGCCCAGGAAGTCTCCTCCCACAAGTGCCGGACACTCTTGCCATGGAGGACAGAGGGCCTCTCTGTGGAACACCACGGGGCAGCTGCTGCCAACCTGGTCTCAGCAGCAAACTCTCAGACTCCCATGTGCTACGGGGGGCACCGCAAAAGAATAAATTCTTAAACTGACATAAGGTGTGTTAAAGCCTCAGGCGAACCGGACAGTATTTTCATGAGATCCCGGTGCAGACAACTGGGGTGGGTGTCAAGGGTTACGAGAAAGTATGGAAGCAAAACTTGAAATAGAAATTATTTCTGTGCTGGGATCTCAATGAGTCCTGTGGACGGGGAAGCCTCAAGCCGCTTCCACAGGTGCAGCACTGACACAGCCACACTCCCCGGGCTCCGTGACTCATGGCCCCACACAGCCTGTCACACATCATCCTGACTACAATCCTACAGGCTCAGGGCAGGGTAGGGGTTACCCTGTCACATGGTGAGTAAGGGCGAGGACCCAGGCCTCTGCCGCCCCTACCACCTCCCCTGATAGCTCTGGGTGTGGGGATTTAGCCCCAGCTAGAGGGAAAGCTCTTCCAGAAGGCATGCCCTGCCCCAGGTCCCCTAGGCCCCCAGGCACCCAAGCCCACAGGCCCCCAGGCATCTAGGTGCCCCCTAAGCCCCCAGGACCCCAAGCCCATAGGCCCCCTAGGCCCACAGGCCCCCCAGACCCCCAAGCCCATAGGCGCCCAAGCCCACAGGCCCCCAGGCCCCCAAGCCCACAGGCCCCCCCAGGCCCCCAGGCCTCCAAGCCCTCCAAGTCCACAGGCCCCCAGGCCCCTACGCCCCCAGGCCCCTAAGCCTCCAGGCCTCTAGGCCCCCAGGCCCCCCAGGTCCCCAGGCCCCAGGCCCACAGGCCCCCAAGCCCATAGTCACCCAAGCCCACAGGCTCTCCAGGCCCCAAGGCCGACAGCCCGGGGACAAGAGTTCTGCCGGGGGCAGAGCTGGCCCCAAGTGCATTTTCCCCCCACTGCGGATCACTCTGGAGTCACTCTGTCTCCCTGCCATCCATCCCCCACGGGCATGCCCAGCCTCCTCCTACCTCTGGGCCGGCTGCTACCTCTCCCACTGCCCCAAGCACACATGGGCTGCCCTGGGATGCTCCCGCAGCGCCCAGCACTGGCCTGGCATACAGCTGGTGTCGTGCAGCCTTCCGCCGGTGGTGCACTTGGCAGCACCCAGCTCGTGCAGGTGGCCCAGTGGGGCAGGAGGCTGGCTCGGTGGGGGGTGCTTCCTGCCGGCCCCCACTGGAGGCCCAGCACCGGCACACCTGGCTCACCTGTCCCTCCTGCCCCACTGCCAGGATGTGCACTGAGGACCCTGGTCTCAGCAAAAACGGGTCTCCACTTGGTACGCCTGTCACGTATCAGGAACTGGGCCAACCTGGACCCCTGGCTCTGACCCACCTGGCCAGCACTGCATCCCCCACCGGGAGGAGGAGCTGTGGCCTCGGTGCGGGGCGAGGACAGAACACAAGCCGTCCAGGGCAGTCCCTGTTGGGCATGCTGCCCCCACCCTCTCCAGAGGGCCCCAGACAGCCCTTTACCCCTCAAAGGGCACTAAGAGACCCGAAACCAAATACCTCCTTATGGGGGGCAGTCAAGGCCAGGGCAGGAGCCCCCCCACAGCCCGAGAAAGGAGTGTCCCAGGGCCCAGCCCACCTGTGGGTCCTCAATGCCCTGCCCTCTCCCTCCCATACCTTCCCAGCCCTTACCTGCCCTGAGCAGGATGACCTGGTCGTCCAGGGGCAGCTCAGAGAAATGCGGGATCCGCTTGGCCCACTCGACCAGAGTGAAGAGCTGCTTGTCCGCAGCCTGGCAGATGTTGGTGACGGGGTCGTTGGGCTGAGTTGGAGGAGAGGCACGCAGTGAGCGCCCAGCCCAGAAGACAGCCTAGGTCGGGCCGCCTCACCACCATGTGCTGCACCTGCCCTGGGCTGAACGACAGCCCCAGGGACCATGTCCTAACCCCCCGAGCCTGCACGTGTGCCCCTGTACATGTGCCCCTATAGGCTTCCCTCTGCAGGCACAATCAAGTGAGGGGTTTAGGTGGGAGAACTCTGGACAACAGCTGGGCCCGGTGTCATCACAGGGTCTCTGTCGGAGGGAGGCCGGGGTCAGAGACGGAACATGTGAGCAGGAGAGAAGCCGCTGGCTTGAGGCTGGAGGAGGCCCGAGCCAAGGACGCAGCACCCCCAGGGATGGGAAGGGCAAGGGGGCGTCCTCCCCAGTAGGAACCAGCCCTGCCGACACCACAACTCTAGTCCACAACACTGATTGTGGACTTCAGACTTCTACGACCAGAAGAGACTAAATGTGTGGTTTGAAAAAATAAAAAATAAAAATAAATAAAAATAAAAATAAAAATAAAAATAAAAATAAAAATAAAATAAATGTGTGGTTTGAAGCCCTCAGCATGGGGCCAAGTGACCCCGTGGCACAGCTGGGGAAACAGGTGCTGGCGTGGGTGCTGAGCTGGGGTGGGACTCCGAGGTGGTGGACAGTGTGGGCCCCTCCGGGCCACTTCTTCCTACCAGAGCAAGATGACACACAGACGGGGGCATCAGAGGCTTTTCCAGAAAGTTCTAGCCAGGGGGGATTCTACCCTCATTGTCACATTTTCACAAGTGAGGAAACCCTGGCAGCATCAGTGGCCTGGGCAGGGTGGACCCCTCTCCCCAGCTCCTGGCCGGCGGCCCCTCTGGGTCCTGAGCAAGGGGGAACGTGACGCTCACACACAGTGGCCAAGGCATCCCTGCAGGAGTGAAGGTTCCTGCAAAGAGCTCCCATGGCAGAAACCATCTGCCCTAAAGGGAGGTGCCGTCGAAACACCCTGGGGCCCGTGGGAAGGGCCCACCCAGGGCTCAAGTGGGAAGCCCAGTGACAAACTAGCAGAGGCCACTGGTGGGAAGGGGCTGGGTGTGCAGAGGCGGACACAAAGCTGCAGGGACAGGTGTCAGCCAGGGTTTCTGGGGCTCATGGGACCCCAGCCCAGGGTGCCAGACCCAGAACACCCCCAAACTGGCCCTCACCCCTAAGGCCCTCTGCTCACGGGGCTGGCCCTTGGCAGTGGGGTGTTCCCTCTTCTGTCCTCTGCAGCAGATTCTGTCGAAGTACCACCAGAAGCCTAGGACCATATGCGCCAGCGCCCCTGTGGGAGCTCACTCTCACTCTTGCAAGCGACCGCGGCACGGAGGAAGGCATGCATGGGGTCCCCAGCTCACGCGGGTGACATGTCCAGCAGCTAGCATGCCAGACGCTGGGGCCAGGTTCTAGTGGGCACCACCCTGGCCAGGCTCTGCTCTTCTGAGGCTCAGGGAAGCCCTGGGAGGCAGGAGCCCAGGCCCAGGCAGATGGACAGGGGCCCAGGGAAGCCGTGCAGTGGGGAGGCAGGGGGATATGGAGGAAAGTGGGAAGGAGCCTCAACGCTCTGCCACAGGCTCTGAAGCCCAGGGAACCAGCCTCCCCGGCCCCTGGCCATTGGCCCCCTTTCCAGCCCCTGAGCCACTCCTAGGCAGGCCAGTCTCTGCAGCTGGACACAGAGATCAGCACGTCCTGTGTGACAGGTGACAGTAGGGCCCCCAGGCAGAGGCCCAAGGCTCCCCCAGGGCTTGAGCAGTGCCAGCAACCACTCCCAATGCCGAGTGAGCCACACCGCCATCTGAGAGACGGGGCCCAGCGAGCCGTCCCCACGGGGCACCCAGGGCGACAGGAGCAGGGTCAGACACGTGCTAGTCACAAAACGACATGTGCTCCCCTCTCAGCCAGCCCCGTGTGGTCACACCGCAGGGAGCAGATGGCAGCTGACTTGTCCTAATAATGTCCTTACTGGACAAACGAATAAGTTGGCAATGCTCTGCTTCGTCCACCTCTCGATTTCTGTTCAATCGTGAAAGCCTCGAAGCTGGTCCCTCCACTGGGACAGAGGGGTGGACACAAGAAGGGTTCCCAAGCAGAACACCAGGCAGGCCCCTTATGCACCTCCTCCTCGGCTGGGCTCCAGGTGGAGGTCAGGGGGTGCTGTGGTCCTGGGCACCAGATACCCCCACAGAAATACAGGGAAGCAGGGTGGCCTCTCAGTGCTGGAGCCTCGTGAGCACACAGGACCCTCCTGGCCTGGGCTGCAGGGTCCCGGCAGTGAGCAACAGTGCAAACGCCACCCCCGGCCAGGCGGGGACGGAGAGTTAATGCGCTGCACACCCCACTATGCACCCCCACATGCTAGGGGACAGAAACGAAGTTCTGTGCCATGTCACAGGGCCAGGCCCACCTTCGCAGGGCCATGAAGGAAGGCCCCCCTGGAAAAGTGTCCCCTCACACCAGACAGAAGCCTCAAGAGGAATCAGAGGAAGCTGCATGTCAAAGGCCCTGGAGTCTCAGGGAGATGAGCAGGGCAGTGTGTCCAGCACAATGGGGGCCATGCTGGGCCAGGCGGAGGGTGGAAGGGGACAGGCCACTGTGACCTCAGGGCCCCGGCCCCAGGACTCTGGTCCCAGCCCTGACCCCACTGGGGGCACAGGGGAAACCAGCCCACGGCCTGCACCCCTGGGGCAGGTACAGGACCTCAAAACCCAGCTGAGCAATGGCCGGAGGCCACACAGAGCAGAACAGCCCGAGCTAGGTCCTGGGTATCGGCATGGCCCAGGACAGATGGGGCCTCCTGCCCAGCAACACGCCCTGGGGCCCCTGCCGCCCAGGGGAGGCCATGAGGACAGGAGTGACACTCACCGAATTGGGGTTCAGCCCCATGTTCGCGTCCACATACGTCTCAGTCTTGGGCTCCACAGCCAGCTCCGCCTCCAGAATCTTCTCCACTGGCATGTCCTCGTTGGCGCTGCTCGTGGATTCCACCTCATTCTCGTTCCGGTCCTTGCCCCGCTGCCGCTCCTCCTGCACGGCTGTGGCGTGGAGGGGGCGGTGGTCAGCCCACGGCTCCCCCTCCCCCCAGCAGCCCCTCTGCCATCAGGGGCCGAGCAGTGCTAGCCCCGAGCCAGCGTGCCTGCCAGGCCGGCTGGGGACGGTGCTGCTCAGAGCTGGCTGAACCACCACCCTGTCTCGGCCTAGGTCCGGCCTCCAGCAGCCCTGTGCTCTGAGGACATAGCACATACCTGCCCCCTCATTAATCCATTCAACTAAAGCCCACATCAGGGCCTGTCTAGGGCCAGAAGTACACAGGCCAGGGCACCAGGGCCCAGCCCTCATGGAGCGGACAGTTCAGCTGGGGTCCCCACAGGCAGTCAGAAGGACTTTGATGGACTACAGACTGTGGCAAACCAGGAAGGCTTCCCGGAAGAGGCAAGAAAAGACAAAGGTGACAGTTCTGGCAGAGGAGGCAGCATGTGCAAAGGCCCAGAGCTAGAGCAGAGACACTCCTGATCTGTGGGTACCACACCGGCTGGAAACCCACTGTAAGGGGTACAGGAGTCTGATGTGCCACAAGAGAGGGACAGGATGAAACACATCTCTGAAAGTCCCCTCCAGCTGTAGAAAGAAGAGGGGGGACCTGGGGAGACCAGGAGCTAGAGGCCCACCCCGAGTGCAAGCCAGGACGGCCTGGGCTGGCCTGGAGTGGGAGGGGTCAGCACCAGGGTGGAGGGCTGAGCACACAGGAGGTTGGGAGGGACCAGTCCCTGGGAGCCCAGGGAGAGAAGCCGACGGGGGAGGCAGAGAGAGGGGCATTCACTTGCACACTGCCCCACGGGGACCCACGTGGACAGAGGGAGGAGGTCAGGGCCCGTGGCGGGGCGTTTACACACCTCAGACTTCAGAGCCAGGCAGCTCAAGCTGAGGGGCTGGGCCATGAACCCCACCAGAACTCCCCAAGCACCCGAAATGGCTCCTGAGCTGCTGCAGCCCCCCGAGCTGACCACCCTGCACCCTGCCCCCCCACACACACACAGGGAAAATGAGTCAACAAAGGGGAGAAGTCACAACTGTGCAGCCTGGTGCAGGCCTGGGAAGGGCCGTCTACACGGCACTCTCACAGCATGAGCCAACAGGGGTATTGGGGGTACCCAGATGCCATTACTGCAGCACCAGGATGGGCAGGCCTCCCCCAAGCCCACCCATGCCTACCCTCCTATGGCCTTGTTCTCCCCAGCTAGAGATGTATGGACATCCCCCTCTAGCAGACCCCCCAGGGCCGGCTCCTCAGCCCCTACCTGACAAGGCCCTCAGTTTCTTGGGGTCCCCCGGAGATCCCGACAGAGTGGGAGCTTGGTGAGGTGACCTCTAGAGTGTGGCAGGGAGATCTCCATCCACAGGCCCGTCCAAGCGGAGGGGAAGGGCGTGGAAGTGGCCTCTCGCTGCAGAGCCCAGGGGCCGGAGATCCCCGAGGAGGACCCCGGGACTGCTGGAGCTGGGCCTGTCTCCTGGGCCACAGTGAGTCCAGGGGGCTCCTCATAAGATGTGGAATATCATCCTGAGTGGGGAACGCCCCACGTGGCAGGCCTGGGTCCCTCACAGCACCCCAAGTGATACAGGGAGTGCACTCCCTGGACTTCAAGAACTGGGCGGGAGCTGGTGGCAGAGGGTCCTTGGGAGACAGTCCGAGCAGCCCTCTATTCCAAGACTGCACCCAGCAGGCCAATCTGCTGAGCCGAGCGCCCAACAGACCTCATGGGCCCCACAGAACCCTCACCTGGAGAGGACGCCCAGACCGCCCAATGGGTGCAGGCCATCTGGCAGCAGCTGGCACCATCTCCCGGGACCCTCACCACCCCACTCCCTGACTGCACCCAAGCAGCACGGTGGAGAGGGCCCAGTACACAGCCCGAGACCCACAGAGCCAAGGGCAGAGCGTGAAGACAACACACAGTGAGTGACGTCTGTGGGAGCTGAACCTGCCCAGGACACGCTCTCACATAGGAGCCAACTCAGGTCAGCTGATGCAACAGCTGCCGGCCCTCTGGCCCATGGCCCAGCTTCCGGCCGCCTGGAGATAGGGGCTCAGCCAACGGGCCTCGAGGCCCTCCCAGGGCTGCCGGCCACATGCTGGCACCTCTCTCCCTCCACCAGGCCTTCCTTATGCCATATGACCTCCCACTCCCTACTCCTGACCCATCCCAGACTGACATCCCCAAAGCCAGATGGGAGACCCTGTTCCTACAGAGCTTGGCACCTTGCCCTCACTCCTCGCCCCCTTGTGGGACGCTGTGCTCAGCACCCTCTTTCCCGGTCCAATGTCCTGGGGCAGTGTCTTCTGGAGAGCAGAAGCCTCTCTCGGGGCTTCCTGAGTGCTCTGGCCCCCTGGCCCGTGGATGGGGCTCGGCCTCCTCTCCAGGACATCTCTAGAGGGTGACACACAGTCCCCATTCTCACAGATGCCGGCTGTCCTAGGACGCCTCCTTGAACCCCCAGACTCATGCCCCTGCCCTGGCTCTGAGGGCCTAAGCTCAGGCTGCCTTGTCTCCCCTCTCCCCTCTGGCTCCCTGCTGGGTTTGGCAAACGTGGAGGGAAGGGTGGGAGGAGGGTGTCCAGGGCTCTGGCCCCCTCCCTGCCCTGCCTCCATCCTCGGCTGCCATTTCTAAGCCCACAGCTCCTGGGGAGCAGCCTCCCCTGGGGTCCACAAGCCCTCGCTCCCCCCACTCTTCCAGCTCAGGGGTGTGAGAGCTCCCCAATGGTGCCAGGCCCAGGGGTCCCTCAGGCCTGCCTGATTCCCAAAGCATGGCCCACAGCTCCCTAACAGTCCATGTGAACAGCTCTCTAGCAGCCCACGGGGCCCCTGAGGGCAGGCCCCACGTCCCTCCTACACGGACTAGTAGCTGTTGAGAGCCAATGCCCTGCCAGAGGCTGCACTCTCCAAGACCCAGACTCAAGCCGGGGACTTCTCATCCACACAGCAAGTGTCAAGGACAGGGGCCAGCTGACACCCTCAAATCACACCAGCTGGCCAAGGAGCCAGGCAGGAGGCCCCAAGTCAGAGTCTTTGCAAGCCTAGCTCTTCCAGAAAATCTGACAGCAGGTGGGGTCTGCAGGGGGCAGCTCAAGCTGGCGGGCAGTGGCCAGGAGCTGGCGTGCCGGCAGACAGCCAGTCGTTCTCCAGCCAGGCTCACAGATCCCAACACGTGGCGGCTGCAGGGCTGGAGCAGGCCACCTCCTCTGTCACCCGCCGGCCACAGGGCACAGGGTGACAGGCCAGGAGAGCCAACGTGGCTGGCAGCCAGGGTGCCGAACCCAGAGTGCAGGCAGGCCCGTGTCCCAGAGCCCCCAAGGCTGGAGGTAGTCCTGGGCCAACTCCTGAGCTGTCAGAGCCAGGACACAGCTGAGGGGCATGAGCTTAGCTCAGCTGCCTCCTTCCAGCAGCTGGGAAAACAGGTCCAGAGCCCCAGAGGGGCGTGGCTGCACTCCTGGGCCCCGCCGCGCCCCCGCCGCGCCCCCGCCAGGCCATTCGCCCCGCTTCCTCAGCCCTGGAGGGGGAAACCACAGCGCTGGCCCTGGGCTGCCCCCGCCCCGTGCCTGCCGCTCCCACACTCCTCACACGTGGCCGTGGCCAGCGGGCCATGGATCTCCTCCCCCTGCACGGTTGGGGCGGACGGGGCGGCCCCGAGCGTGGAGGGCAGCGCCCAGAGCAGCAGTGGCAGGGGTCCCCAGCACCTGCCTCCTCGGTGGGGGCGGCACGAGTTAATTAGCCAATGCCTCGTGAAGCACTTTGAAGCTCTGAGCGGCATCATTATGAATATTATAGTTTTATTTATAGACAGCAGAGGAGTCAGGCAGGAGCCTGGGGATTTATGTCCCGCCAGCTCCATCACCTCTCAGAGGTAGTCATGTCCAACTTACGTTCTGCTGGCGCCGGGAAGCCTCGGGCAGGAGGCATCTGCAACACAGGGCCTCATTATCCCCCCAGGCCTGAGTGCTGTGGGACCCCAGGAAGACCAGGAGCCATAGGCGGGGAAGGTGCACCCAGGGAGACTGGGGTCCCCAGCCCCTCGGCCAGAGTGGGCCACCCCGCCCCCCCCCGGGCTGCTGGGGCCGGGCAGGAAGCCAGGAGGTGGGAAGGGGCATCTCTGAGAGGCAGCACCCCAGACTGCTGCATCCCCTGCTCTGGGCACTGCCAGCCAGCTGGGCCCGCCCTCTGACCCTGGCACAGCCCTCAGGACAAGCAGGACTGACAGTCACCAAAAGGCCCTGGCCCAGCACCCTTTCTTCAGGCCAAAGCCCCTGGGACCCAGAGAGGGGGTGTCCTGTCAGATGGACAGGCTCAGAGGACACACCCCTCTGTCCCTCGGGGCATTCGAGGCCAAGCGCCCTACATGACAGTGACCACACACACACACACACAAACACACACAAACACACACACACTCTCCACTCTCCAACCCCCCTGCCCCCCAGGCACAGGGCCTCCACCTGCCCTGTTCTCCCCACTGGCCTGCTGGAGAGGCCCACCGACGCCCCCATTGTGCACACGTGGAAAGGGCTCGGAGAGGCAGAGTCACTCGCCCGATGTTGACAGGGCAGCACTGGAACCCAGCCAGCTTCTTTCTCCACAGTCGGATTGTGTGGGGCGATTTTGTATGCACCCCCATGTGTGCCCGCGCACACACACACACACACACACACGCATGCACGCAGGAGACAGAGCTTGGAAAGAAAAGGGAGGCAGGAAGGAAGCAGGGAGAGGCCTTCCTGGAGGGAAAAGAAGGAAGCAGACAGGAGGGCAGTGGGGTGACCCTCCAGCCTGGGTCAGCATCACCCAGGTGGGGCCAGGTCCCCCCAACAGACCAGGAGCGCCAGCAGGCCCCCTGAGCCCCGCCATAGCGCTTCAGC
Organism: Canis aureus; assembly: GCF_053574225.1. Lineage (NCBI taxonomy): Eukaryota > Metazoa > Chordata > Mammalia > Carnivora > Canidae > Canis > Canis aureus. The sequence goes on from NC_135626.1 coordinate 10,560,698, forward strand.
AGACAGGCCCAGGCTCAGTCTGGCACATGGCTGCCATCTCCCACCCGGGCCTCAGCCCCCACCTCCTCCGAGAATGCTGCAGAGCGAGTCCTGGGTGGTGCCTGTGTGCACAGGCCCCTGCATTGCCCAACAGAGATGTTATCTGCCTGCAGCATCCCTCATTGGCCGGCACCGAGGAGGGGTCCCTATCAGCTCTGAGCCAGAGCAAGCCCCTCCCGAGCTCTTCTTGTGGTTGGTGGTCCAGGCACTGACCTCAAGCTGCTTCCTCCCATGCTGCACTGGGCGACACCATCTGGGTGTATGCCCGCTTCCTCACCTGTACCGGGGGTGCAACCACAAGTCTCACTGAGGGATCATATGGCCCACACTAGCCTGAAAGCCAACACCTCACATCCTAGGTGCTCCAGGCCAAGACCAGCATGCACGCCTGGCCCCCACTCTCCTGCTGCTGCCAGGGGGCCCTCCTTGTGTCCAAGACAACACAGGAAAGGAGCTGTTTCAGGACCAGTTCCGGGGAGCCCGGGGGCAGTTCCCAGCACCCAGCCACAGGCTTCTCAGCCTGGGAGACCATGGAGCTCCCTGCGGGGCTGGCACCAGCACCACATTGGGGCCACTGGTCCCTCCTCCCGAGATGGAGGCTGTGGACTGGGCCCCTGCACATTGGGACATGCACTGCAGAGTCACACACCAGGCAAGCACATGTCAGAGGCCCGGCTTCAGGCTGTTGTCTTGGAGGCATAAGAGAGCTCCGCAGGAGGGTTTTTACTGCACGTTCCGGACTTTTAAATCCAATACGAGGCAAAGGGGAGGTGGGTGGGTCCTGACGGGATCAGGTATTTATCTAACGGCCCATAAATCAGGTCTCAAGGGCCGTGTGCCACATTGGGAATGTGTCCAAAGCACCAGATCTATCCATCACACAAGAGAGCGAGGCAAGAGAGACACAGGGGCTGGCTCAATCTTGGACCACGCTGAGAGGTGCAACCTGGGCCCCGCCTATACTGCCCTGCAGCCTCCCCTGCCACCCCCCACATGTCCCCCTCTGCAGCCCATCTGTCCGTCTGTGATGTGTAGGGCAGCATCACAGCACCGCGGGTGAGGGAGCGAGGGGCGTGACAATGGGGCGGGTGCCCAGTGAGGCCTCACACACAGCAGGTGCTTCTAACAGCCACTCGCAACAAGGCCCAGTCACTGTGGGCACCAGTAGCCAACCAGCTCCCAGCCCTGGGGCTCTGCAGCTCCACTGGGACAGGACTGGGGCATCATCTGCTCTCTCCCAGGCCTGGGGGGGTGGGGGGATGGTGGTGGTGGTAAAGGGGGCCAGGCAGCTGGAGTCTGATGATGCCCAGGCTCCAAGTGGCCAGGCTGCAGGGTCCTGAGAAGAGATGAGCATTTCCTGGACCATCCGGGGACCCATGGAGGGTCACTCTCGAGTCAGAACGGCCTCCAGGCCCTGCAGTGTGCTGTATCTGCTGATGTTCTCGGCCCTGGCATGCCCTATTCCTTCTGACTGGGCACACAGTCTGCCTGACACCCTTCTATGCTTTTTTTTTTTTCTTTTACGCTTTTTTAAAAAAGACTTTTAAAACTTTTTTATTCATGAGAAACAGAGAAAGGCAGAGACACAGGCAGAAGGAGAAGCAGGCTCCCTATGGGGAGCCCAAAGCAGGACTTAATTCCAAGACCCCAGGATCACGACCTGAGCCAAAGGCAGACGCTCAACCGCTGACCCACCCAGGTGTCCCAACACCCTTCCATTCTCAAGGCATCAGGCTAGATAGCTGCCTGCAGCCGGGTTCTCCTATCAGCACTGACCACACCTGGGGACCCTGCTTGGTAATGTGACAATCACTTTGAGTGGACACATGCCCACAACTCAATGCCACATGCCCAATGCCCAGCATGGCTCCTGGCACCAGCAGTGCTGAGCTTGGCAAGGGAGTGGTCTCAGGCACCAACCCAAGCTCGCTCTGTGCTAGGATGTCCTCAAGGGAGCCCAAGCCTCCCCCAGCATGCTGGCACCAGGCCATCTGGTCAGGTCCTAGGCCTTGGCACACACGGGTCCACTGCCCACCACACACTCACCCCACCCGAGTTCCCATCCCAGCGACAACGCTGCATGGACCACCCCCAGCAAGCCCTGCCTTCCAGAGGAACCGGGGCCAGGTGCTCCCCTCCCCTGGCTGGGCACAAGCTTCCTCTGACCCATGACAGCCGAAAGGAATGAGGACAGCACTGGAGCCAGAGGCCCGGGTCCCACCTGGCACAGTGACAAGCCCCAGACACTCTGGGCTTCAGTCTCTCCGCCTGTACGAGGATGAGCACTGCAGGGAACTTGCATCCCAATCACAATGTGTGCAGCCCAGGCTAGCCCCTGTAGCTCAGCGCTAGCACCCCGAGGCCCTCTTGCCAGGAGTGGTGCCAACGGCAGGATATCCCGGGTCCTGCCTGCCCTGTAGCCTCCAGCAAGAAATCCTACGGGACTGCGTGGCCCAGCTGGGGTCTCAGTATCTCCACAAGAACAGAGGCTAGAAAAGGGAATGAAATGAGAACCACAGGACCCCAGGTAACTGTCCTCAGTGCTGAGGCAGCAGCCCAGGGACCCCGCCATGAGCAGTGCGGCACAGATGGGGGCAGGCATGCAGACCCTGACCTGGACAGCACCCCCCAGCCCACAAGGCCCTGGGTGCCAGACTCAGTGGGATGGACCTGCCCCCGTTCAAGCTTGGATGAAGACTGTAACCAGGAGTCACCAAGCCTGCAGATGGGGAAACTGAGGCCCACGGACACCAAGGGGCTCTGGGAAGGCCACACTGCAAGTTAGGGCCGAGGGCTCAGACCACATCTGGCTGAACCGCTGGACAAGTTCAGTAACTTCAGGGGAGGCACCTTCCCCGCCCCCTGCCCTTCCTCGCTCCTAACAAACACTGTCAATAAAGCAAATGGGCACAGATCCAAGCCCGAGAGCCCCGCTGCTCTGAGGACGTGGGTGATGCTTGCAAGGCGCCCCAACCAGATCTGTAGGAGGAAGCAGGGCCACCCCAGCACCCCGTAGGCCTGGGGGCATCTTAATGGTCTCTGGTGCTCCCCGCTCCACTCCACCCCTCGTCAGCACTGTCCTCGCCGCAGCGTCCACAGCCACCCCCCTCCAGACAGCACCCACGCTCCTGGGCACCTTCCGCCCCGTCTCCACCGCCAGCCTTGGCCCCCACCCGGAGCCCATGCACTGGGCCGCCAACACCTAGAGGAGGGTCTGACCCACGTGTGTCCCCAGCCGGGCTGGAAGGACGACCGAAGGCCCCTGGGGGACCTCAAGGCCTGGCACGCGGCAGGTGCCAGGGAGGGTCAGGCGGGGCCCAGGCCTGCGGGGAAACAGCACCCAGCGTGCAGCCCCACGGGAGTGAGTGCCCGGTGCCGGGTGACCACCCCCGCCCCCCACCTACCTTCCCGCTTCATGCCCATGGCCAGGCACTTCTGGTAGCGGCAGTACTGGCAGCGGTTGCGCTGCCGCTTGTCGATCAGGCAGTCCTTGTTGTCGCGGCAGGTGTAGGTCAGGTCCTTGCGCACCGTCCGCTTGAAGAAGCCCTTGCAGCCCTCACAGCTATACACTCCGTAGTGCTTGCCTGCGGGGAGGGGCCCATGAGCACACGGCCCCCCACCTCCCCGAGGCCCGGCAGGAGGACCCCCGCGGCGCCCAGGGCGGCCTACCTGAGGAGCGGTCCCCACAGATGGCACAGATGTGCTTGGTGAAGGACGCCATGTTCCCTGAGGGGTGGGCCGGGACCTTGAGGACACCATTGAGGCCCAGCGGCGGCTTGATGTCCTCGCTGCTGCTGACGGGGTTCATGGGGGAGCTGAGCTGAGGAGGGAGAACCGGGGCTGTGCAGGGGCCTGCACCGGCGAACCCCCCGGCCCTACAGCAGGGCAGGTGCTCGGGCACCTCCGCTTGGCAGAGAGAGGGACGGAGGCTCAGGGCAGGGTCCGGGCCCCCCGCTGCCCTGCCCTCGGCGCTCCTCCCTCCCATGGCCCAGCACAGGCCTCGGGGAGGAGACCCCAGGCCCTGCTGACACCCCCTGCCCCTCGCCGCCCTCGCTGCAGAGCGTGCGGTGGACAGGATGGCGTGAATTCGTGACCCTCCCAGGGAGGCAGGCCCTTTGGGGCCCCCTAACCCACAGATGGAGACTGAGGCCTGGTCACAGAAGGGCAGGAGTCAGGGTCCACACCGGCAGGGTGGGGGTCTCTGACCACGTGGCCCAGGGCGAGCAGGGCTGAGCCAGGACCAGGTCCCACACCCCGCCCCACCCGCGGCTGCCTGCCTGCCGCTGCCCAGGAGGAAGCGTGGGAAACTCACCCGTCACCCTGGCAACAGCTGCGAGCAGCAGTGACACAGCAGTTTTGGTTCTGCTCCGTCCACCCGGCTCCCCTGTCAGCGCCAGGGCCCAGAGGTGCTTCCCGCCGCCCCCCGCAGGCCAGCTTGTCTCTGCAGGCCCCGCACCCCCACTTCCTCAACGCCCCCCATAGGCGGAGGTCCCTGGGGAAGGGCGGCAGGCGCTGCGCACCACCCCCCAGCCCCTGGCCCCTCCTGCCGCAGGAACCTTGCCTCCTTCCTTCCCCGAGGCCCCCTTTCTCACGGGGCAGGAAAAGCTGGGTGCTCAGAGCACACAAAGCAGAAAGCACCCGAAGCTTCCTTCCATGCTGGCCTTCCGGCCTGCCCCCGGCCAGTTCTGAGTCCTTCCTCCCCCCACCCCCTGGGGGGGGGGGGCGTGTGGCTCTGGGAGGGTGCTTAGCCCCCGAGGGGCCCAGGTGGGCTGCCTGGAGGCCAGGAGGCAGGCTCTAGCCCACGGGGCTGTAACAGGGTGCCAGTGCTGGCTCCAGCAGCCCCCTGAGTAAGGGGAGCACACCCAGCAGCACCGTCCCAGGTGCCGGGAGCGCAGATGGGCATGGTCTAAGTGCTCAAATGCCCAGGCTCGGCATGCACTGCCTCTCTATGCACGGGAAGCCCCCTCCCCATCTCCCCGGTATGGACACGGAGGCCCCAGGGTCAGGGGCAGAGCAGCAAGCTAAGCTCCGGTCTCTGATAGCAGGTGCTGAGCACCAAAGGGATGCCCACATGCTGCGGAAGGGGAAACTGAGGCCTCAAGAGGACGGCTGGCCCAGAGCCCCTCGGTGACCCCATCCATTCACTGGGTGCCCAGTGATGCAGTGCTGCAGAGCCCCTGGGCCAGGTGGGGACAGGGGAAAGAGGGGCTGGGGAATGGCATAGCTTAGGGCAGGGCCTCCGGATCATGGGTCTCCATTCACTATGTGACTTTGGGGAAATTACTCAGTCACTCTGGGCCTGAGGTCCCTGGCAGGCAGGATTGAGGGCCACTGTCAGGATAACAGAGTGTACGCGGGGGCAGCTGCCTAGCACACAGTCTCCAGGAGGAGGTAACACCAGCTGGTCCCAGGCAGAGACCCGACATGTGCAGGTGGGAAAACCCACAGACTATTTGGGAGAAGGCAAGGCGGGGTACGGCTGGAGGTGGGGGCAGGACAGCCCCCTGGACTGTGGGGAGCTGCCCCAGACACAGAAGCCCAGCCAGGACTCCACATGGCTGGATCCACATGGGAGCACCAGGGAGGGAAACTGGACATCTCCCGTTCCGTGCTGGCCCACCCCAGGCTGGGCAGCTAGCGGGCCACCTGCCCTGTCTCCGGCTGCCCATTTGCATGCAGGCCCTTGGGTGCTTGCCCTAGGTAAACCGATGCAGGGCCACAGCAGTGAGGAGGGCTGGCCAGGGCTCCACATGGGAGGGAGCCACAGGCAGGACGGGCAGTCAGTGCTGTGGCTCCTGGTCACGTGCCAGGCACATCCCTGCCCTCCCGGGCCAGGCTTTCCATGGGCACAGCAGTCAGCCAGGGGCCCTGGGAGCCCCAAGGGACCCTGCATTGTGGGAACACAAAGGCTGAGCTGGGGTCCCCACTCACCACAGGCCTGGGCCACCAAGGCAAGGCTGTGAGGGTCAGGGTCACTCTTCCCCTCCCCAGCTCTAAGCAGAGGAGCCTCGGGCTGGGTTCACGGCCCCCAAAACAGCCCAGAATGACTCCTGGGGCCTCATTCTGCCCTGCCCGCACCCCTTCCCAGGGGACTCTGCGGCCCCCCACCTAAGGGGGACTGCTCCCCTGCTGTACCCCACCTCCCCTCTGGGGAGACCCATGGCACCAGCAGCCCCTCACTGGAGCCCGACCACGTGGTATGGCCAGGGTGGGGGCCTGTTCCCATTTCCCCTTTCAGATCCTTGGCATTTATTTCAGTTCCCGCCAGAGCCTACAGGACATACGAAAATAACCACCTGCCTCATCAATGCGCACCGGGGTCTCTGCCGTCTCTCGAGGCTCCTCTCTTCTGCACCCACCACCTCAGGAGGCCCTTCCTCCTGAGCCCACAGCAGGCCCTCCAACCCACGAGGGAGGCCATCACCCACAAACAGAGCTGCACACGAGGGCAGGTCCTCGGCCTCACCGGCCTCACACTGCCATCCAGGCAGGGGCAAACCCTGCGGTATGCACTCCTTTCACGAGGGAAGCCTTGCTGGGCTGGTGAGGCCTGGACGCAGTGCTGCCCACAGCAGGCTAGGTGGGGCGAGTGGGCTCTGGGACGAGCTGGGGATGCTCCCGGGCCCTGTGCTGATGGAGCCCCCAGACCAGGAAGAGATGCGGGGCAGTGCGGGTACCAGCACCAGGGATCTGGCTCTGTCCAGCCAACACCCCCGGGCAAGGTCAAGTGGGACAGGTGTGGTGTCAACGGCCCTCCCTGGCCGTGTGGACTTGAACAGGCAGCACGAGGCAGAGTGCCAGGCCTCCCCCAAGACAGCAGAAGTCTTGTTCCGGCAACCATGACTTCGCGGTTGTGGTTTTGGGGCAGGGGGTGGGGCATGCCCCCCTTTGAACTCCACCCACACTCTTGTGAATATGGGGAACCCTAGGTTTCCAAGACAAGCTGCTGAAGCCCAGAAGCTGCACTCCCTCCAGGAAGGAACTATGGGGCAGGGGGTTGTTCAGGGGAGACACCTACCCGGGAGGGGCAGCCAGAGGAGAGGCTGAGCATGGGGCCTCAGACTGGGGCAAAACTCATTGGGGGCCACCTGACAGATGGACACATGGACAGATGGGCGGCTGAGCGCAGGTCAGGACCATCTGGGACACACTGGGTTTGCACCCCCAGTTCTTGTCCTGACCCCCTCATCAGTTTCAAGGGGCCCAGGGCCCTCTGCACACACAACTTGGGCTCAACCAGCACCCATCAATTGCCAGGAACCTGGCTGTGTGCAGAGAAACACAGAGAATAGGATGGATGTAGTCCTGAAAACTCCTGACTCCCCAGTACCGCCTGCCCCTGCCCCCAGACAGAGAACAGTGCCAAAGGGCAAGTGCCCCCAAGGCTGGAAGGGTATCTCTGCCCTGCCCAGGCTACTGCTATACATGAGCCCTCAGGTCTACGAACAGGCAGCAGGCCTGAGACCAGCAAGGGGCCTGTGGGGCCAAGGGTCAGCAGACACTTGCTTCTGTCACAGTCCCCAGAGGGCAGGGGCACACTCAGTCTCCACCTGCCTCTGCACTCCCTGCATGGCGCTGTACAGCTGGTGAGAATGGGGGTGGGATGGCTGTGTTAAGAACAACCCAGCCAGGCCCAGGAAGACAGCCCAGCCTCCCCTCTGCCAGCACCTCAGGCCTCCTACTACTCTGGGGACCAGGTGACATGAGCAGGGCTCGGGAGCTCTGCACTGATGCCAGAGACCTTAGCTCTTTCACCCTCTCCCTCAACCACAAAGGGGTGACAAGGTCACTCTGGAAAAGCCAGCAAGGTTCTCCCCCAAGGCCAGCTCTAGAGGCCCGGCCAGACGGGCAGCACACTGGCCCCTGCTCAGTGGTATCCCAGTCCTCCTGCACCAGAGCACAGTGGGCTGCCCCGCAGGTGGTGCAGCAGCAGAGGACTCGGACGGCCCTAGGATGAGGCTGACATGGTTAGATGTGTCGCTCTGGGCAGGGAAGCCTGCATTTCAAGTCTCTCCCAGCAGGCTGTCCTGAGGCTCCGTGGAGACATGCACCCAAGGGGCCTTCACATTCTGGGGGAGGAACTCAGAGCTGGAGAGGAGCCCTGCGGATTTCAGGAAGGACAGCTCAACCCCAGAGAGGAAGGTCCCCCTGGGATTCAGGCAGGAAATCCACCAGGAACCACAGGGAGCTGGGGGGTGGGGGCAGCTGCAGGGATCTCCCAGGGATCTCCAGAAAAGTTCAGGACAATGCTTCAAGGGTTTGGACAAGAAGCATAGGAGAGGGTGGACCAGGCCTCCAGAATCCCATCACAAGAACTGGACCAAGCCAGGCCCTGCCAGATACCAGATGCTTCCTGATTCAGAGACAACCCTGAAAGCCAAATTGTTCCAAACACATGACTACGGAAAAGACCACCAAGCCCAACAGATGAGCTGGGGCCACCATGGGGCCGAGAGCCTGGCCCAAGGAGGGGTGCATCTGCATGGAGCCTGGACATAACCCGCCCTAGGATCTGGGCCCCAGGGCACTGAGACCTCCTGATGAGGGTGTGAGCAGAGGGAAAGGCGGTGAAGGGGCACAGGCTCCAGGAGGCAGGTTTAAACCTGAGAAACACTGAGCCCCGCTCTACAGAGCAGGGGGTCACGGGAGCAGGGGGCCCCCCACAGGAGGGATCCCACTAGGGTAGATGACCAGCTGCAGGGAACTTGGCCGATAACTGAGAGTCGAGCACTGGGGAGTCAGCCAGACCTGGGCTCAAGTTCAGGCTAAAGCCACCTCTCCAAGGTTCTGGTTCCCAGAGACAAAAGGTGGAAAGGACAGCACCTATCCCCCCCACCCGCAGGGCCCACAGGAAGGGCCTTGCCTCTGCACTTACCTGGGGGCTGCCGGTGCCGAAGCCCAGGGTGGGCGTGGTAGGCACCGACATGGAGTGGGGGCCCATGGGGGAGCTGATGACCGAGAAGGGTGGGCCCATGCCGTTGATGGGGGAGCTCAGCGTGCTGATGGGCGAGTGCAGCTGTCCCGGGGAGCCAAGCGAGGAGCCGATGCCAGGCCCCAGAGAGGGGTGCAGCGAGGGGGCGGCCATGGAGCCACGCCCCGTGGGGGAGTTGAGGGATGAGGAGTTCACCTGGGTGGAGAAGTCTGCAAGACAAGAACCAGAGGATGGCGGTCAGGAGCCCAGCCTGCTTCCCGCAGGGATCGCAATGGTTCATGCCGCCAATTCCCACCAACACGAGGTCAAGCCAGGTCAGAGAGCCGGAAGCTCCCCGTCCCGGGCGGCCCCCCACATATGCCGGCCCGGCAGGCCCCCCAGCTGCCACAGGCAAGCTCTCAGATGCCCATCCAGGCATGGAGGCCAGACGGCTGCCCATCCACCTGGAACGCCTGGTCACCACGAGGGGCCAGTCCCTCTGCCCATGTGTTCAAAGGGCTGAGGTGAAAGCGTATGAACAAGAGCAAGAACCATGAGACTGACACCTCCCGAGTGCCCATCGTGTCCTCGGTACAGAGTGACGCACGAAGGAGACAGCCATGCGGCAGGTACCACCATCACCGCATCTTAAGGACAGGGAACCCAGGCCCTGTGTTCATGCAGTGGCCCAGGGCACAGCAGGTATGCCACCAGGAGGCCAACCCTCTCTCTGAGTCCTGTGGCCTCAGGCCAACCAACCACACTGCCCAGGCCTGCTCAGGTGCCCCAATGGCCATGGCCCCTCAACTGGTGAGGCCCCAGAGAGATGCACGCTTCCTGTGTGCCTGGGGCCTCTTCCGAGTGGGCCTCGAGGAGAGGATGGAGGTGTGTGCCAGGCGTGGAGACATGCAGCCCACAGAGGCTGTGGGGCGAGGCTGGGACCTCCCACACACAGGCTTTCATCTCAGGGATTTCAAAGCCCCAACAAGAGCTAATTAGGCCTCTCCACCCACCCTGAGGGCTCAGCAGGAAGAAGCCTCCCCAGGAGGGAGGCTCTCAGGTGGTGAATCCACTGCCCACGGGCGGGCGGGCAGGCGGGTGGAACATACCAGCATATCAGCGGGAACTGGAGGTGCCCACAGGCAGCAGGGCCGAGGTGCAGGGGCCAGAGGGCTCCACCTCCACCCCGCGGAATGCCCTGGGCAAGCCCGGGCGCCTCTCCCAACCTCAGCCTTCCCATCTGCAAAATGTTCTCTCACACAGCGGAGTGACCTCTGTCGCACACACCCCAGGTCTGCGGGCACACCCTGGCTGCCCACTCGACGGCCCCGGGGACAACCAGCCTCCCTGAACCTCGGAGCAATTGTGTCTCAAGGCTCCCAGAACAAACGGACACATGTCCAGACACATAGTGGCCGAGTCAGGACTCAGCACACGTGACTCCAGCCAAAATCCTGATCCGGGGACTTATGAACCTGTCCCCGGTGCTGGGGGGAACACAGGAGGCTCTGCCCTCCTCTGTGAGCATTTACTCACTTCTGTCCTGTGGCCCCCAGCCCACTGGACACTTCCTCCTCCCTCTTCCGTGGGACTAGAGGTGTGGGAAGCCGGCCCACAATCCTACCGTCGAGCCAGGGGTGGGTGAGCCTGCCTGCACCCTATCTGACTCTGCTGGCAAGCTGCCTCATCCGATCCATCTGAAACCCTAGCCATTTACAAAATTGGGGATCTACCATTTCACTGAACTTGAAAATGAAAACCAGAGGAATTCCAGGGCTGGATGGTAGCAGCACCTGTTGGCAAGGGTGGTTACTGCGGATCAGCCCCATTAGCCATCCAGTGCCCTGAACACCCTGTACCTGGAGGTCCAACGCCACCAGAAGCTGGGGGTGGGGGCGTACACGGGGCTGACAACGGGACAAGCACAGCAGGTCCAGCTGCAGGTCCTTGATGCACTGAGCTCCTATGGCCCTGTCTGCCCATCTGTGATAGACAAGGAGACTGAGGCACAGAGTTCTGGTGTGAGACTTGCCTGAAGGCATGAGCGCAGAAATCCGCAGCTCCCAGCAAGTGTGGACCCACTGTGCCTCTCTGGCCTGCAGCCAGACTCACCCCTGCCCAAACCTGGGCTTCCCTATCTACACACACCTGCTCTACAGGAGACGGCCTCAGCCTCCACGGGGTTGGAGGAGAGCCTCTCTGACTTCAGGGTGGAAGCCAAGGGGGAGCAAGATGGACCCTGCAAAACAGCTTTTGTGGACATCTCCACAGGAGAGCACGGAGAGAGGGCCCAGGCCCCAGGAGGGGCGGCCCAGGGGGAGCCTCTCACCTCTCTCCCCAGAAGTGGGAAGGAAACCAGGATTTCAGAGCCAAGCTGGAGAAGCCAGTCCTAGAGTCCACCCCCTGCCAGGTACTCCCGGTGGATCAGAGCAGGGCACTGCGGGGCTTCACAGGAGCTCCTTGCTCGTCAGCAGCCAGGTCACCCACAGGGTCGCCTGGAGGGCCTCGGGGGGCAGCCCCAGCTCCCAGCTGCCCTGGCTGGTGCCCACTCTGCTCCTCACTGGGCCCTGAGCTGCTGCTTGTTTGTTTGTTTGCTGCTCCCCCCAGGAAGGGGAGGGAGAAGCAGGAGAAAGCCTGGCCGGAAGGAGGGAGGGAGGGAGGGGGCCCGTTTGACAGCCAGCTGCCAGGCTGCAGCCCAAAGCTCCTCAGACGCCCAAGGCACTGCCCGCACCCAGAGCCCAAGTCTGAAAACCAGGCAGGGGGGGAGCCAATGGGGGAAGGAGCACCCACCTCCAGCCTCCACACAGCCCCATCCTCTGCAGCGACGACATCCCTCAACCACACCCCACCCCCAGCCTAACGGCGCATGCTCAAGTGTCCAGCAACAGCTCCACACTGGCACGAGCCCCCTGGGGCTGCCTAGTCCGGAGGGGTGGCTACCCCCACCCCCATGCGTGCCTCCTGAGGACCCCGCTCTGGGTGCTTCCTGTTTACACAGAACATCCACAGCAGACACTCTCCTGGAGCCTGGGTGACAATGGGCTGGGTGTGTTTTCTGGAGTTTTCTGGAGAGAGACACTCTGGCCAGGAAGGCAATGTTAGAAAGAAAAGGCAAAAAAATGCCCAAACATCCTCGGCTTGCAGAGGCCCTGCCCACCCCCCTCCACGTGCGTGCAGGCTTGAGGCTGCCAAGCCATTCATCCGCCCCCACCCACTGATAAGCAGAGGCGGTAAGCAGGCCTTATTCTTTACAAGTCAAACTTTGGACTTGCTGGGGCCTTGTCACTGGCTGGTCACCACACACTTATCTGATCGTCGCTTGGTGGGGCTGGTGGGGCGGGGCTGCAGGGTCAGGCTCAGACACCCAACCCTCCCCACCCAAGGGAGTACAGAGGGGCCTGTGAGGGCAAGTGCCGAATCTCATACCCTCAGCACCTCAGCACCTCAACACACACACACACACACAGCCCTTGGGGCTCTGAGCAATCAGTGAGACTTGGGAAGGAGGCTGTAGCCCTGGAGCTCATAGGGACATCTGAGAAAGAGGCCCCTGTGCAAACAGAGCGGATGCCCAGCACCCCAACACGGGCTAAGAGACCTGGGGGCGTTGCCAGATTCAGTCCAGGCAGGCTACATGGAAGAAGCAGCCCACAGATCTGTCTTTTGACACAAAAAGCTCTCAGGCCACACAAGTGCCTCTAACATGCCAATACCTGGAGGCCAGCCTCAGAGCCCTCGCAGAGACAGGATGCCCTGGGATCTCAGCCCCAGAACCCCCAGAGCCTCAGGGTGAAGAGCTACGTCTGGTAAACTTTAAAGTAAAGAACGCACTCCGGGTGACCAACAACAGCGGGGGCTACTCCTTGGGGTGATGAGCTCTCCTGTCGTAGCTCCTTGCAAGCAAAAACTACATACACCACTCAGGAATGGCTGAGCAGGTGGCCCCTGAGGGCCCTTGGAGGGAGGGACTCTCCACCACTCTCCAAGATTCCCGAGCTACACAGGGAGCTCCCTCTGAAAGGGAGCCCTGGAGGGACCCCACACCAGGAATCCGGGGAACCCTCACCAACTCCCTTCCGGTCCCCACTTGGCAGACGGGGGTGGGTGGCAGGAAATGCCAGCCCTGCTGCGGTGGGGTGGGGGTGCGCCCCCGGGGCCCTGCCCCTCCTGGGCAGCCAGGGAACCCCCCAGCACTTAGAAAGGGGGGCTCAGGCCTCGCCTGAGGCCCTTCGTCGCAGGACCACTTGGGGCAGGGTCCAAGCCTGCAGCCACACGGCCAGTAAAAAAGAAGAGGGCACAGGGCCGGCCAGGCAGGAAGCCGGGAGGTGGGGAGTGACAGGAGGCCCAATGACGGGGCGTGGCGGGGGGGGGCGTCCCAGGGGCCAGAAGGAGGGCACGGGGGTCGGAGAGGGAGTTCTCAGGAGGAGGAGGGCATGGGGGCTAAGGAAGAACCCCGTAAGAACAAGAATGGTGCCCAACACCAGCTCCCCCACCCCCGGAACCGAAACCCCACGTCAAGGAGCCGGCAGGTCCTCAGGAGCTTCCCGGGGCGGGGGGAGGGGGGGGGGGGACACCCACTGCGGGTCCCCACCTTCCGGAAGGACTGCTTCCCCTGCCACCACCAGGGAGGGAGAAGTGGCGGCCTGGAGGGGGCTGTGGTGGGGACCACGGCGCGTCTGGGTTTGGGGGAAGCTGAGGGAGGCGACAAGGCAGGGGAAGCAGGAAGCTGCCACCGGCCCACAGCCCGAGGGGCCTTCAGGACATGGGGCTGACACAGGGAGGTGCTGGGCCCTGGGAGCAGACCCCTGCCGGCCCCTCGGAGCTCACAGGCTGGCCCTCCCTGGCCTGTCTCCCCTTCTGTAAGCTGAACGCACCCAAGGCAGAGGCACCGTGGTGGCCCCTGTGCCCGGTGCCTGCTCCCCACCCCGCAAAGGGTGGGCTGAGACCCAGGGCCCTGCCACTTCCAGCCCGGGGAGCGTGGTCCACCCATGGCCTCCTCGCCAGTGTCAGCTAACAGCTCAGGGGGCCGGGGCTGAAATTCCAGCTCCCCTGGGGTCACCCTGCCCTCTCCCAACCCAACGGTCCCAGCCCCAAATCTCAGCCCTGCTGAGGACACCAGTCAGCTGGGCCTTCACAGGGGGGCAGGAGAAACCCTGCCCTGCTCCTGCCCTGCCCCAAGCACTGGGGACCTGGAAGCGGAGTGGGTGGGGAGTGTATCAGGCATGGAGCCTTAGGGGCTTTCCCCTGCCAGGCTCAGCAGGCCCACGGGCCCACAGGGGCCAGAACTTGGGACATGCCCAGCTCTACTTGGAGCCCACGGTGGCCCAGGTCTACCCAGACCCCAGAGGAGAGATGGGGAGAGAGGAGGGGCACAGTGAGCCCTTACCTGTGCAGAGGAAATGGCTCCCAGGGCTCTTGGTCCCTGGGCACCCAACAGGGACCTCACTCCCACAGGCCTCATGGGGACCACCAGCTGGCTCCCGGGCACTGCAACGGAGAGAGATGCCCACGGGTCCAGGAGGGAAGGGATGAGGAGGGGCAGGCACGGTGGACACTGAAGGCCAGGGGACAAGCAGGATACTCTGAGGTAAGGGACAGACACTATGGACGACCCCAGACCCAAGGCCTTATAGGGGCCCTGAATGACCAGATACCGTGGACCTAGCAGGCTGAGCATCCATCCAAAACTCAGGAAGGGTCTGGGGCTTCCCGGGGAGCCTCAGGTGTCCATGTCTCAGAGTGGCCTTGAGTGGGCGGGCCAGCTCAGGGCCCTGGACTCTGGTCTAGCCACTGCCTCTATGAGCTCAGGGCCCCTGGGTCCCAGCTGAGCATGAGACCTCAAGGACTTGGAAATGTCAAACCCACCTTTGCGGTCACTAACCTCCACCCAGGTCAGGGAAAACAAGAGCTTGGCTCCTGTCCCCCATTCCAGGAGCAGCCATGCAGCTGGGCTATCCCTCCTGGAACGCAGAACTCAGCCCCCTGTCCGACCTTGTCCAGCTGCCCTTGGAGCCACCATGGCCCCCAATACATGACCAGGGGCTGACTCAGAGTGGGAGCATGGGAAATGGGGGGAAGTGAGGGGCTATGAACTGAAGGCACAGAGGGTGCACAGCATGAAACATGACTGGTCAGGTGGAAATGGATACAAAGGCAGGGCCAGGACTGGCAACCCAGATCTACAGGGCCCCAGTCCGGCCCGTCCCAGGGTGTGAGGACAGGAACAAGTACTTAGATCTCTGGGTCCTAGTCAGGAGACACCAACCTAAAGCCCTCCATCCTGACCGATTTCAGACTCCCCAGGGAAGAGGGAACACCCCTTGCAATTCCCCTCATGGACACAGGCGCCATTGAGGCCTGAAGGGCCTAACAGGGGAAACCATTCTCCATAATAAAGCTCAGGGTAGGACATCTGTGCTGATATCCAGTGAGCACTCAATGACAAATACATCTATACTATCACTAGCACCATTGCCACCATCATCGTCATCATCATCACCACCACCATCAGCAGCACCTTCATCACCATCAACATCATCAATACTATCATCACCCACCATCATCATCATCATCATCACCACCATCACCATCATCATCAACATCATCATCAATACTATCATCACCCACCATCATCATCATCATCACCACCATCACCATCATCATCATCACCACCATCACCACATCATCACCATCACTACCATCACCATCATCACCCAACATCATCATCATCACCATCATCACTACCATCAGCATCACTGTCACCCACCATCATCACCATCATCACTACCATCACCACCACCACCATTATCATCACTATCTGAGCAAACCCCCATCTTGCCCCACTGCACACATAAAAGTCTAAGGCCCAGAGAGTCTGACAGGTTTCACCACAAGTAGCACAAGGGACAGTGTTTTGGGGTTCTGCTAGCCATACTGAGCAGGCCAGAGTTGGTGAGGGGCAGCCATCCTCGCCCAGCCCACTCATACAGAAGGGGTACTACAGCAGAGCCCAGTAGCAGCGGTACAGCTGGAGTCCAGCCACCATGGAGGAAGAAGGAGCACAGCAGGGAAGGGGGTGGCCAGGAGGGGGTCCCTATGAGCAGCCAGCCAGGAGAGCTGAGCTGAGAAGTGACGGCACTAATGCCCTGGGGCCCGAGGGCCAGGGTCTTTGCTGGAGGCTGCCCTCCATGCCCCCAGTCCTTGCAGCCACAGCCCCCACACCAGGCCCAGCTACAGAGTTAACCAAATACATCTGCACCCTTACCCTCGGCTCCTGTAGCAGGCGCTGTCATCACCCAGCAGGCTGGCAGCACTCGATGGAGGCCTGTGCTGGGCCCTCTCTGGAAAACCCTGGGAACTGAGTGGCATGCTCAGCCTGGGGGAGCACTGTTCAAACCACCAGGGAACAGAATAGGAAGGTGAGTTCCAGAGCAGCATGTGCCCGAGTCTTCCCAGCTTAGAGACACACACAAGGAGGGGAGCACAGGGGGCACATGGCACGCCTCGGACACACCCCAAGCTGCAGCCTAACCCAGGGTGGTGGGGCTGGACCCCCCACTCCAGAGCCCTGCCTCTCTAGACCAGCCCATCCTCACCAGGCTGCCCCAGGTGCCTGGGTGCTACAGGGAGAAGATCCCAAAGGCCGCTCAGGGCTGTGGATAATGAGCAACATGGCCTATAGCACAGACACCTCCTCCTCGCTGCAACCTGCATACCACACAGACGCCCCCAAACACTAGCTCAGGAAATGCCAACTCTCTACCTTCCCTCCCTCTTCCCTGTGACTCCAAAGCCTCCTAGAGCTATGGGCATGGCCAGGTTTTCCAGAAGTCATGTGACCACAGGCAGGATGGGCACCCAGTGAGAACCAGCAGGCAGGCCTGTCCCCAGAGGCCTAGGGACATGAAGAGGCAGTGGTCGGGGCTGGTGGTTTTGAGTCAATGGCTGTGGGATGGGAGTCCCATCCCTAGTGCTCAACTGGGTTCCTGTTCCCTGGGTGCTATTTCTCCATCCATTCAACAAGCAGAAACCTCAAAGGATGCCTAGCCCCAGAGTGCAAACCACACAGTCACCACCTAGGGCCCCCAAATATTGAGACCAGTCCTTCTATGACAGCTCCAAGACATCTAATTTTACCGAGAGGTACGCACATCTTGCCATCCCGGAAATGGCCAAGCAGGCAATAGGATTCAGGTGGCCTCACTGATGGTGCTACCCACCCATGCCAGGGACCCAAAGGTGAGGACAGCCCAGCCAACCCAGCCAGCACTGAGGAGGGAGTCAGGAGAGCTCAGTGACTGGCAGTGCCCGGCTTGGGCCCCAACCAACAATGCGGTGTTCCCTGCCCAGAAAGATGCCAAGGGGTCCCGCACAGTCCCCGGGGCTGGTTTCCAGCCCTAGGGCCAGAGCACCCTCAGCAGGCTGGCATGGGACACCCCTGTGTCTCTGGGCAAAGCAGGGAGACCACCTCGGGCTGCTGCCAGACAGCTGGGCCACACCTCCCACTCAGTGGCCTAACAGGTGCTGCCTATCGGAGAGGCCCAGCAGTGGTCGCAGGTGACATCCCCGTACCTGCTGGAACCCCGACAGTGGGGGGGGGGGGTGCATGGGCACAGAGCGAGGTGACAAAAGGAACACAGAGGAGCTGGCAGCCAGCCATGATTAACGAACGTGCAGTGACAAAGCCACCACCCAGGCCCCCGCAAAACAGCTCCCCAGACCCACGAGCCTGCCACGCCACAGGTGTGGCGTGTCTCCCTGGCGACAGACATCCCGTATCGCACACGCAGAGTCTAGGCAGGGCCTCCACCCCCAGCCCCATGCAAACGTCATCACAGGAGCTCTGGGGGGGGGGGACCCCTGCCCATCCTGCAGGCAGGGAGAGGGCCTGGTGGGCGAGGCTCTTCCCAAGACAGAGTAAGAGCCGGCCAGGACCCTCCGCCCTAGTGAAGAACCCCCGTGGCCAGTGGCGTGGCCGGGCACCAAGCTACAGGTGTCCAAGCAGCGATGCCCACCGTGGGGATGGAGCGCCGGGAGTGGGAAGCGCGCTCACCTCTCCGAGGCCAGGCAGGGGCTCCTGGGCGCCGCAGCCTCCCCTCCAGGATGTCCCTTCAACTGTCCCTAACCCCTGTGGGGAGCTGCCCAGACTACGGAGGAAGGCAGGTGGGAAGGGGGGGAATTCCTGGTGAAAGCCCGCCTGCGGCGGGGCACCTCGCTGGGGAGGGGCCCCGAGCCTGCGGGCTGGGCGAGCCGGTTTCTCTTCAACAGGAAAAGAAATGATTCTTGTTTCATTTTGAGCCGTGTTGCCCCGGCTGGCTCGGAGGCCCTGCTCTGTCGTGGAACGCCTATGCTTTCTACCCACTCTGGCTGTTTTTCTAATTTTCATTTGCATCCCTGTTGGCTTCTGAGACACACTTGCCCAGACAGCCAGGGTTAAGTCTGCCCACACCCCATCCAGCTGTGGTGGAATGTAGGGGCCTCCAGGCTGGTGGTCGGCCAGTCAGAGCTTTCTGGAACAGTTATGAAGAGGGGCTGCTGAGGGTGAGACTCCTCCAGGCCCAGCGTGCACTGGTCTCACCTGGGGACGACCCCGAGGCCCCCCTCTGCCCACAGAGCACCACCCTTTCATGGATGTGGGCACAAAAGCTCAAAGCCCCAGGATGTGGTGACCCAGGGACACATGGCAGTCAGAGCAGGGCCAAGCCAGGAGTCCCTGGAGAACAGGGTCTGCTCAGCTCCCAAGGGGTTCACGGAGGGCTTCCCAAGACCCCCAGTGCCACGTGCCATGAGCCTCGGCCACACAGTGTCTTCCCCTTGGCAGAGGCTCACCCACACCACACTGACTCAGCCGGCAGCACCAGGCTGGTGCCAGTCGTGTGCGGGGGCCCAGCTGGCAGAGCTCTGCAGACCGGAGACAGGGCCTCACCGTGAGACAGACTGAGAACAGGACGTCTGCCTGCTGCAGTGGGGCTTCCCCGTGTCAGCTGCAGCAGGGGCACCTCCCCTCCACAGGGGCGGGGTCCCCTATGGGTGCTCACCTGGACAGCTTAGCTGCCCAACCCTCCCTCCCCTGCCACAGGCCCGACCAAAGCCAGAGCAGCCTCTGCAAAGTTGGCCCTCGGCATGGCACCCCCACCCTGCCCAGGCTGAAAGCCCTACCAGCCTGTCACCGCTCTGGGGCCTGCACAGGCTGACATGCGAGGCCCCCACAGCCCCGTCCCTGGCTGGACTGGCTTGGTCTGGGGCCTGTGGTGCTGACGGGCTGGGCTGGAGTCCCAAGCTCTCCCCCCTACTTCCTGCTCTGGGCTTCCAGCACGTGCAGGCAGAGGGGAGACAGAGGCCACACAAGGACGGGGCCAGGCCTGGCCGACCCTATGACTTCTGCCCCGTACAGCCAACCACACGGCCAGGGCCGCTGACTCCTGACATAGCTGGGGGCTAGGGGCGTGGCTATGGAGGGAGACAGGCAGCCTCCTTTCCCTGCAGCCCCTGCCCTAGAACCCAGAACAGGACTACAGGGAGCACCCATGAAAGCACCCAGACCAGAGGGTCTCCGGGCAGAAGGGGGGGTGGACAGAAGCCCAGAAGACCCCCCGCCGGGCTCTGGACGATCGCGACCTCCAACCGCACCGCACTGCCCTCCGCGAATACCCCAGCAGCCCCCTTGGTACAGTGGCCAAGCTCAGGTCTGGCTGCACAGGCCACCGCTGCCTCAGCTTGCCCTGTCTGTGGCCATCCCTCCTGCCAATCACCAGGCAGGATGGCCGTGGTCCACTGTCACTGTCAGCACCCACCATGGCGCCCCACTATACACCCCCCAAAGTCCAAGGCCCCTGGCGCCACTGCGCTCCTACCTCCCCCACACTGGCCAAGTGGGGCTGGGGCCTCTCCCCTTATGGTCCCTGCCCCCATGGCCCTTCCTGGCCCTGTCGGGCTCACCAACTTCTCTGGGTCTCAAGAGCAGCCCCCGGGGATGGCCAAGGCCAGAGGTAACGTGGCAGAGGGAACCTGGAGAAAGTATGTTCCATTGTTGGTTACTGTCTTTGGGAATAACAGCAAATAGCTCCCATGAACTACAAATAACGTGTAGTTTTGAATGCCGGGGTGGGCGGTGTGGAGGACCACAGGACCAGGTGACCAACGTGTGTGTCCAATGACAGGGCCCTGCTAAGAGGCTCGGGCGACCAGACCCCTGCCCCGAGGAGCTGGAGCCCAGTGAGGCTGGGTGCAGAGGCCTGGGTGGGGGAGGCGAGTCCAATAGAGAGCCGCGTCCGGCTCACACCCCATCCAGAGAGAGTGGGGACACCCCTCTGGCATCTGAGAGAGAGAAGCAGGGGCCCAGAAACATGCCTTCTGAGACTTCAAACCCACCCCGATCCTAAAACCCACACAGAGTCCAGGGGGCAACAGCCCCTGCCATGTGGGAAAAGGATCTGGATTCCCCAAAAAAACATATAACTTGTGGGATGCCTGGGGAACCCTCAGCACCTGGCCCTGAGAGCACCCAGATGTGTTGCCCAGAACAACCTCCCTCCTCAGAGGCCTCCAGCACAATACCCCCTCCTACCCAGATGCCACATGACCCAGGCCCAGGGCAGAAAGGCCTCAGAAACAAGTAGAAAGCTTGATGTGCTCAAAACAGCCGCCACTGACTCCAGAGGCTAAAAACTTCATGCATTTGACTCACAGAAGCCGTCCTCGCTCAGGGCCTGTTGACTCAACATCACACGCAATGCTAACACCCCTCTCGGGATGACTTTCCAGGGAATAAACAAGTGGAAAGAGCTAAACGTGGTGGCATGGGATGGCAAGTAGGGGACAGTGGGAAAAGTCCAAAGTCACACAAATGCCCAGCAGCCAGGTCCCCACGTTCCGAGCTCATCTGCAAGTGGCCAGCGCAACGTCCCCACACCATCCACGGGAAGACCGTCAGCATGCCCGGCACGACACTTAGAAAGCCTGGCCCAGCCACCAAATGCCCACGATAACCACCTGCCACACACACGTGGGCTGTAACAACCACAACACCCTGCTCACTTCCAGCTGAAAGCCGCCCAGCAAGATGCAATGGGTTCCCCATCCTCTGTCCAAGAGCACAGAAGAGGGCCTCAAGGCTCAGGATCTTTTCTGTGTAAAAGTCATTTTATGTGATTGTAAATGTCTGTCATGACAAAAGACGAGCTGACCTGGAAAATTCTCTATCTGCCTACGTTTTACAGATACGGATGCCAAAGTCAAGAATTAAAAGGGCCTGTCCAGGGTCGAGCGTGGAGGCAGACAACAGACCTCACATAAGCAGTTCTTACCCTCAAGGAAGAGCTGCGGGGGGAGCTCAACTCCAATGCCCGCTGACCCCTCTGAAGCCAGAAAGACGGAGCCCCTGCTTTCAAGCCACATGCCGGAGATCTCTGCTGTAGGAGGACAGGGCCTGCCTCGAGTGGGCCTTCACGGTCACTCGGCCAGGACAGCCCAGCGCAGGGGCAGAGTTGGGCCCAGAGATGCCCAGGGTGGGCTACAGGCCACCAGCAGGCCAGGGCCAGCCCAGGACAAGTGTGCAGGGCAAGCATGCCCCATGCCCGTCCCTCGGTTCCTGACACCGCAGAGTGCGGGAAAGGCTCACAAAGGGCAGGTTAGGGGCAGGCGGCCCCTGGTCAGGACAGCAAGGTGTCCAGCGGGGTGTTCAGGGCCCAACCACGTGGTTCCCTGCACCGTCTGCACCACACACCAACAGGCCAGGCCGCAGCCCTGACACAGAGACGCAAGAGGGCGGCTGAGACATTAAGGGTCAAACATCCACAAACTTCCAGAGGACTCTAGAAGGCCGGGAAGATCGAGGTGGCCCGAGCCCCACCCCAGCAGACCAGGAGTCCCTCCCTAGGCCTCTGTGGCCCCAGGAAAGCCACTGTACACCTGAGCCTCAGTTTCCCCTGAACCTGGGCACAGAAGACTGTGTCCCCCCAGGAGCATCGATGAAGGTAAAGCAGCCCACACAGGCCCCAGTGCAGGTGAGCCCGCGACACGGGCACCCCTGCAGCAAGCAAGGAGGGGACAGGAAGGGCCGCGCCCCCCATCAGCTTGGGAGGTTCCTCCGGCCTCCTGCCTCTCTAGCCACCAGCCCCTTGCCCATCCACCCCGACTCGGCCACCAGGAGTCCACAGCCCCCTCCAGTTACACGAGATCCCTGGTCTCCACCGCAGGTTTCCCAGGTGCCAAAGGGGAGTAGGCCAGACCCCAAGAGGCCCTCCCGACCCCACCCCAGAATTCAGTGCCCACACATCCAACAGGCTGAGCCTAAGGCTGAGGCAGTGGGGTCTGGCAGGCCCAAGCCCTCCATCACGGCCATGCCCACGGGCCCTCAGACGAGTCACCTCCACATGCACATCGAGGGCAAGGAGAGAGGCCGCTAGGGATGGCAGTGGCCAGAGCTGGGACAGGAGCAACATGCCCTCACCTGGGCCCCCATGCATGCCATGAGCTCCACAGCCCCCGGGTGAGTCAATGGTAACCTCCCCCAGGCCCACCAATCCCGGCCCTCACCTGCCAGCCACCTGGGGTCCCCAGCCCGCCAGGCCAGGCCCCCTCCTGAAAGAGAGGCCAGGAAGTGCAGCCTCATGGCGAGTGTGGGGGACAGGTCCCACCACGGGGGCGGTGCCATCAGCCCCCGGCCCGCTGGCTCAGGGTCCCACGGCCACGGGCGATGCAGGGTGACAGTACGCAAGCAGCGGGAGCCTGGGAGGGGAACGAGGCCCAGGAGCACTGGCGTCTCTGCGAGCAGCTGCCACTGAGCAAGTGGTGCTCACGCTGGCCCAGTGGGCGAGTTCCCCTTTCCCAAGGCCCGCCCAGCCCACCACCCTCACCCAGACACCTGTGGCCACAGGCAGCTCCCACTGGCTGAAACCAGTACTTCTTGGAAGAGGACAGGGACCCCGGCCGTGTTTCCTCAATCTGAGACACAGTGGCCCAGCCCCGCAGATGGTGCAGCAGATGGGCACGATGCCTGGCGGGGGCCAGAGGAACAGGGCGCAGGCTGAGTTCAACCCGCCCCCGGCCCGGCCCCCTGCCCCAGCTGTGTGCTGCTGTGAAGATGGGGCACCCCACCCCACCCCGGGGCCAGCCAGCATGCCCTTCGGTGAGGGCTCCTCCATTCAGATACATGGTGCCCTGAGCCCCAGAAGGCACAGGTCCCACAGGAGGAGGTGCAGCAAAGGTGCAGGCCCAAGGCCAAGAGCCCCAGACAGGACAGGTGGCAGAGGGAGGCTGGGGTGAGGCAGATCCTGGACCGCGGGAGGTGCGGGGGAGCCACGAGGAGCCCCACAGCCAGGGGAGCAGGGCCTGAGCAGGCCAGGACACACCTCGCCTCGGGGGCCGCGGAGACTCATCCTCTCAGGGGAGAGGGTCTTCAGGACGCCGGAGGGAAGGAAGCATCCCTGGCCCCCCGCCGCTCCTCAGCCACACAACGGGTCTTTCTTCTTGGGCACAGGATGCCTTTTGTGGCCCATCAGCCAATGGCCCCCGGGCAGGGGGTGGGAGTGGGGGTACAGGGACCACAACTCGCAGCCTTCAGCCCCAGCAGTCCCTGCCAGACGGAAGCCTCAGGCCCAACCAGGCCCATCCTCGCTCTGAGCACCACACACCACCTGTGTGCCGCCCACCCGCACACCACCCGATGCTGAACACTGGCCCTGGGGATGGGCCACCGAGATGTGTCCCAGGCCAGAGGGCCACAAGGAGTGTCCTGTGGCAGCCCCACACAGGCCTATGCCGTCTGGAAGGAAGCCCTCCACCGGCGCCCTCAGTGGCACGGTCAGTCACACCACAGGATGGCCGGACCTGTCCTCCTGAACATGTGCAAACCCGGGCACCCGCGGCAGCTCCTGCAAGTGAGCCAAAGTCCTCATGCGCCCCTGCGCCCAGGCCACTCCAGCACACCCTCGGCCTGCCCACCCATCTGCTCAGCTGTATGACTGGAGCAGTCCCTTCCCTCTGCCCACAGAGGCCCACGCTCACAGGGCCCATTGAGTTCCCGATCCCTGGCCTACCCCACAACAGGCTCTCCTGGTGCTCATCACACCCCCTGACTTAATCCTGTCACCAGGGACCCATGGCACAGTCCCCTCTGCACCCCGGCCAGAAGGGGCAGGCACTCCACCAACGTCTGCCCCATCTGGGGTTCCAGGATCACAAGGAAAAGACCCAGGAATCACCCCACAAAGTGGAGGGGCCCAGGACTCCCAGCTCCAAGGTGAGAGATGGCACTTTCTGCATCTCTATTTGGTTTGGGTTTTATGCCGTTTGCACATGCTGTTTTCATAATAATGACACAAACCACCCCTGCGGCAGCCTGACTTCAGCAAGGCCCTGGCCAGTCGGGGCCAGGCTGCCGCTGCCCGTTCTCCATTCACTCCTCTCCACACCTCCCAGCGCCTGCCCGTCTGGTTCGGGCGCGGGACCACACCTGGATAAGCTCACCCGATGGACAGGTGTGGCAAGGCCCTGCCTGCAACAAGCACTGCAGCCCAGCCCACATGAGGCTTCATTCCCAAGAGGCAACACGCCAGCTCAGCTGTGGCTTGTGGTCAACGGTGCTCCCAGATCCTCCTCAGCTGCCTGTGGCCTGGACGATCAGCCGGGCAGCACTCCCAGAGCGGGGCAGGGAGGGGCAGGGAGGTGTGGTCCCTGAGGGACCCCTGGCCCTGATCCCACCGGGTCAGCTCACGTTTGCACAGCATCTCCTCACCAAAAAGCTAACTCTTGCCATTTTGGGGCAGCAAGGGAGGAAAAGGTGCTCAGTGCCACCCCGGCTCCACCCTCAGTGCCACAGGTGACAGGTGGGTCTAGGACTTCAGGGCCACCCCCAGAGCCAACACAGATTTATTCCTGCCTCTGCAGGATAAGGAGCCAGCCCAGCTGACCAGGGCAGAGCCTGCCCCACCGGCTGGTGGCCTCAGGTGGTGCAGCCTGGCCACGGGTCCCCTCCACTCCTGCCTGTGTGCTGACACCCGGGGAGCCCAGCCCCCCACCCCGCACCCCATCACATATGCAGATGAGCCGCATCCATGTGGGTCACAGGGTCTAAGAGTCCTACCAACACCGGGCCAGCCCTGGGCACAGCCAGGCCCCTCCTGGCCCCTGGGGGCCCACCCAAAGGAGCTTGAACATTCACCAAGTGCCGAGAACGTGCCAGGCGGGGAGCAGAATGGGGAGCAGCAGCGGAGCTATCTCTGGGTGGGCAGGACAGCGGAGGGGGTGGGGGTGTTGCCAGGGGCGGGGGCTGCACCTGCTCGGCGGGGCGGGGCGGGCCGGGGCGGGCCGCTCGCCGATCCCTTCGCCGATCCCTTCGCCACGGGCCCTGAACCGCATCCTCGGGAGCCGGAGGCGGCCGCGGCCAGAGCGTTGGCGGCGCGGAAACCGAGAAGGGCCGCGGACCGGAGCTCAGCGGCCCCGAGCCATGGGGCTGCCCCCTCCCGGCCTCAACTTCCCCGTCTCTAACCAGAGGGGGCTGGCGGACCCGAGGCCCCCGCCCGATCCCACACACCTACTGTTCCTTCCAAGCCAGTCCCCTGCCTCTGGTCCGCCCAGCCGGTCCGGCCCGTCCACGATGTTGGCCGGAGGCCTCCCGCCCCCTCCGCCCGCCCGCCCCCCGCCTCCCCCGGCGCCGAGCCCGAGCCGAGGCCCTGGCCAGCGCGCCCGGAGCCCCGTGAGGAGCACACACCACCCCGACCTCAGCTTCCTTCCTCCCCGCGCCGTGGAGCGAGGGGGCGGCCGCGGGGCAGGGGTGGGCAGGAGGTGCCCACGGCAGGGGTGGGGCCCGCGCCGAGGCCGGCTCCCTCCTGAGCGGCTCCCCCAGACCCCGCGAGCCGCGGACTCACTGGTGGGGAAGGCCCCTCCCAGTCCCGACCAGAGAAACCTCAAATTCACCCCGGAGTCTCCGTCCATCACACCCCCCCAGGCCACCCCCTCCCTCTCACCTGCCCCCTCGCCGGCCTCGCCCCAGGCCCCCCTGCCCCCCCAGGCTGGAGGCCCATCTGCCCCTCTTAGCCCCAGCCCTGGCCCTCAGAGCAGGCATGCTTGTTCCCTCTGGTCTTCCTGCCAGGAACACCTCCTCCAGGAAGCCCTCTCTGCCCCTGCCAGACAGAGCCCCAGCCCCAAAGGCCCTCTCAGAGCGCTTGACCCCAGCTCAGACTACAGGCTCTGAGCCACTCCCAGCCCTGCCTCGTCTTAGCCGCTGAGCCTCACACCTGCCCCAGCCACCCCCATTTCCCCCAGGACCTCCC
Organism: Canis aureus; assembly: GCF_053574225.1. Classification (NCBI taxonomy): domain Eukaryota; kingdom Metazoa; phylum Chordata; class Mammalia; order Carnivora; family Canidae; genus Canis; species Canis aureus. The sequence continues at coordinate 10,586,921 of NC_135626.1, forward strand.
TCCGCCAGCCCGGCCCACGTCTGTCCTTCAAAGTGGGACCCCGATGGCCCTCCCAAGGTCCAGGGCTCCTCCCTGAAAAGCTGTCCCCAGGTCACAGCCGGCCAGAGGCCCTGCCAGGCTCAGCCCCTGGCTCTGCCTGCACAGTCTGTCCCACTCCCCACCTTGGGGAGCACGAGCCTCCCTCCGCCTCACCCCACCTCCGGGGCTCTGCTGGCTCTGCCGCCACATGGGCCTTCAGGAGAAGGTGCAACCACTGTCTACCTCGGGAAGCCTGCACCTTGAAGCCCCCTGATCCCAGGAAGGGATCCCATAGAGGCCCTTCCTCTGGCCTCTGACCCCCTACACCTTCCTAGAACCAGATACAAGGGTTAGCAGGTGAGGCTAGGTGGCCAGTCTTATCCCCACCAAGCACAGGAGCAGGAGGGGGACAGCATGGGGGACATGAGCATAGGATGACACCCCTTCAGGCCTGCCACATTGCCATACCTGCCCCCTGGACATGCAGGGACACTGACCCACCGACCCAGGAGCCTGCCTCCATGTCCCTCTGCCTTCCTGCCTTGCCTCCTCCCTTCCCCATGTGTTTGCTCTCCACTTGGAAGGTGGTCACCGAGGCATCATCTGCTCCCTGGGGAGGCACCAGCTTCTCACCACCACCCAGCACCCCCAGTCTGCTCCACAGGGCCCAGCCATAATGTGAGAGCCCCCTTGCCATCTCCCACGGCACAGGCTGGGGGGAGGCTGGGTCTCTGAGACCCGGCCCATGTGCCAGCTTCTTCGAGAGGCCATGAGCAGGCCCCCACCCACCCTGCTCCCCCTCTTCCCCAGTACCAGGCCAGTGGCATGTCTTGGCACGCCACCCCACAGCCAGGCCCCTGCCACCCCACTCCTAGGATCCGTGTGACTCACAGGGCCGGAATGCCGTCTGGCCCCCATTGCAGGCGGCCGCCCTGAACACACACACCTGCCCAGACTTGATGCTGGCGGACGTCAGGAGGGTCTGGGAACCGGGTGTCCCCAAACTGTGAGGCCAGCCAGGCACTGTGCCATGGAGGGACTCCCAGGAGGGACCCAGAAAGGTCATGCTCAGGCAGGTGGCTCAAGAAACACCACCGCTACAGGGCTGGAGCCTGATCCCAAGGGCCCCAAGGGCCCAGAGGACCACCTCGGTGAAAGCGCCTCAGAACTCAGACAGGGCCGCTGCCTCCTGGACTCACCCAACCCAGAGGCCAGCATGCTGACCGGCCAGGGAGGGTCCCGGACCCACCAAATCCAGGCACAGGGGCCACTGCCTCTCCCCACAAGGCCGAGCTCCACCCTGGGGCCAGGCGGGTCAACAGTCCCCACATGGGCCTTCTACTCAGGCCAGGCCAAGGTCCCAGCTGTCCATCAGGGGTGTCTTGTCTGAGAACACCCTTGCTGAGAAGGGGCAAGAGACAGGGGAGCGTGGGGGCAGCCACCTCCTGGCTCAAAAGGCCAGAGCTGGCCTCTGACACAGAAGAGCCGTCGGCTGTGATGTCCACAGGCCCAACTCACCACCCCAAGGGCAGGGGCCTCCTCAGACATCCCCACTGTGGCCCCTCCTGACCGCGGGTCCCAGATGGTCTCCCCAAAGATGGCCAGAGAGCAAGGACGACTCTGTCCCAGGATGCCTCCAGGAGCAGAGTGCTGGACACCCACATCTCCCAAGCACGGGTCACAAAGGTGCCCCGAGAGGGCCTCAGGGAGCTCGGGAAATGGGCAGAGATCTTACAGGAGAGGAGCCCCACTTAGGCAAGTAAACAGTAGCAGAGCCTGAAGGAGAAACAAAGGCAAAGCTCTGGAAACGAGTCCAGCAAGGACAAGCAGGCAGCACAGGGAACGGCATGACGTCCAGTCCCGCTGCACAGAGGTGTACAAGGTGAGCCTGGCCCAGGAGCTGTAGCAGCAGGACAGTGGCATCTTAAGAGAGAGCAGCACGGGCCGCACCCACCCCCTCCCCAGGGAGGGAAGGCAAGGGGCTCGCGGCCGCCCCAGGACAGGAGCAGGCCTCTCTTCTGGGCACAGGATGGAGGACAGCCTGACTCAAGGAAACAAAACAAAGTCACAGCCAAGGGCAGCCTGGCTCCCCGCTACACTCAGCGTGAGGGACACACAGACAGCATGTGGCCAGGGGCCAGGAGGGCTGCCTGCATACAGGACCTCCAGGGACTCTGGACAGACACACGGTCAGGCCAGGGACACCTCTGGGACCCAGAGCCCCCGGCACACAGAGAACCAAGCTCCCCGGGCCCCTGAGCGGAGTTGCTGCGCTGCACAAACACCTGAGCTCAGAGGCCTCTACGCCCTGGCTGCGACCACGCTGGCCATGGTCTGGCCGGGTATCTGCCCCCTCCCAGAAGACGGCTCCATGGAGCAGGGGACGTGCCCACAGCCTGGCTCCAGGCACAGACCAGCAGGTGCCCTCATCTCCCGCAGGGCCACATGGGGTCCCCAGGTGAGGTCCACGGAGCTGCACGCAAGCAGCAGGTGCAGTTTCCAGCCAGCACTTTCTGCCTAGAAGCACGGAGCAAGCTGTACTCAGGGGCCTCCCGCCAAGGGGGCTGCACAGGGGAGACCTCCACTTGGCCAGGCACCACCCTAACGGACAGCCTTGGAGTAAGCTGGCTTCTTGGTCAGGCTATGAGGGATCCGGGCCACCACCCCTGCACTAGGGGACAGCACGGGCTCAGCCCACCAGTAACGTGATGGCCCCTTGCTTGCGGGGAGTGGTCACCACCAATACTACCTAGTGGCCCCGGGGACAGAGGGAGGGCTCCCCTGGCCCCACGGCTCAAAGCAACAAGCCTGGGGTTCTGTCCCCCACGTGGTCCCAGACACTAAGCAAGGCTGGCCAGGGTCCCTGCTCCCCTGGGCCCAGGGTCTGGGGGCTGCCAGGGGGACCCGCCGGCCCTGGTCAGGAAGAGCAAAGAGTGTGCCTGGAAGGAAGGGAGGGTGTGGGGCCAGGACACACACACCATGCTCGGCCTGCAGGGGAGCTAGCCCAGCCCAGCCACCCAGACAGCACAGGGAAGTAAGAGCATTCCCCCACCTGCCCACCCGCCCATCCCACACCAGCATCTTCCCTGCAGCCTATGTGGACCCTACCACCCCCCCCCAGAGCCCAGACCCCATACATGCTGGTCTCGGGTACAGGAAGAGGGACAGGCCCCTCCCCAAAGCCCCTGCATCTATGATGGCAAAAGGCCCCTGCCAGGAGGTGCCCTCTGATCTCCCCGGAGATCTAAGCATGGGACGCTCTAGAACATACAGCTCATCATGGTCGTTCAAAAACTCTACAAGAATCATCGATGGTCTTGTTACAAGCAGGGAAGGGAGGCCCTGTCACACACAGTTCAAGCTGCCCAAGGCCACACAGCTGGTCAGTGGCAGGCCGGGCGGTGAGGCCAAGGCTGCCCCGGGCACAGGGCATTGGAGAGGGAGGGGCAGCCACAGGAGGAGGCAGCAGAGCAGGGAGCAGGGTGCGCTCCCCAGGGGGAGACCTGGGCAGGGCGATCCAATGGCCAGACATGCCACTCCTCCCCCCGCCCTGGGTCCTCCCCGGGAGCGCTCGAGCACCTGCCTCAGTGGGCCACCTCCCTCCTCCCCCAGAGGAGGGCAGGTCCCTTCCTACAGAAACCAAAACTCCGTATTCCCTTTGGTTTAAACTATAAACAGCGAGGTAGCCACTACCCAGCTGCACTCAAGAAAACGGCCACTGCGCGGCAACGTGACAGGGAACCAGCCGTGGCCACACGGGACGCGGTGGCTAGTTTCCACTTTCTTTGGCTTTGATGACAGAGCTACAGGGGGGTTGGTTTGGGGTTTGAGGGGAGGGGCCGTTTTATAGAATCTCAGCGTCCCTGTCAGCCCCAGTACAAACTCCCCCACCTAAGTCCCCTCCACACCAACGCTGACTTGATTTTCTCCCAAACTTCCCCTGCCCGGAGCCCCTCCAACCTTGCCCCCTGCCCCCCAATCCAGAAACAGCCCTGGGGAAGCTAGGAGCTCTTGGCCCCCTGCCCATGTCCTTGCTGTAAGATGTGAGGCCTGACCTTGACAAAGAGCCACCTGGAGAACTGGAGCATCGGCCCATGGGGCTCTGGGGGGCCTGCCAGGGCCACCGCCCACCACCCAGGGCTGACACCCCCAGCATGCCCCCGTCCCCCTCCACGAAGCTCCCCATCTCCCAGACCCCGACTGTGCCAGCCCAGGACCCAGGAGCCACCGCGGCACCTGGACCAACCACAGCGGCAGCGGCCCCTGCCCTCGCCCGTGTTCTCCGGGCCACCCACTCTCCACCCCCAGCCTTGGGAACCAGGTCATTTCCAGGAACACACCGGCTCTCTGGCCTCTAGGCCTGGACAGGCTGTTCCCTGGACCGAAACTTTCCCTACGTGTCTCCTGGCTCACTCCCTGCCAAATTCAGCAACACTTCCTCCAGGATGCCCTCCCGATCCTCCCAGCCAAAGCAGAGACCTCTCCAACCACTGCACCCCAAGAGGAACCCAAGCCAGCTTGTGAGAGGCTGCTCAAATCTCGGGGCAGGAGCTCCACTGGTTCCTCAGGCATTCAGGGGCCTGGCCTGGGGCCTGGCAGAGGACCTGGCACACGGAGGTCCCACATAAAGACATACTAAGCACATGGAAAGGGCATGGGTGGGAAAGGCAGGAATGGACAGGTACAGGCTGCAGGATTCACCGGGGTCCTTAGGAGCCAGCTGAGCAAGCACCAACTTTCACAGAGATCCCAAGGCCCTGACAAGCTGTGCAACCCCCAGCACTTACACAACCTCTCTGAGCTTTTAGTTCTTCTGCAAAGAGATGCTATCACAATTGAAGAAAGTGGCTGAGAGGCAGTGGACGCAGGTGAGGGACCATGAGGCTGGCCCCTCCTCTGTCCCCACATGGTGAGCAGCAGGTGGCTCTGTGGCCCCCAGGCCTGGGCTCCATGCCTGGCTTTGAGACTCAGGCTCAGACTCATGGCCAGGTAAGGGCTTGCAGGCATCTGACTCTGCCCCACAGGTCCAGGTGCCCCTGTCCTCAGGATAGCTTCAGTTCCCTCCACATGTCACAGAGGGCTCCTCCACTGCCCTCCCTGCTTGGACACACAGACCAAGGCAGGGCCCCGTCCAGGGGTATGCAGTCCAGAGTCAGAGACCTTCCCAGGAGCCCATGGGGCCCTCCATCACTGATGCACAGCAGGAGAACAGGTGCCCTGTCTGGGAGCAGACGTCAGGGAGGGCTTCCTATAAGAGGCACCGCTCACCTTCCTCTGGCTACAACATAGCCCCCCCGCCCCCCACCCCTGCCACCGACGCCACCTGCACTGAGAATGGGACAGACACTCTTGCCACAGCCGCAGGGAGAGCAGCACACACCTGCGGGGCACCCCGTCAGCAGAAGGCGCGGAGACCAGGGCCCGAGTCCAGGCCCAACCCCTCCTGGCCCCAGACCACGGGGAGCATTACCTCTCTGGGCTACGGGGTTCTCATCTGGGTTTACCAGCCCGTTCTCAGCAGAACGGGCTGATAAACCTCCAGACACTGTCGTCTGAGCACAGGGCCTGGAGCACTGCATGCCGGCCCCCACCAGAGCAGGCGGCGTCAACCACAACCCCGGCATGCAGCAGGTGCTCCGTAACCAAGGGCCGCCTCGGGGGTCATGGGTCTCCCCACGACGTCACTCGCAGCCTGAGTGTAACCCACAGCATCCTCCCCAGTCCCACCACGAAGACTTGCCCTCACCAGCGCGCAGGTCTCCCAATGCCCCCTTCTCCACGGCCCCTGGCTCAGCGGCTGCCTCACTGTGTGGCCCAGGCTCAGCCCCCATCCTCTCGGGGCACCTGCTTCCTCCTCCCTAAGAGACCCAGCTCCAGCGCCCCTCCCTGCTGACGAGCGACAGTCGGACGCCGGGGCCGGGGCGAGGCCTGACCACAGATTCCTAGAAGCCCAGCCCCCCCCCCGCCCTCCCTGAGACAGCGGGTCCTCGCCATCCTGTGAGCCCCTGTTCTGCTCCCCTTCACCCCGACAGCCAGGTACGGGTCACGTTCTCAACCAGCTCCAGGCCCGAGTGGCAGAGGTCCCTTGAGGATCCCGGGCCACGTGTCCCAGGTGGGACATGCCCCCAGGAGAGCATTCTCCTCTGAACTGAGTCCTCCCAGGCTGACCCCAGAGGATCCCAGAGAGAGTGGCCGTCACCACCCAGCAAGCCGGATGCCGGCTCCCTGCCCATGGGCAATGTGAGCCCAGAGGGCCACTCGGCTCTCTAAGCCCATTTCCCCATCTAAACACCAAGCATCAGAATGCCAACCCCAGGGGTCACAGGACAACTCCTGGACCCCCCTGAGTCGACTGCCCTGAGCATAGAGGATGGTCAGTGACTGCAGCCATGGTGGTCACTGTCTGTCCTCTGCTCAGGCCACAGGCTCTGCTCCAGGTGAAGGGAGAGGAACACCCCCTGGGGTGTTGCCTCAGGCTCCCCGCTTCCACTGTCTCCTCACATGGGGGTCAGCCCAGAACAGGGCCCATGTCCAGCCAGGGCAGTCCCTCGGAGGGTACAGGGCCTAGGACCCCCAGCTGCACCACCTGCCACCAGACTGGTACACACCCACCGTGCCACGTCCCTTGGCCTCCTCTGCTCCTCCCTTCCCTCCCTGTTCCTTCCTGCCCTGAAGGCAGCAACGGCACAGACTCCAAGCCCTGGGTTCAAATCCTGCCCCCTCTAAAGCCAAGTGATCTATGTAAAATGGACAGGTCACAAGGACTATGTGGGCCCAGAGCAATGTCAGCTGTCCTAACACCATGACCACCGCCAGCAGCCTGGGCAGCAGTCTGGGAGGGCAGCGGCTCCTCATCCCCCCCGGGGGGAAGCAGGGAGCCAGGCACCCTGACAGGGAAGCCAGGGTTGGGCCTGGCACCCAGGCTCCTAACACAGGGTCCTATGACAGGCTGGCAGGATGTTGGGAAACCCACGAGCACTTGTATTTCAACACCGCTGGCCACGTCAGCAACTGGTTTCGACACGCAACAGCACCCAGGAAAGGGCCTTGGCCCGCCCTCAGCCCACCCGCCAGCCTCACAACACCATGCAGGGGGAAGCTGGCCTCAGGCTTAGCGCTCTCGGCTCCCCTTGCCATCCCCCAACCTGGGTGATGTCCCTTGTCCTCAGGGACATGAAGTGACAAGGGCTGGATCATTTCAAACGTGCAAAGGCCACCCCCAAAGCCTGTTTCCCACACCCCATGCCGGGCTGCAGGCCCAGTGAGCCAGGGGGTACCAGGCCTAAAATCAGCCACTACGCTCTGCTCCCCGCCTGTGTGCCACAGCCATGAGAGGAGGACAAGAGTTCTCCATGGGCCTTGCCCACAGCCTGGCACCCTGGGGCACCCAGCAGCACAGGCTCCCCTCAGTGGGCATATGGTGGCAGGTCAGACGGAGTGGGGCCCTCTCCACCGCCCAGCAAGCCCAGAGACAGCCTGAGGCCTCCATGCCTTTGTTCAACTTTAAGCAAAAACGGGAGTGGGGCCGACAGCGGCAGCTGCAACACAAGAGGACCCTGTGCTCCACTCTCACTGGTCCCACTGAGCTGTCGGGGCAGTCCCACCCCAGGAAGGGGACCCTGCAGCCCCATGAGGCTCACCCAAGGCCTCACCTGGAGGAGCAGGGCAGCGGGAACCCCACTGTTACCCCACGGGGTCAGCAGGGGAGGAATGTTGTCAGAGTGGGGGCATGGTGGGGACAGCGGGTACGCATTAGAGGTAAATCCCTGGGAGCAGGGCCTGTCTGCCGACTCGCCCAGGGTCTGACCACCTGCTGACCCCAGAGCCTGCCCAGGAGCCCCAGCGCTAACTGAGCCCCGCCCTTCAGCTCTAGCTCCAGCTCTGGGGAGGGGCTAAGGTTCCCAGCATAGGCACCCACTGCATGGCTTCATGCACCCTCACCCGAGGCCCCTGGGACTTATCCCAAATGAGCCAGAAGAGAGAACACTGTCTCCTCCATGACTGCAGCAGTCTCCCAGCCAGCCACCCAGCCACCAGCCCCCCGCACGTGTGGCCCAGGGCATCAGGGCTCTCCCAGCCCTCCATGGCCTGCACCCCTCTGTGCACAAGGCCCCCAGGGCCTGCCACAGCCGGGCCACCCACCCAGCAGACTCACCAGGGCTGTGCCACACTGCAGCCTCTGAAGGGCCACACCTCTGTCCACGCATCCCCCGCCCCAGGGCTCAGCATAATGCCCATCGACTGCCGGGGACGGCTCCAGGTGACAGAGGAGGACTCGGCCGTCACACTGCAACTGGCTCTCTGACATCCCTAAAGGCACTGCACAGCCAGGCTGTGCTGGGAGAGACACAGGATTTCAAATGAAGGGTGACCACATGCCCTTCATCAGGCGCAGACTGGCTGGCCGCCTCACCCCAGATGCGAGGACATGCAAGGAGCCCCTGGGGGAGACCAAGGGGGAACTAGTACGCAAACACAGAAGGGAGCTGGGGGCTGAAAAGCAGGGAGGCCCGGGTGGTTCCGGTGGCCTGAAAGGCCTCAGGGAGAACCCAGCACCAAGAGGAGATGGCCAGGCTGCAGGGGGCCCTGCGCTCCAGACAGTGGGAGCAGCCGGCCAGTGGGGGCCTGCCAGGAACGCAGCCGGGGTTCAAGATCAGCTACAAGGATGTCCAAACCCGTCAACCCGCATGGCCCTCGGAGGCCCTTGAAGACAACCCCTGGTAAGGTCATGTCAGGAGACCAAGGGTCAGGCCCAGGCTGTCCCAGGGAGTCCGGCAACAAGGTGCCCCCCACCACATGCCCAGCACCCCAGCACACCTTCAGCCCAGCCAGAGTCCAACACCTGCTCGACACTGTGAGGCATAGCTGATGCCCAGCTCGTCACACTGGCCTACCCGAGTTGGAGTCTGGTCCCACATGTATATGTGTGACTGGCATGCAGGTGACACAAGCAAGGTTTCAGGTTAAAGCAGTCTTCAGCTCGGATGAGGGGCCTCCTGACTCAGCCCCTGCTCTTGCCCCCTCTGGCCTCCGAATCACGAGGCTGCAGGACACTGTGGGGAAGTCTGGGGACAGGTGCCCGCCTGGCCCAAGAGGCAAAGGAACTCTACCGAGGTCACCCAGCGGCCCCAGGTGGGACCTGAACTGAGCCCAGGACTCCCAAATCTGGACAGGGCCAGGGTTGTGGGGAGCTCCCAGGGACAACAGGACCCAAAGGGCCCTCACGCTCACAAGTACACACACACTGGTGTGCACCCCGCCCCGCAGAACGGCACACCTGATCTCTCCCTCAAAGCAGGACAGCCAGCTCTCTAGAAACTTCTGCTGGCCAGGCCTTTTCACTCCACAGGGAGCATCTCTCCCATGTGGCAGGAGCTGTCCAGCCCTAGGTGGGAAACCCCAGGCCCCCAGAGGCATCCTCACCAAAACCCTGGGGCAGCCAGAGTGGCAGGGGTTGCTGTCCCTTCTGGAAGAGGCCTTAGCTGCCCCTGAAGGCCTAGTTGTGCCCCTGGCAAGCCCCAGGTACAAGGGGGCCAGAGCTGGGAACAGGGAGAGCCACACACCCAGGCATGTCTTCCTTCACCGCGAGGAGGCCCGCTCAGGGATGGGGGCTCACTCAGGACGTGGGAGGAGACGTAGCCTTAATGTGACCACCGCCATGCTGTTTGTCTTCTGCAGGCTGCCAGTCTCTCTCAAGCCCTGGGCTCAGGCTGGGGAAGCCCCTAGCTTCAGTGGGAGGAACCCCCAGGGCCCGGGGAGGCCCCAATCCACACCCGCTGCACCAGGCTGCCGGGGATCACAGAAGCCAGGTGCTGGGCAGCCCGGGGCCTGGAGTACCAGCACGCCAGTGGCACCTCCGGGAGGGCAGTGACGGCTTCGTAATGAACCGAGCTGTGTTTGTTTAATAACAAATTACACCAAGCAGGCGGGGAGCGTCTTATCACAGAGTCTCTCCAGCAAGGCCGATCCCATCAACTGATGTCAGGGAGCTCTGGGAACTATTAGCTTAATTAGCAGTTCCTGCAGGGTCAGCAAAAACTGCGGGCTGAGCCAGGGCCCGGGAACCAGTGTGGCTGCCAGGGACAGGCTAGGCGGGTCCTGGGGGGTGGGGGGGCCCTGACGAGGGAAAGGACAGCCACAGCTCGCCCCTCGGCTCTCCACCTGCGGGTGCTAAGGGCGGTGCATGGGCTCCAAGTGCTTCTGCGCTCAGGCCCATAACACCCTCCAAGGCGCCAGGTGACAGAAGCCCACCAACCTTCCCCATGTGGCTGGCCTCCCCCCAGGTGGCTGGTTCCTGGACTGCTCTGGCCACCTGCCCTGGATCCCCCTCCAAGGGACACAGCCTGCACAGTCGTGCAGGAGCTGGCACCCAGGAGGCAGGGGTCAGTCCTGGGTCCCAGGGCACAGTGCCACCTCAGGCAAGGGACCCACCCCTTGTTCCCCACACACCAGGAAAAGTCCCTCCAGGCCCTTCAGACCCTGACCTGAATTTACCAGGCTGGCCACAGACATCCTCCAGCCCCGCCCAACTCCTCACTGGGGAGGGACACTTCCCCCCGCCCTCCCACGGCCACGCTGGCCCCCGGCCGGCCTCTCCCAGCCTCCCCAGGCCTCAGGGGCCCAGGCAGGGGCGCAGCTGTGGCTGGTGCCGGGGAGGGTGCCACTTCCACAGCCCCCGGGAGCCCGCCGCAGCCGATCACTCCACCGCCGACACCCCGAGGTAATCGGTTGCAGATGTGGCCAGTGCCGGAGGGGAGCAGCCCTGCGCCCTACTGAGGAAGCTGGAAGCGGCCTGAGATAATGTGGGATTCCTGAGTCCGAGCCAAGGCCTGCGGCCCCGGGAGGGGCAGCCAGCAGTGCAGGGGGAGAGGAGAAGCTGCTCCCCCTCTCCACACGTCGGAGACCACCCAGGCAGCACCGATGCTGGAGACACTCGCCCTCCACCCCAAGACCACAGCCCCTCCATGGAAGCCCTGGCATCCCGGGGCCTCGATCCCACTCTGGGACTGGCAAAGCACCTCTCCCAAGGCTGCTGCTGAAGCTCTCATAGGCCAGCCTGAGATGCTGGGGTGCAACCCTGACCCTTCCAGGAAGGAAGGGGTGCAGGAGGCTCCAGACAAAACTCCCACAGTCTTAAGGCTCCAGCCAAGACAGAACAATGCCCCTAGAGATCATTCACCTGACCCCTGACCTCCCAACACACGGAGGGCCCAGCTTCATTGCTGCACATTTGTATGCACTTCACGTGGGCCAAGCCCCCCACCCCATATGGGACCCTTCCCCCAAATCGGGCCTGTGCTGACAGGAGGATAGGGTGGGAGGGGAACGCTTTCTGCCGACACACCTTCCCCCCATGGAGCAAGTCAAGTGCCCCTCCATGAGTCCGCCTAGCCCCTCGGAGCTACCCCTGGCCAGGGTTTGCAGCCGAGGACAGACATAAAACTGATCCAACTGTCCCTTCCCAGGCCACTGAGGGACATCAAGGACCCAGTACACACACAGCCCAAGCCACTGGGCCTGGCACCCCGCCTCATCCGGCTAGCCATGGCTAAGGCTGGCGGAGCAGGGGGCCTGGCCGTACACCGCACCAGAGCCCAGTGTCTAACATTGAGGCTGGTGCACGCAAACACACGAATAAGCCAGGAACACTTAGGTCTCACACGGGAACACACAGTGCAGCTGCTTTCCTTAGGAGCAAGCATACCCACCAAATTCTGTCCCCACAGGCTGGGTCGGCCCACACTCTGGGGGCACACAGGGCCCGGGACCCAAACACCTCCTTGGCTCCCCCACCTGGGGACCTCTGCCCCCAAGAGGAAACAGCAGACGAGCAGAGGGGCTTCAGCCAGGTGCTGGCAGGCCACTGGGATGCGGACCCAAGTCTCCATCTCTTCATCTTTAAAGGGGGTTCTCAAGAGGACCCCGCGAGATGGCACATGAGGATGCTTTCCCAAGGCCTGGTGCGAAACCAGCACCCTGAGTCTGGCTACGTTCCCCACCCAAACCTGCCCAGCCCTCACTGCAGGAAACACCCCAGATGCTGTAGGACAGGCCCCCTCACACACAGGGTGACAAGGACCAGGCACAGCCCTCTCCAGCCTGTCTCCTCCTCCATAAGAGGCAGGTATACAAAGGGGAGGGGATGGATATCCTCGTCTGTGATGTTCAAAAGGCCGGGGCCAAAAAAAAAAAAAAAAAAAAAGGCCGGGGCCACCATCCAGGGCCAAGAGGCCAGCCCTGCCTTGGGCATTCAAAGCCCACACGCCCAGCATCTCTTCCCTGACCCGCCAACCTTGGCTGGGTCCCAGCAGATCAGCTGGCGAGTCTCCACCCAGGCTCTTGGTGCCCACACGGCGGACCATCGCACGACTTTCTGCCCTGCCCACCCCGGGACTTCTGCACCCTGCCTGTGAACACCTGGACTTCACAAATGAGACTCCATGGACCTCAGAAACTCAGCCCAACGAGATGTCCTAATTTAGCTTGAGATTTAGAAAGAGAACAAGATTGGTCATGTTACCCCCATGGAAGAGTCTAGAACAGCAGGCAGGAGGAGGGCATGGGAGGAAGAGCAATCCACCGTCTCTTGGGATCAGCTGGGGTGTCTAGCTGTAGAGTCCTTAAGGAAGGCTTTTCCCCATACTGCTTAAGCAAAGTGAAGACAACGGCAGGTCGGGGCCCAAGTGACACAGCCTGCACCTGCCTGGAAGCCCACCCTCACCCCCCCATCAGCCCTGGACAGTGCACGCTGCCCTGGACGGGAGGACCCCAGCACTCTCAGGGTTGGAAAGGGGCATTGCCGGCCATGCACAGGTGGACGGGAGGCTGTGCCACCGTATTTGCCAAGCGCACACCTGCACTTAGTCCCGGCCTAGCTCAGGACGCAGGGCTCCGGGTGCTGTCCTCACCACCTCGTCACATGGCCCTCCAGCCAGGCATACCGCCTGGGGCCTTCCTGGACATGTTGCCAGCGAGTCACAGTAACCAGACACAGGAGCCCCTGCAGGGGTGAGGGGCACTCCAGCGAGAGCCTGTATGCAGGGTCCACCCCGGGCCCACAGGGATGGGCGCTCAGATGGGAAGCCAGTGAGGTGTGAAATTAGTTGATCCTCTCTAAATGGATGCCTTCCTCCCTTCCCTCCTGGCAGGGAAGGGCCCTGCCGCAGCTGGACGCGTGGGGCAGAGAGCAATGAGGTCCCGCTGCCCACTGGCTTGCAGCCATCGCTTGGGTTACATCCATCACTGGACATGGTGACCACCCCCCCCCCCCAGGAGGGTCTGTGTCCCCAAGCAGAGCACTGCAGAAGTAAGCACCCAGCACCTCTGGGAGGGGAAGGGAGTGGGAGGGAGGAGCACCAGCCCCACCAGCGGAGCTTCAGCAGGAAGAACATGGTTCAGAGGGAGGCAGGGCACGGGCTCAGGCCTGCAGCGAAGTGAGGGGAAGGGAGAAGTGCTGGGGGCTGCATGAGTGTGCAATGGGGACCCCAACTCAGCAAGGGGCCCAGGGGATGGTCCATCCCAGGCAGAGACCTCTGCCCGAGACACACGAGGGGAACAAGAGCTGAGGCTCCTGGCAGGGCAGGGGCTGAGGGATGCAGGGTTAGCCCAGGGGCGATGGGCACCCACTGAAGGCATGGGTGGGCAGTGCCACCACAGCGTGGATCAGCACAGCTGACCCTCTGGAGCCATGTCCCCTCCCAACCCCACCTACAGGGGAAGTGGGACAAAGGCTGAGGGGGGTCCATGCTCAGGGCTGGGGGAGGCCAGAGCTGGAGGTCCTCCCACCAGCTAGGTGGGCCAAGTCCCACAGCTGTCCCCACAGGAGCTGAGGCACCAGCACAGCAGTTCCCCAGGGCTCTCGCTGCAGGGGACACTGTGGTCCCCAGTCTGCACAGTGGCAGGGGAATCTCTGACGCAGGTCAGACCAGGAGGACACCCAAGGCACTGAGGCTCTGAGCTCTTGTTCTGGAACCTTCCACCACCACCTGGTCACTTAGGCAGACTGAGGGCAGTCCTGAGAGCCACAGGCTGGTTCCCAACAAGGAATCTCCAGAGTCCCTCTGATTTTAATCAGAGTCATTAGATGCTTCCTGGCAGTTAGGAGACACACGTCACAACAAGAAGAAAAAGCTTGTTACCACAACAGACGGCACCACTGACAACAGCACAGGGTCCCTGATGGACTGTGCCAGAGCCCCAACACCTCCGTGCCCTCAGCCCTAGGTGTCATCTGTCCCCGCCCCCACTGGATGGACGGGAGTTGGACAGGGCAGGAGAGAGGGATGGGGTGGGACACACAGCACAGGGCCAGGTCCTCCAATGGGCCTCTGCACGCAGGAGGCCCTCAGCTCCAGCAGGTCATCAGACCCAGAGCGTAGGGACAGCCACCCGCCTAAGGGAGGCCTCAGTTTCTCCATCTGTGAAATGGGAACATTCAACAGGATCTCCAAGTTCCTCTCTGGGGCTGAGACCAGGTGCCTGACCCAAAGAAAGTTCCAGAACCATTAGTTGATAAATCAGCAAAATGATTACTACGTTAATTTGATGAGTCAGATGGCAGGGCACGTGGGAGAGTCAAGTCTGAAGGCAAGAGGCCCACTCTCTCCCATCAGATAAGATCTGAGCGGAGCCGGGGAGAGGAGGTGCTTACCAAAGGGAGCTGTGGGCCCAAGCCAGGCACAGTGTGGGGGCTCCTCTGGCATGAGGCCCCCCAAAACCTTGCCAGGCTTCCTGGATTCCAAGGCCACCCAGACAGGGCTCCCAGACCCCAGACCAGGAAAACAGGGCTCGGCTGGGGCCCTGACAGCTGCTGGTGAAGGGGTCCCCTCCCCACCACCTTGCTTGCCACAGTCCTAGGGGGCCAGGTGCCCCTGAGGTGTGCCCTACCTCAGCTCCACGGCTACCCTCCAGCCCGGGGCCCCCAGCACCTGGATGGAGCCATCCCCTCCAGGAGATCCAGCCAGCACCCCTCTCTCAGCAGCCCACACAGGGCAGGCCCCAGCCCAGACCTGTTGCTAAAGAATCTTCCTCAGACCTGAGTGCTGCCACGAGCCACTGTGGCAGCAGCATCTAGAGGCATGCTGGGTACCCACTGCATCCACGCCAGTCCTTCGGGAAAGGACACGGGCTCAGAGGGACCACCCTCGAACCCTGGGCTGGTGCAGGGCCACTGGGCACGATCCCGTGATCAGCAGGGGGGTGGGAGCGGGAAGGAACAGCTGCTTCCTGCCTGCTCTGCCCCCACCCCTGGCGACAAGCAAATGTGCAGCGTTCACAGCTCAGGCGGCAGCCAGGCGCCATCCCAGCCCCCATGGCCGGGTCGGGGTTCCCAGCCTGGCCCGGGGACCCAGGGCCGCCCCCAGGCAAGACACGGTGAAAACAGGGCCTTAGGGAAAGACTTCCTCCGAGGTGGCTGAGAGGAAACCAGCCCTGGGCATGACATCACTGTACCACTGCCCTGCCTGGCTCCCTGCCCACTCGCCAGCCCCAGGACCCTGGACGGCTCCAGAACCTTCCCCTGCCCTTCGGCGGGGTGATGAGGAGCCTCAGCTGCTGAGCCCCTTCCCTTCTGAGCTGTCCTGCCCATGAGGGAAACAGACGGGGGGGGGGGGGGGGGGGGGGCGCAGCCTGGGGCCTGGGCAGGGGCTGTCACGGGAGTGGGGGTACAGCCCACCACCTGCTTCCACCAGGGGTCAACCCTCACTTGTTCTGGACCCTGGGCCTCTCTCCTGGGATTCGGGACACAAACAACTACTAGGTTTTCGATTGTGTTATTAGCAGAGTGAGTGAGGGATCTTTACCAAGCTTCAGGAAAAATCAATCCAGGCCCACTGATGGGGAGAGGGGCATTTAGCCTCAACCCCCCGGGGTCCCACCCTGTGCAGTCCCTCCCACAAAGCCACCTCGGTGTCCCCTGGGGGGAGAATGAGGGGCTGGGGGGCTGGGAGGAGCAATAGGCAGAGACAGGAGGAAGGGGATGTGAAGACAGGAGAGCAGAGTGCCCAGGGCAGGGGGAGTGGGGCAACCACAGTGACTAATTAGCTCATTACTGCCAGGTAATTATGTCAGGGCATGCTCCAAAACATAAGAGGCCCCCAGGCAGCGCCATCCAAGCCGCCAAGCCCCACACCTCTGCACACCCTTGGGTGCCGTCCATGGCTAGGCCGCAGTCTCCCCCAGCTGCTCTGAGATCAGAGGCTGTCAAATCCAACCTGGAGGCACCTTGGCGGCGCAGGCACCCCCAGAGCCCAACTCAAAAGGCACACTCACCCCCTCGCTCTCACCCCGACAACCAAGGACAGCTCTCCAGGGCCGCCTCTGCACCCCAGCCCTCATCCAGCCTCCACCCCGCCCCCCCATCTCGGGCTGCAGACCCTGTCTCCTCCAGGGCCTCACCCCAACTTCTGTACCCACTGAGCTCAGTGGAGGCTCCCTGAACTGAATGGGCCCCTCTGCTGTGCAGGGGCAAGGGGGAGGCTCGGCCCATGAGGGGGCACCTGTACCCCTTCCTTCCATCCATCCTGGGCCCCCCAGCCCTCCCAGGGCTCACCACGGCCAATGGAAGGGCTCCTGGCCGTCCTCCCGCCTGCACAGCACGCCTTCACACACAGGCTGCACTCAGACCTGCCAACGCTGCCATCTCCTGGAGACCCCAGCCCGCCCCAGGAGGGCCCTGCCCGGTCCTGCTGACAACCCGGGGCCAGGAGGGGGGCGGGAGGAGGGAGCCTGAGGCTGCACCACTCTGCTGAACCACACCCACACAGAAACCTGGAAAGCCGGATTCCTGGATTCCTGCAGAAGTCTCTGGAACTGGACCTTTTGGTTCCCGCACACAGGGCTTCCATGATTCCCACAGCGTCAACTCCAGATCTCGTGCAGGGCCTCTAAGACCCGCCTGGCCCCAGCGCTTGACCTCCCCACACAAACCCAGACCTCCTCTTTCACCTTCGGGCCTTTGCATACGCTGTTCACTTGTCTGGACCTGCAGACTGTCACTTCCCGAAAGCTCCACCCCAGCCCAGGTAAACGGAGGCCTTTTCACCAGGATTGCAACGGCCCCTGTCCTGCCCCTCAGCCCAGCTAAACCCTGCACCCTCATCACCTACACCCTGCCCGAGTGTGGCTGCTGACAGTCCGACTGGCCTGGCCAGGCCAGGATCCTCCTGAGGCAAGGACCCTCAGTGCCTGCCGTTTCAGCTCTGGCCGGGGCAGGAGCTCACACCTGGGCAGGGCAGGGCATTGGGGCGGCCCTGGCGGCAGGGACTCAGGGTGACAACCACCAGGGGCTGCCCGCAAAAACACACGGGAACATCATGCCTCATGCCAACCATGCCCCAGAGTGTGAAAAAGATCCCGGGGCCACCCACAACCCGCTTCCCTGCCACATCCCAGGTCCCTGAGGCACCCCAGCCTTCCACAGGGTGGCCCAGGTCACAACAGGTACCTTCTCCCTCCTCCTTGGCTGTCCCTTCTCCCTGCTGAACTCGAGTTTGCTACAAACTGTCCCCAAGGCTTCGTCCTATGATAACACAGGTCAAAGGTCATCAGGGCAAAACTGATAAACTTATGAAGAAACCATGATTTATACATAAGTTTCTAAAAACAGAGGCTTTGAGCAGAGGGTAGCCCTTTCTGCCTCCTTCTGGCACGTGTCTGTGTTCCAGAAGATTCTGGCTCACAGAAATCTGACTGCTGGTTACATAGAGCACTTTCTACCGAAAATCTGCTCTTGATTATGTCCACCACAGCCTGTCCCCTGGCCGCCAGCACCACGGCTTGGGGGGGGGGGGGGGCGTCGGGTCACCGGGCCTCAGAAGCTGCCAGCCGTCTGTGCCAGCAGAGCTCTCTCCCTCCACCCCCCACCCCTCCCTTGGAGGCACCTGACACCTGACATCACAGCTACAGGTCAGGGGCCAAGGCGGGAACCTTTCCAAAGTCCCCTTTACCCAGACGGACGCACGAGGAGCCCAGCCGAGCAGGCAGGAGGCAGTGACCTCCGGCCAGGTTCTCCCTTCCACCCGGGGCAGGAACCAAACCCGTCCGACTGGCCCGGACGCTCCGCGCGCCTGGTGACTATCTGTTCCATCGCATTTCTCCACGGCACCAAGCAAGCGATTGCAACAGGCTGTGGGACAGATAAGGAGACCCAGGGTGTGGGCTGGGGGCGGATTCTTGTTTTGTTTTGTTTTTTTCTGCCCTCGCTGTGCCTCCACCACCCTCCAGCCTGGTGCAGGACCCGCGGCTTCCCGGGGGTGCCCTGCAGGGGCCTGGGTGCTGGGGCTCTGGGCCGCCTGCCGGTGCTGGGCAGGGAGGAGGCAGGCCAGCAGGGGGCCCCAGGGAGACGCCCTCTGTCATGGGGTGGGGGCTGAGCTGTCCCTGGGGCAGGGTGAGGCTGGGGCGGGGTGGCCAAACCCCGAGAAAGCCGCTCTTTCCCAACTGCAGGCCAAACCTGCTACCAGCCACGCTGTGACCTTCCCTTCCTTCCAGCAGAACCATGAGAAAATCCACCATCCCCAGTCTGCGGCTCAAAGGTGTCAGGTCCAAGAACCACTAAACAGCCATGTGCCTGGCAACCAGGGCACTCAGGCCCTTCGCAGGGAAGAGGGAGACACCCCCCTGGGTGAGGCATCACTCGCCCCAGCCTTCTCGGGGTAGAGGGCCAGCCGGCCCAGGCGCCCTCATGTGCAGGGCTCTGTGGCAGACACACAGTAGGAGCGCACAGTGGAAGTCCCTCGGCCCCCTCAGCCTGGCCATCCGTCAGGAATCTTTCTTGTGAGCCCGGCCCGAATGCCACATCCTGTGTGTGTGCATTCCAGGTATGAGCTGGACCATGCTTTAACACTTTACAAAGACCCAAGGTAGGACTTTTTCTCCCCACTTCACTACTGAGGAAGCCAGGCTCAGCGTGGCTAAGTAACTTGCCAGGGGTCCCCTGCTCCCACGGGGGGGGGGTGGTCACCCACAACAGCCAACACAGTCCTCAGGCCTAAGGGCTGGGAAGTTGGGTGGAGGTGTGGCAGCTTCCCAAAAGGCCCCTGCCTGCCCCAGCCCGCCATGGGGGCAGGGGAAGAAGCCAAGCCCAGCAAGGTTCAGGCTGTTCGAGCCACTGGGAGGAGGAGGCCCGGCCAGGGACAAGCCTGAGCCATGCACCCCGGGGGCGCCAGAGCCCTGCCACTCTGTGGGGGGACATCGAGGCCCAGCAGCCATCCCAAGCCCGGGGCAGGTGGCTGCCCCCAAGCCCAGCCACAGTCAAGCACCCCCACCCAGGGCTTGCCTGACACCTGAGAGCAGGCCAACCTCAAAAAGTCCATGCCCCTGGGACCAGGGTGCCACAAAGCTTTCCAAACATGCAGACTCCAGGGCAGGGCAGAGCAGAGCCCTGGGAGAAACTCCCCAGGCCATAGGACCATCGGATCCCCACCTGCCACTGTGGCGTTGCCAGGACCCACCAGCCTTCCAGGGTACCTCCCCAGCCTCAGTGGCCCTCACTGGGCCCTGGCCACTGACAGGTGCTATCCCAGCTCTGCCTCTGGGCTACACCACCTCCCTCAACCTGGGCCTATGCCTCTCCTTCCCCAGCCCACCCGGGAGGTGAAACCTCAGTGACAAACTGACAAGCAGGGATCCCCCGCTCCCACCCCCAGGCCTGGCTGAGCCCTGAGCACCACTCAGCAGTCCAGCCCTCCTGAGGGCAAACCAGCAAGCTGAGGCCAGGAGAGGGTGGGGGCGGGCTGATTTGGCTAAGAGTGCCAGCAGGCCAGGATCCTCCAAGGTGGAAGAGCCCCCGGCCCTGTTGGGGAGCTCAAATGACCTGGCTCACCCAGCGCTGCTCACTCGGACCCAGGAAGACCACATCACAGATCCCAGGGCCTGGGCCGACTCTTCTTCCAGGAGAGGACAGACCCCGGGGGAAAAAAGAACCAGACACAAGCCGCGGAGACCTTCCCCCCACCCAGCAAGCCCCCCTGCTCCTCTTGCCCTGGGCTGGTGCCCAAGCAGTATGCAGGAGCAGAGCTGGGCACAGGGGAGGGCTCAAGGATGCCCAGCCACAGCCTCACCTGGACCCCCAGAGGCCAACCTGGGCAGAGGAGAGAGGAATGCCCGTCCTTCTTGGAACTCTGTGTCCTGGGATCCCCTCCTCGTACAGCCTCCTGAGAGCAGGGAAGCCAGGCTCTGGGGTTCCCTCTGGTCCAAACACCCCAGAACTCTGACAGGCTCCCAAACTCCCAGCGAAACTTCCCGTGGCCCCTGAGGCTGTCCGAGGCCCAGGAGGCCCGTGGGAGCCAGCAGGGAAAGTCAGGTCTACAGCGGGAAGCCACAGATGGAGGACTCAGATAATCATCGCCGGAGGAATACAGCAGGGCCTGGGGCACGGGTGAGGTCTGACCCAGATCTGAGACGCAGCAACAACAGAGCTCCTGAAGACTGAGACCTCGCGCGACACTCAACACTCGCGGACGTGTGTGCTCACACGGAGCCGTGGGGAGGACACGGATGTGGCCCTGATGCGCTGAGCCAGTGGGTCTCCACCTGACCACGCGTGAGGATCGCCAGGGAGCCGCTAAAAAGCCCCGGGGCCCAGGCACCGCCCGCAGAGCTGCTGATCTAGCCGGGCTCGGGTGTGGCCCAGGTGCCAGGAGCTTCCAAACTACCCTGATGGCCCTGAAGGGCAGCCAGGCCAATGCAGGGCTACAGTTAATGGGGTATATGCATTCACCCCAGCACTCTGCAGGCCCCACAGGCCTTCCCCACCAGGCTACTCACGGACAGAGCATGCGGAGCGCCGGGGCAGCATGCAGTGCAAAATGCTGCACAAGTTTCAACAGAAACAGACACAGCCCCATTATTCAGCTCTCGGGGGAGGAGCCCAAGTGGAGGAGCAGCGGGAGGCAGCAGACCCAGGACAGCCCCGCGCCACACGTGCCCCTTCCTGTCCCCGTCCTCCCTGGCAGACGTCACCCACCCACCACGGCACAGCGCGCTCTCCTCCCGGGGCCAACTCCTCACTGCCGAGCCCCACTGATTCGGCCAATCAGAGCAGGAATGCCGGCTACCCACGCCTCTGCCATCCCAGGCTGAGGTGGGAGGAGGTGTTTTATGGAGATGGGAGCAGTCACAGTGCAAGCCGAGGCTCCCTTCCTCCAGGGGCCTGGGGACCACTGGGAGCACCTCTGTCTCATGCTGACCCCATCCGAACCAGCACCTCGGGCACGCCTCCCCCCAGCCGCAGACAAAGCCTTCTGCATTCACCCCCACCCCAGCATGGCTTGTGGGTATGTGTGGAGCCGGCCCTGGGTCTTGCCAACATCACCCTGACCGACAGAGATCAGGAATCTCAGGTCACAGGTGCCCTGACTTACCAAAACGGAACACCTAGCCCTGTAAAGGAATCACGTTCCGAAGGCACCCCTTCCCTTTCCAAGACCTGACATGGCCACAAAGAAGGCACCTCGAGCCTCCTGCCCAGAGAGGGACAAGGAGGGGCAGACTATGTGCTGCCTGGAGGAGGGGTACGCCCAGGCGCCACCTTAGGGAGGACGGGAAGGCTCAGCACGTGCTGGGGACATGCAGGTTCCAAGAAACTAATGGCGAACCACCAGGTAAAGTCACTACTCCCGAAAGCAAGTGAAGAAGGTCTGCTTAGGGCAAGGAATGCCAGCAGCCCGGCCTCGAGGAGGGAGTCAGCCTGACGTGCACAGGTGTGAGCACATCTGCACATGGACATCGTACACACACGTATGCACGTGGCACGCGCACAGCCTGGGCCCCCCAGAAGCCTTCTACTCCTTTAAGGAAATGAGCATGCCTCCCCAGCTGAGCCAGCTCCGTGGGTCCCCAGCCCCCGGGACCTGTACCTCCGGCCCACACACCACAGCCAGAACCCTTGCACTCAGCACCCCAAAGTGCAGGGCCCAGCCAGCTGTACAGTGCCCAGCAATGCCTGCCACAGGATGGTGGGCTGAGTCCCCAGGGCAGGGAAAAGACCGGGGTGTGGACTCACTGCCACATGCCGAGGGAAGATGGGGAGGAAGAGCACATGTGCCCCCAATGCTTTGGGTGACTCAGCTCCTGCCTCCCCTCAGCCCGGAGAGGCCCCCAAAGGGAGTGGGCACCCCTGCTCTCACAGCCGACCAGGGCGCTCTCTGCACCCCTGCACGACACGCACGCAGACGATGAGAACTGAGCGGGAGCCCCTCCTCCGTGTGCCACCGCTTACCGGTCCCCCAGCCAACCCCACAGCTCCCACACCTGGGGGAACTGACACCCAGGAGCTGCTGCAGCACCCGCCAGCCGCTAGGATCAGCTCCCACCCGCCAAAGGAAAACAAGAGGCTCAGCAGGAGAGTGGCCCGAGGCTGGGTGGTCCAGACACTCGGCCTTGGGCGGTGTGCTGCCTGGCGAGTGGCCACTTCTGCTTGCTGCTGGGCAGGAGCAAGGCAGGGAGGAGCAGGGCAGCTCTGCCAAGCCTGGCGCTGCCCGCCTAGGGGCCTGCAGCGGGGCCCCTGCATCCTCCCTGTGCCCAAGATGTACCCAGGGGCCCTGATGCGGCAGCCGTTCAGACCCCAGAGGGCCCTGGCAAGCCGCCACCTGGCCTGGCTTCATGCCACCACCTCCCTGTCCTCCTGATCCAGTGCACCCGCCAGGGAGTCCAACACGCCCACCTGGAGTGGCACTGTCCACCCAAGCCCCAGCTCCCGCAGGCCTGGAGGCCCGGGGGGCAGGGGTCTGCCCGTCTTGTCTTACCAGCAGCCCATCAATCCACGTGGGCAGCCCCAGGGAAAGGCCCTCTCCTCCTCAGCCCCAGGGCCCAGGACACTGTCCCCTTACTGCACCCAAGACCTGCCTACCCTCCACATATCACTCCTGGGACCATCACCAGCCCCAGGCTGACGGTGTGACCTTACTCCCTGCTACAGGGCCACCAGGGCTCCAGCTCTCCAGGCACCAGGCGATACAAGCACAGCAGGTCCCCTGATGAGTGGGAAGCCAGACCTCAGCCACCCAGGCCCGCCCAGCCCCGCATATGCAGACCAGACTCTACTCCCCCGCCCTAACCCTACACATGCACACGGACCAGAATGCCTTCAACACATGCCAGCCACACCCCCCGGGGCCAGGCCACAGAGCTCCACGTGGCCTCCACCGATGTCTCCATGGTCCCGGCACACCCGCTCTGACAAACCCTGCTGTGCACCATTCGCCTCTCATTTTGATGGTCAAAAATTCACTCACGGCAGCCGATTGGCTATTACGTCTCAGGCTTCGTTAAAGAAGGCCACAGAAGGGCTTTTTTAAACCGCAGTACCATTTCTAATTGATGTGGGTCCGTCATCAAGAAAAATACTCCAACAGGCCTGACACAGAGGCAGCGCCCCTTCTCTGCCCTCCTCGATCAGGTACAGTTCAGCTTCAATTTTTAATCCGTTGATGAAATATTCACAGGCCGGGGAGGGGATCACCTTTCCCAAGGTGTAGGATCCCTGCCCTCTCCAGGGGCTCCCCGAGCTGGGAGGACACCCAGTTTGGGATGAGAGTCAGGGCAGTCTGGGGGAACAGAGCCCACGGGGTAGGGGCTGGATGCCCGCCCACCCCACAGCCAGCACCCTGCGTGTCCCCTGGGCCATGGGCTCTTCCTTCCCAGTGTCCCTGCTCTGGGTACACCACAGACCCTGCTGCTGGTCAGGAACCTCCCGTGGGTAAGTCCTGGCAGAAGGATGCTGTGGCCCGAGGTCACCAGCAGTGACCTCCCCTAGGCATGGCTGGACCTCCAACGCCAGTCCAACCCTCCAGAAGGACCAGCACTTGCACTAGTTTCCTAAACAAATGTCAGAGGGCCTGGGCCCTAACGCCAATCCCTCCTGACACGCAGGTGGTTATGGCTTCTCTTGAAGGCTGAGTGGGCTGCCCCCATTTCTCAAGAGGGAATGCTAAGGCAGGAGAGGAGACACTCTGCCCACCCTGGCCGAGTAGCATGGCCAGGTGAGAAGGGTGTGGGACGCCGGGCCCCTGACAAGCACACAGCACATAGCCAGAGGTGGGCGCCAGCAGATGGGGACAGAAGAGGACACAGAACCGACAAGGGGAGGCGCTTCAACTGACCTCTAGGGAGCTTCTGGGCTCTCTAAAAAGTGTCCCCACGTGCGGTAGTAGCAGCGCGAGGACACCCGGCCCACCTCCCTCCCACCTCCACCTCTGCACAGAGAATGAAAAGATCCCAAAGGAGCAGCCCCTAGTGTGGCCTGGAGACTCTGGCCCTGAGGAGAAGGAGGGGAGGGACTGGGGAAGCAAGGCTACAGTCGGCCCAGGCCGGGCGCCGACAGCAGGGAGCCCCACCCGCAGGTGCCTTCCGCTGCCGGCAGGCACCATCCCTCCTGGGCCATCGGCATGTGCCCGCCACAGGGCCAAGGTGACCCAGGACAGACACCGCGGGCATCCCTGAGGCAGCGTGAGCCCCTCTGCAGGCAGCCCCAGGGAACCCCCAGCCACCCACACGGGTCTGCACCCTCCCTTACAGGGGAGGGAACTGAGGCTCAGAGGGCCCCCCAGAGCCCCAGCTGTAAGTGGGGCCAGGCCGTGTGCCCAGGCACTCTGAGGCCGCCTCCAGGCTGAGTGCTCTGCTCCGGGCGCCAGTGCCCAGGGACTCCCCAGGCCGTCCCCTCCCTCCACAGCCTCGCTCCCTCCTGCCAAGAGCGGGGTGGCTTCCGCGCACCTGCCTGTGCACCTGACGCTGACCAGCCGCCCGGCTGCCCCGGACACGCTGTTCAGTCAAAGCACGCCGTGGGCAGGATGCCTCCACTGTGTTTGGGCCCGTGAGGCCGCCCAGCCTGCGCATGCTCCGGCAGAGGTAGGAAGGCGGAAGGCAACAGCGCGTGCTGTCCACGCGCTCCCCCTGCACAGCCCCCTGGGGAACGGCCCTCCCCAGCGGGCGATGGCCACGGGCTCGGCCCCGGGGATTCGGGTGCGTGCAGCTGGAACTCAGGGGTGTATTGGCGCCAAATACACACCCTCCAATCCCAGGGTGCGGGCAGCCCTGGATGGGACCACAGACCCCAAGCCCCGGGGGACCAGACGGCGGGGCCGAGGGATCTGCCCCTCCCGCTGCCCACCCAGATGCCCGTGCCGGTGCACGAGGACTTCCTGCACATGCAGAGCTTCAGCGGCTGAGAGACCCCTGCCCCCAGCCCAATCTCGGTGGTCACCCAGGGGACTCGCTTGGTCCTACAGACCCATAGAGACGTCAAACTTCACGAGTACACCGGCAGCCACCTCCCCTTTGGCCCCAGGAGCAGCTCCCAGCCCCCAGCTGAGGTCCACCCAAGCAGCCTGCCCTCCTTCACTCACTCCCACATGCGGGCCCCCCTCCAGAGCCCTAGAGGCCCTGTCCACACC
Source organism: Canis aureus (assembly GCF_053574225.1). Classification (NCBI taxonomy): domain Eukaryota; kingdom Metazoa; phylum Chordata; class Mammalia; order Carnivora; family Canidae; genus Canis; species Canis aureus. The sequence goes on from NC_135626.1 coordinate 10,612,327, forward strand.
CAACTGGCCCATCTAGGTCTGCCCTCCCTCCCCACCCAGCAAACCTGGCCAAGCCCTGCCCCCAGGCCGAGGTGCCCCCTGCCAAGGGCTGGCCAAAGCAGGACCGACAACACGAGGTCACGGAGCACAGAGCCCAGGGCAGCTAGGGAGAAAGGCCCCCACGTCACCAGTGTAGGGGTGGTGGCTCCAGGCCCAGCTGGAGCAGGTCTGGCAGCTCCTGGCAAAGCCTCTGCGAGGGTCTCATGAGGCAGGGGCAGACGCTCGGGGATGCCCCCACCCCCACGCCAATCATGAGCCCAGAGGCAGCGCGGGTCCTCACCAGGGCAGCAGTGCACACTCAAGCCCACCCACACCGGGTGCAAGGGCCCTCCCTTCCCTGAGGGTGACAGAGCTGGGTGTCCAACAGGCCTGCTCCTCCCCTGAGCCTCTTTCTGTGGCGAGACCCACAGCTGCTACTCGGGCTGGGCGAATCTGGTGTCAGGAGAGGTCCACTTATACGTGGGGACCACGGAACCCCCAGGGCCCAGCGTCCCAGGGAAGCTTCCTGAGTTTGCACTGCCTGATGGCAGAGGCACAGACACAACAGAACCCTTGGACCCCAGGACCCCAGGACCCCAGGACCCCAGGACCCCAGGACCACAGGACTCCAGTACCCCAGGACCGCAGGACCCCAGGACCGCAGGACCACAGGACCCCAGGACCCCAGAACTGCAGGACCCCAGGACCCCAGGACCCCAGGACCACAGGACCCCAGGACCGCAGGACCCCAGGACCGCAGGACCGCAGGACCACAGGACCGCAGGACCACAGGACCCCAGGACCGCAGGACCGCAGGACCCCAGGACCCCAGGACTGCAGGACCGCAGGACCCCAGGACCGCAGGACCCCAGGACCAGTGTGGGTCTGAGACATGGCAGCAACCTCTCAGGAAGGGACGAGACTATCTGAGGAACAGTCCCCAGCCTCTCAACTCTGCTGAGCCTGGCCCATATCCACTCACAGCAGGATGCTGCTCCAACAACTGTCTTGAGCTCCGAGGGCACCCCTGCCGAATCCCCATCCCTCCAGACACCATGCTCCCCACACCAGCAGAGACCGCTGCCTCTCACCCTCAAGCCTCCTAGAACATTCTATGCTCTGACCGCAGACCCCAGCGTCCCAAGTTTCTCCCTCAAGGCCGGTCATGAGCCCGGTCTCCACGCAGCCCTGTGCAACCTCGCCATCCTAACAGCCCACTCAGAACTCCAGACTCCACCCCTGCCACACCCCACAAACAGAGCCATCCCCAGGCCAAACCCCCTGGGTGGCCCAAGGTGCCAGAACCCCGTCCTGGCTCTAGGAACACCCAGGTCCACCAGCACACCCCCCGCAACAGCCTCTGGACCATTCTCACCAGTGACCAGGGTCCCCCAAACTCCACCAGAGTCCTCGCTCCCCGCTGAGCCCCGCAGGGCCTTCCCATGGCTGGCAGGACAGGCCCATCAAGCCCAGTCCCCCGCTGTCCCCCACCTGGCTTGGCCTCCCACCAGCCCCAACCCCTGCCCCACTCCACGGCGGGACCCAGTACCCGCCCCGGCACTGACCCTCACCAGGCGAGGTAACTCCGGTGTCAGGGCCTTTGCACACGCCTCAGCCCAGAAGCTCCTCCTCCACAGCTCTGCCTGCTACCTCTTCCCACCCTGCAAGCTCACCTCAAACGTCACCCCACGGACCTGGGACTCGACCATAGTCACCGCAGACCTCAGGCCATCCTAGCCAAGCCCCTGAGCTCCCTGGAGAGGGGGTGCAGGAGTCAGTGGGGAGCCTCCTCCCGGGCCTTCCTCCTCAGCAGGCTCCAGGAGACCCCCGGGGCGCCCCCCCCACTCCGACTCTGTGTCCATGCAGGCAGAGGGCTGGCCTCCTGGGCCTGCAGAGGCACCCGGCTCAGGGGCGTGGAGACAAAGGCAGGCTGACCACCAGGAGCCCGCAATTCATCTCGATCAACACCACAGTGAGGTGGGCCGTCCTGTACGGCCCACGATTTACATTTTTATTAAATCACAAAGGAGAATTAGAAACATTATTACTTCCCTCAATCTGTAACCCTTTCTCTGCCAGGCTCTGCACCCAGCTTACTGTGCCATCTGTCCACTGGCAATTTCTAGGCTCCCACCTCACCTCTACCTATTGCCTCCACAGTGACCACCAGGGCCCTCCCCCACAACCAGGGACCCTCCCCCACAGGCCCAGGACCCTCCCCCACAACCAGGGACCCTCCCCCACAGGCCCGGGACCCTCCCCTACAGGCCTAGGACCCTCCCCCTCGGCCAGGGATCCTCTCCCACAAAGGCCCAGGGTCCTCCCCCAAAGGCCCGGGGTCCTCCCCCAACGTAACTAAGGGTACCCTACTATGTCCCAAGTGGGAGGAGGCAGAGGGCAGGGTCAGTCGCAGCCCCAGAAATGGGGTTTGGCCACGTTCTTCTTGCACCCACTGTGAAGACGTGGGGATATGAGCAGTCCCTGCAGCACCCACAGTCCCAGAGCCCACACCCCAGTCAGGGGAGCAGAGCCCTAGGTGGGAAACAAGCAGACCGAGGTGGCTGAGGGTGACTGCAGGGGAAGAGGCCACAGCCGTTACAGGGTCCATGGGGGGACACCTGAATGAGATCAGAAGGAAGAGAACTGGGGCCATGGGGCAATACAAGGAAGGGCATTCAGGGGAAGGCACAGCACGTGCAAAGGCCGTGAGCAGGGAACATTCTAGCAAAAGGAAGCAAATCGGCACAGCTGGTCCGCCTCCCCAGCAGGAAGCACGCCAGAGCTAGAGCTGGTACTTCACCCCAAGGGCCGTGCCAGCGTGGGAGAGATCTAAACAGCACAGCACGACCGGGGTCAAGTGTTTTGGAACAAGCGAGCACTGCAAGCAGGCCTCGTGTGGTCCCTGGGCACATCACACTGGGTTGTCACCCATGCTCCCATATGCCCTACCCCAAAAGCTCCTGCCAGCCCCCAATACGGTCCCAACAGGGAAGGTAAGGAAAAGACACCATCAGATGCAAAGACACTGGGCCTCAGGCGTGGGAAAGAGCCTCCCAAGTGCGGGGGTGGGGGGAATCTAGGAGGACTTCCTGTAGGAGGGGACATCTGGGCACGGGACAGAGAGCTAGTGCAGTAGCACTGCCACCGTGAGGCACCCACTCACGCTTATCCGTGCCAGGCACTGACCCAGATTTAGTCATGAATGAAGCAGGCGACTCAAGACTCTAATTACTTTTCACTTTCCCTGGTCATGCATTATGCATCGCCGGTGAGTGGGGGGCAAGAGGAGAGCAGTGGCACAATTAATTTCAGCTTCGATTGTTCTCTCCCTCGTCGCCTCTCCCCGCCCCCCAGGGAAGAACTGTTTTTAGCTCATGTGTAGGATCCAGCCAGTGCCTGACACCACGGGTGGGGGGCTCTCAGGCTGCCATCAGATGCCCAGCTGGGACGGCGCAGCAGGGGCCCAGCCTGGAGCACAAGGTCCGAGTGATAACAGTGCACAAACCCAGACCCAAGCGTTGGTCGTGGCCCCTGCTTGCCCAAAGCCACGCAGCCCCTGATGGAAGCTTCTCAAGCCTGCACGCTGGTCCTGGGGTGGCCACAGATGGCCAGAGCCCACCATGTGCACCCACCACGAGCGGCCAAGGAGACATGAAACTCCACCTCTGCATTCAGGCCACTTTCAACCTCATCCCCAGCAGCCCCACCCCCAGGAGCCGGTGCAGACATTGTACCAAGACACCCTGGGGAGGGGGGGCGGTCTCCCCACTCGGTGAGAAACTGAGGCCCTAGCCCCGAACCACCCCCACCAGGTGCTCGCTGATGGCCTCTGGGGCAGCCGGAGCCTCAGGTGGCTGGAGGCACCCAGTCCCAGGAACTGAGCAAAGGCCCTGAGAGTGCCAGCCCCGACTCCCCCGCCAGGCAGCCCAGGCTGCAGAAGGCTGGCCCCTGCTGGACAGCCTCAGTGCTCCCTTCCACGGCCACATCCAGCACTGACCCTGGCGGGGGGTGCTCCGAGCCCCATCCTGCCACCACCGCCAGGGTGACGGGACACTGGGCACTGCCACTGAGGGGTGGAGGGGATCCAACCCAGGAGAGCCCCTGGAAGAGATTATATATGTGGAGACTGGACAGCACAGGAAGTTGTCAGGTGAAGAAAGGCTGTGGCGGGGACCCAGAGGCAGAAGCCTGGCTCCTCAGGGCTGAAGTGTCCCATGTGGCAGCAGCGGGGCAGGGGAGGCAGAGGGAAAGCCAAGCCGAGGGAGGTAAGGACTTCATCCTGCAGGCACTGGGGAGCCACAGAGGGTGATGCGCTGGGGGAGTGCAGTCCGGGGCAAGGGGAGTGGGGAGACACTCCCAGGCTGAGCCCAAAGACCCGGCCCCAGCCCCACCCCCATGCCAGCCCCACCCCCAATGTCCTGCTGGGAACCCGGAGGCAGGAAGCAAGGCCTCCACTTCCCACCGTGGAGAGAAATCTGGGCCCCTGGTGGCAGATGCCCAGGGTTGGGGTTTTTGTGGAGAAACCTCTGGTTTCCCCCACCCTGTGGCTGCTGAGTCAGGCACACAGGGGTGGGACCCGAATCACAGACCCTTCCAACAGCACAGGCAGGGAGCCAAGTCTGCTGGTCCCAAGCCCTGCCAAGTGCCTACTGCATACCAGCCAGATCCTCGCTGAGCGAGCCAGCTCCTGGCCCCTGGCCACCGCAGCAGCCCCTCCCAGGACTGTGAGCCACACCATCGTCACTTCTCAGCGCTGGAAGGGACCCACCAGGGGCTGGGGCAGCGGGAGCCCAGGGTGTGCATGAAGGTGGATCTGTTTGGCCTAATCCCTTCCTGGGGTCTGGAGCAGATTCGGGGTGGCAAGGACCCTCAGAGGACAGGGACACCCAGCCCCCGCCTGGGGACTGGCCTCTAGGGGACAGGGAGCACACTGCCATCAGGCCGCAGGGACAGGATGGAAAGCACGGCGGGCACACCAGGCACAGGGCACAGCCGGCCAGGAAGCTCCACCGCGGGCCCCCACGGGAGACAGCAGGTCCGAGGTGAGAGCCGCCTGGGCACGCCCACCCCACCCTGGCAGAGAGCTGGAGGGCACTGCAGGCAGGAGGGCAGAGGGCAAGAGGGCGGGGGACGTCACATCTGCTGACCAAGCCCCCACCCCCACCCGCCTTCAGGGAGAAATGCTCTTTCCCACAGTTACGAAAGATCCTCTTTGCTGGAAGGAAGAAGGGGAACCCAGAAGCACTCTACTCCGGGGCTCGGTGCTCACTCCCTGCAGCAGGGGCCAGTCCCTCAAGACCCAGGGGTCCCCGACAGAGCCCACTCCCCTGGGTGCCCACCCCCACCCAGGACACGCCAGGGGAGAGGCCTGTGGGGACCGGATGGGACATGGAACCCCCAGGTCTGTGCCAAGACCACACCTGCCAACAGGTCTCACTTCCTGACCCTGGAGACTCTAGTTCCCAGGATGGTTCTGGAGCCAGCCGCCCCTGAAACCCCCCCTGGAGCAGCAGAACTTTCACATCCTCCCCACACTGCGCAGCCCAGCACGGAGCGCTCTCCGCCTTCCAGGCACCGCTGGGTGCTGACAGCCAGGCCTCCCCGTGGCCCAGCACCAGAGTGAGAAATCCCTCTCCCCACCAGGCAGAGGAGGACACTGAGTTCAGGGGTCCCCCAGCCACCACTCCTCCCTGCTCCCACGTGAAAACTGAAAGTCTGGCCCTGCTTAGGTACACCCGCACGCCCACCCCATAGGCCAGTGCCATCACCCCACTGCACAGACGACAAGAGGGAGATGCCGGCCCGGTCCACAGTGCTGTGTAGGCCTGAGTGCGAGTCAAGCCGCCCAGCAGCCCAGAGCGACCCAACCCACACATGGCTTCCAAGCCCATGAAGAGGAGCCCTCCGCCCTGAGATACCGAGGCAGCCACACCCGCCAGAGGGCCCTGCCCACATATGCCACCTCCCGTGGGTGGAGTGGGGACAAATCCACAAGCTCCAGGCTTCTCCAGGGAGGAGGTGGCCCCCCACTCACCTCAGCTGCCGGATTCAGTTTCCTGGCTTCAACTCAAGGGATTACCAACAATCCCTGGCCCACACGTGCATGCCTGCACCACCCACATCACTCATACCAGGATGTAGGCACAGGACGACGGCTACCTGCTGCGCTCACCTGGGCCAGCCAGGGCAGGAGGGGCCAGGAGGGAGGCTGGGCAGGTCCATCCCCGGTGTCCTCAGCCACCTCCTAGGGCCTGGAGCCCCCATCCTCCCCAGGCGGGCCTGAGCTCTGGGGGCTGCCCATGTCGGGCCCGGGAGAGCATACCTGGTGCCCTGCAGGAGGCGGGGGCCCACAGGCTGTACCTGGGAAGCCCACCCAGCACTTTCAGGATGGCATGGGGTCCCCGGTACCAGTGGGGCTCAGCAGAATGAAGTTCAGGATAGATGGAGGGGCAGACACAAAGTGGGCACTTCCAGGGCAGACTAGGGTGGGGGACAGGCCCAGACTCCTCCCCGAGTCTGTGTCCTTCATGTACTCAGCCGTCCTGGCTGGCCTCTGGACCCACTGAGCCCCGAGCCCTCACCCACACCCGCCTGTGCACGCTCCAGCCATGGGGCACCAGGCACACCACAGGCACCGCAAGCACCAGCAGGGTGGGCCAGTCTGTGTCCCGTGTCCCCGTCCAGGCAAGCAACTCCCCAACACCCAAGCCCCCCAGGCCTTCCATGCTGACGCTGCAGCCCCCCCACTGTGTACATGGGCCCACGGTGGGTCCTGGATAAGCCCTGCCCCCTCTACTGCAAGCTCCCCCCACTCTGTTCTGCTCAGCCCCTTCCCCATGCTGTCGCCCGTGGGACCTGGGCAGCAGTATTCCAGCTTTCCATGCCTCAGTTTCCTTTGTAAGAGATAGGGCAAGGCCGTGACACTGGCCAGCCCCACACTCCCAAGCTGTGCGACCTTGCAGATCTGCCTGGCATCTCTGAGCCCAGGCCTCATCTGTAAACGGAGTAAGTGCTGCAGGCTTGGCACAGGCACAGGGGGACCTGATGAGCTGCAGCTGGCTGGCCCTGAACCCCAACCCCACTCCAGCCTAGTCTCTCCGTTTGGGACCCAACCCACCAGATGCTGGCACGTGGCCTAGCTGTGCTCACACAGGCAGACAAGGTCCCCAGGACCCCTCACTCCAGGCAGGGCCATGAGCCCCTGGGGAGTCGCCCCCTGACCTGTGGTCACCATGTGCCCCGCAGCACCCATCATAGGAAGACCCCAGCTGGCTGGCCACATTCACAAGCCCTGCCCTGTGGGTGGGCTTTGCTGACCCCACAGCACAGCTGGCCTCCCAGTGGGTGGACACACTCTGAACCAGGCCCAGTCTGGCCCTGTCCTTGACATACCCTGTCCAGCCACGTCCAAGGCAGGAACGCTTCACACTCACCTACCTGCACATCCACAGCCTACCCTACCCAGCACATGCATCTACACCAGTCACCTCTCTCCTGTCAGGTTACCCCTAGCCTCAGCCTCCAGCTGAGAACCAGGGAGGGGTGTGAGTAAACTGAGTTACACATGAAGACATGCCACCCCCCAACTGTGGCTGGTCCTAGAGGATGAAAAGGGGCCACTGCAGAACCAGCTGGATAGGGAGTGAGCTCTCCATCACCAAGTGAGTGCAAGCCAAGCTGCCAAGTCCCCCCACTGGAGTCACACATACTCATCTTCTCTGAGGCCCCAAGCCTGGGCCAGGAAGCCGGGTGGAGACTGAAGGGCGGGGGCCTATCTGACCCAGAGTTGCTAAAAAGAGCCAACAGGGAAGTAAAAATAGGAAATAAAAATAAAATCGCTCCAGCCAGTCCTGGTTGTTTGTGTAGGAAACAAGGCATCTATCGCCCTGTGAGGCGGGCTCAGCACCAGGCCCCTCCCAGACGAGGAATGTCCCCCCCTCCCCAGCTGCAGCCGCCCAAAGACCTCAGCTACACACTCCACTCGAGACTCCAAGAGGAATCCCAAGGACCCAGTTCAAAGCCCAGCTCTGCCAACAAGCCAGGTGACCCTGGGCAAGGAGCTGAGCCCCTCCCTCACCATCAGTGGGGCACAAACCCACCTCCCGGTTCATAGGAAGGGAGGGGTGCAACCATGGCCCACACGAGGCTCCTGGCACCCCTCACACCTCTGCCAGGTTCCTCTCCAGGCATGCTCCCCACTGCCGGCCCCATCTGTTTGTGCACTCTGCCACCCAAGGCGGGCACTCAAAATAAAAGCCCCAGACTAGAGTAAGAGACTGGATTTGGCTCCCCACTTGCCCCAGCTCCCTGGCCGGTAATCGGACCTGAACTTCCTCGTGGAACAATTAGAGGAAGCCTTCCTTCCTATCCTTTCCTGTTGGGCCTGTCCAGGACTGGCACTAGACTCATTCATACTAAAGTGTATATGACTGGCTCTGGCTCGGGTCTAGCTGGTTCTCCAGGGTACAGAACTGTGAGAAGAGCTGAGACGCCCAGAGGGCAAGGAAGGCCCATGTGAGCCACTCGCCCCCCTCAGCCCCATGGCACAAGGACCCTCCTCCACTCCCCACCCTTCTCCATAAGGCACCTGCTGGTCAGCGCTCAGCCTGGGCCTGGAGCAGTGGGAGTGTCTCGTGGGGGGCCCCAGCAGCACCTGTGTGCTAGTTCAGAGCGTCCCCCGTCACCCCAGGAGCCCTTGGAGGCCACCCCTGGATCTGACGCCCACAGCCCCCTCCCAGGGGAACTGAAGTGGGCCAGGGGCCCAGCGAGGGAAGCCTGGGGGTGACATAACCAGTCTGAGACAGCCCCAATCAGCCCAAACCAGCCTCCCCACGACGGCCCACTGTCTTCCCAGGATACACATCTGCTCTCAGCCCACTCCATCCTCTGCACCCCACAAGAAAACCCCAGGTCCTCACCAGCCCGCCAGCCTCCGCTGCCCAGCTCAGCCCTGCCCAGGCCTCCCTGTGCACAGCCGTCTACACAGTCACTTGGCCCTCACAGGACGGGGCGGGGGGGGAGAGATCTGCCATCTAGATGTGACTGTGCTGGCCAGCAAGGGGGGAACAGAGCATGCACAGAACACACGCACATACACACGCACACTCCCACAGGCCCCCATGCTCACATGTGCTCAGACACAGGCCAGGCTTACACACTCACTCATGCTCACACCAGCTCACACACACATCTTCACACCAGCTCATATGCACGGGCTCACACAGAATCACAAACACTCACACAGAGGCTCACACAGGCTCACACACACAGGCCCAGGCTTGCACACTCACACATGCTCACACCAGTTCATATGCACGGCTCAACACAGGCTCACAAACACAACCCCAGGCTTACACACTCAAATGCTCACACCGGCTCACACACACATCCTCACACAGGCTCACACATGCTCATACACACAGGTCCACACAAGCCCAGACACATGCTCACATACATGGGCTCACACAGGCCCAGGCACACTGCTCACATGGGCTTGCACACTCATATGGGCTCATGCACACAGGGTCACACACAGCCTTGCACACACAGGCTCGCACACACTCACATAGGCTGACAAGCTCTCTCACACACTCACGTGATGCGGTCTCTGGCTCCACACAGGAGTGACCCTGCCAGGTCCCTGTGCCCTGTGTTCTTCTGTCTCCGAGTCCCTGAGAAGAGTCTAAGGAGGATGGGGGAGGGGAGCAGCAAGCAGCAGGCCCACCACCCAGGCCTGGCCCTTTCTGCCCAGTACCCTCCAGCCAACAGACCCTCAGAGCTACCAAAAAGGAAGTGGGGGTCCCCGCGGCTGGGACCAGAGGACAACAGAGAAACCCTAGGCCCCGTGACCTCCAGGTCCTAGGGCCAAGCCTGAGGTCAGAGCCCTCAGCAGCCCACCAGCCATGGACACATGGGCTGGGGACCCAGATCACAACTTGCAGTGCCAGGTTCCAGCTGGTGTGGGCTACCAAGCACCAAGCACAAGTCCAAGCAGCCAGGAGGACAACAGTGGTGACCACAGTTCCCTAGTACTCTGGGGACACAGAAGTGGAGAGTCCGCAGGGCAGGGAGGCCCAGGACAGGCCATCTCCTCACTCTGAGACACCCGCAAGAGAACTGATCACCACCCCAAGGCCATGACCTGCCTGCCCCCAGCCCTCCCTACAGTGCTGAGCAGAGCACAGGGCCTGGCGTCCACGCACATTGAAGTGATGCCCAAGGGGGTGCGGGGCACCGGCTGCCCTCCGATAAGCTCTGCAGCTTATCAGCTGCGTCCAGGGCCAACGTGGGTTCTGGAGCCAGGCCCTCCCCCACTCCCCAGCCTCCCGGGGCCCCGCTGCCCAGGCCAGAGACACAGCAACTGCCCGCAAGCAGATAAGTGTCAGCAATGGGCTGCAGGCAGGGAGGCTGGACTCCCCACAGGGGGGGCACGCCTCTCCCAAGGGTTGCAGCCAGTAAAGGCAGGTGGAGATGTGACCTTGCCCTGTGACCCCGGGGTGGATCAGAGGGATGAGGCATCCCTAGTCCTGGGTGGGGCCAGTCAACCTGGAAGCAAAGCTGTCCACATCCTGCGGCTGGGAAGACGCAGATTGCACCCCAACGCCTGGCGGCCCTCGGAACGCCATGACACGTCCTCTTTGCAACACCTATCCCACAGCAGCCAGACGGAAGTCGGCAGGCATCGGACACCCAGCAGTGTGAGTTCCAGGCTGAGGGCCGTGCGTGCACACTTGCCCACCCTTCAGCCTGAGGAAAAAGGTCCAGAGAGGCCCTGCATATCCCAGGCAGTGCTCTGCATTCTGCCTGGGGCATCCCCATCTCCTGCAACCCGCAGGCACCCTAGGGCTATCACGAGCCCTGTTTGCAGGTGTAGACACTCAGCTAGGACCCAAACCAGGCCATCAGGCCAATGCACATGCTCCCCACTGCCCGGCTGCCTGGGTATAGGTGCCAGCAGCCCAGGCCGGGCCTCCTGGCATGCACCAGACAGGTACCCAGTGAGGAGCGGACCAGGCCTCGGGGGGGAGTAGTGAGGACCTAGTCTCCAGCCTGGGGATCCAGGACACGCCACACTCCGGCTGTGTCCCCCCCGCTGCAGCAGGGGGCCAGAGTGGAAGTAACCTCTTACAACGGCTGCCAAACACATTCTTCCAATGGACCCTCGAAGAGCTGAGGGCAGAGAGCACAGCATGAACCAGCCACCAGAACCCTGCCGCTGGAGGTCCCAGCAGCCCCCATACTCCACGGCAGGGATGAGGACCCCCTCCCTCCTCCTCAAGGAGACGCCAGGGTGCTGCCTGCTGCTGGCTTTTTCCTGGTCCTTAGGGCCACTCTCAGCTGCTGCTCTGCAGCCACAGAGCCACCAGGCAGATGGGCACAGCTCCCGCTCCGCTGAGCCCCAGGCCAGCAGCCCCCACCACAAAAAGCAGCACCGAGAAATGAAAAGGGAAGGTGAGTGGGGGTCCTGCCTCTGAAGCCCGGCGCAAACACCTCCCCATGTGCACAGCCTGGAAGGATGCCCCTGACGGGGTGGGGGCCCTGGCCTGCTTCCACCTCTGCTCTCTTCAGGACCACCCTGGCAGTGACCTCCGACTGCCAGGCTTTCCTGCCCCTCCCACCCCGTGGCACCCCACATCACAGCCCTGGCCTCTCCCCTGTGCTTAGCCCCATGAGGCCACTGGGGGTGTCAGAACGCATCCCCTGCCAAAGTCCTGCTTGCCCCCAGACCTGCCCCTCCACAGCTCTCTGTGTTCCATAAAAGGCACATCAGTCTTCCAGACACGGAGGCCACCTGGTTACCACTCCCCTATCCTGGCCACTGGCCCCACTTCTGAGACAGCAGTGATTAACAGAGACAGAGAAGATCCAGGGCCTTTTCCACACCCCGACTCCAGCTCCCCCCTCTCCCCTCAGTGGCTTGGCTCTAGCCACACAGGCAGATTCAAGGAGCCCTGCTCCAGGGTGGCCCCTGACAATACAAAGCTTCCACACAGGCCTGAGAATATAGAGGCAGACTTCTCCCAAACTCCTATCCATCCCTCAGGACCCAATTCAGAGGGCCCCAACCCAGCAAACACCAGGGCAAGCTCCACCTGCTTCCAGAACGTCTTCCTACCACCCCACTCACACTGGCTCCTCCCCCAGAGCAAGAGCAGAGGTGACATCAGACCAACCAACCTCAGCTCCATACTCACTGCACGTGACCTACCCTCACAGGTATACAGCCATGGCTGTATACAGCCATCAGCCCTGCTGTATACATAAGCGAGCCAAGGCCCAGAAAGGTTTTGAGAATCTGGTCCAAGGCAACTCGCTGTCAACTGGCACCACTGAGTCCATCTCTGTTCTCTGACCCCAAACACCACTCACCCCTTGGGGGCTGGGCCTCACTCAACTCTGCTGCCCCAGTGAGGCCAGATGTCTATGGATACACAGCCAGTCAGACAGGCCGGCCAGATGTTTGCTCTGGACCTCGGGGCCAGGCCTTGATCCCCGCCACCGACCCTCTGCTTGGCGGTAGAAGATGGAACCTGGTCCTAACATGGGTAGTCCCTGGGAGTGGAGGGTCCTTCCTTGTATGCATCTGGGACCTGAGTCCAAGGGCAACCAGGACCCCTGTAGCAGCAGGTAGTAGCTGCAGCTAATGAAGCAGAGGGGATGGGCGGGGGGCTCGCCTGCGAGCAAGAATGACACCACCACAGGCTCCTTCAAGGGTACCTCAGGGGACCCTCCAGGGCAGGGCTCTGGCCCATCACGCCGCACTCTCTGTGCTCCACTCCCAGGAATTGGCACTGGCCTGCACACCACAGCACTCCCCTCCCTCAAAAGTCCACAGACCCCCAGAAGGAGGGTGGTTCACATCATCTTAAAAGCCAACTTGGAGATGGGTAGGCTCCCTGCTGACAGCTCCTCTGAAGTGCAGAGGGCAGGAGAGGCATCGCATGGTGCACTAATTCAATCAACAAACATTTCGCAAAGCTGGGGCAGCGCCTTGCACCGTGGCTTCAGGCACAAACAAGATCTAGAAGCCACCCTGAAGCAGTCTCAGGGACCCGAGGGGGACAGAGCTGGCCCAGGCAGCAGTGCCCACCAAGAGGAGCAGCCCCAGCCAGCGTGCTTCCCGCCTCCAGCAACTCCAACATCCTTCCTTCCACTCCACCAACTAGGAACTGAGATAAAGAGGGAGGAAGCAATGTGCTCCAAGTCACCAAGATCATGTGGCAGACAGGACAGTCCAGGGGCACCACGCATGCCACTTATCCCCGGGCCCGTGGTCTGGAGGCCTCTTGCAAGGACGGCTAGGTGTACCCAGCAGGCTAGGAGGGCTGCAGCCCGGATCTTGTGCCCCCTGAGACAGAAAAGGCTAGAGGGAGGCCCTGGGGGCCCAGGAAGGCCGAAGCCAGCACCACCCTGCCCCAGGGGTCACGGCCCAGCACCCAGTGCCTGTGGTCTCCACCTCTCAGCCCTCCTCCTGACCTTGGTCCTGGGCAGAAAGTCCAGGAGCAAGGGAGGGGTGGGAGCGACTCCACCTCCTCCTGTGGACTCTGGCCTCATCAGTTTTGTCCTTGATGCAGGGAGAAGACAGCCCAGGGCTCACACAGGAGGCTGCTGGGCACATGACACCTAGCTGCCACCGGGAGAAGGACAGGGGCAGCAGGAGGGGGCACCATGGGCACGGACCTGACAGGGGGGTGAACAAGGGCCCCCCTAGCTGCTCCACCCAGAGGGACCCAGCTATGGCCACTCACCCCAGGAACCAGAGCTCCGAGCTAGGGCCACGTGTGCTGGGCCAGAATGGGTCATACTCCAGACCAGGACGTTTCAGGGCCTGGGAAGCAGAGGGACATCTGGCCTGCAGGGGCTGCCAACGGCCAGCCTGGGGTCTGCCAGGTCAGAGCCAGGCCCACGGCCACCCTTAACTCCTCACAGGGTTAATTATTCCCAGACCAGCTGACTACACCCCCCACCACCCCCCACAGTGCTCACACGGTTCCTCACCAGCACAGACCTACAACCCAGCTAGCAAGAGGCAAATCACAGTAGCCTGCCACCCAATCAGACTCTTCTGAAATCCTCCAGGGAGGACTCCTGCCTATATCCACATGGGCATCCCCCTCTGTGCCCTTCCCTGGGGTAAGAAATCCCCGGGGAGGGCTCACCCATTCTCTCTACCTTGATTCCCTTTCCACAGCGCACCCAACAGACTCCTGTTCATGCTTCAAAACCCAACTACGACACCACCTCTCCTGTGAAGCCTCCCCAGGCAGTTTACAGGTAAGGAAACTGAAGGCCAGACAGGTGAATATGCCAGCCCAGGGCCACCCAGATTCCAACTGAGAGCTGGCACTCATTCCTCACACAGGACACCCTTTCGGCACTGGGAACACGAGAAGGCAAGGAAGAACAGTCAGTGGCGCTTAATGAGGCAGGAGAGGCTCCAGGGCCACGAGACCCTGAGCAGAGGCCTGGCCTCCACACTGGGGGTGAAGGAAAACCATGGAGAGTTCCAGGCAGAGGAGGTCAGAACCCAGGAAGAGAGGAGGCTGGCCTGCCACAAGTGGTGGCAGGACGCCCCCGCTGCCGACAATGATGCCGGCCCCCACCTGTAAGGTTCACAATTTCCCCATACAAGCCATCACCCCAAACTGTTTCAACCCAACACTCCCAGTTCAGACCCACAGCCAGGCCCAGCCTCAGACCCCTGCCCCTCCCCCCAACTCAGAGCCGAGGCTTCCTAGCACACAGGCACCTCCCTGCCCACCCCACCCAGGGCCTGTCCTCCTCAACCCAGGGAGGGCTTAGCGCCATTTCCTGAGAAGCTGGTCCCCAGCGGCAACACCCCAATCAGATGGCCACCAGCTTATGGGAACGAGGCCAAGGTACCGGGAGGGAAGAGTAGAGGCTTCTGGCTGCCAGAGAATACCAGGGAAACTGAGGCCAGGCATGCAACAAGCTGGTCAGAGAGCACCCCTGAGGAGGCAGGGGTGGGGAACCACCCATCCACCCAAGCAGGCTGAGACCAGGGGCCCCAGGGACAGCCCCCACCCAGAGCTCAACTGTACAGGCCTCTCCTGCGAGCAGCAGCAACAGCCTCTGCTGAAAGCACCCCAAAGCCGCTTTGGACAAAGCCAGCCCCAGAGGGTGCACAGGAGGCACCGACTGTCTCAAGACAGCCCCCCACCCCCTGGCTTCGATCCCAGAGCTAGCCTTCCGGGCCTTCACCAGCCAGAGCACCTTGGGCATGTCATGCGACCTCCCTGAGCCCGAAGCATTCATCCCCCATCATGGGCCGGTCCACACAGAGCCGAACCTGGGACAGCTCAGTAAGTACGTGGCTACCACTGTGCCAACCCCATCACTGATGGTCACCAACTGGTGCTGCCCAATGCCTGGCCCCTGAGGGGCAAACAATGAGCAAAGTGCATCTCCAGACACGAGGCCCAGGTTTTAAGGAAGACAGGAGCACTGGGTGCATCCTCCACACAGTGGGATCCCACTGCCACTGACAGCCAGTCGCAGGATCTTCTCCATCCCAGTCCCTAACCAACCAAAGGTGGCCAGGACACCCATGTTGGGTACCACACGACTGCACACCCTTGAGATAGGCCCTGCCCTCACGGAACCTCAGGAGCAAGGGAAGGCGTGGGGGGCCAGGGCATCAGGAGTGCACACTGGCTGAGCACCTGCTCCACCAGGACGGCCTCCCACTGATCAGCTAACCCTCATGTGTCCCTACGAGGCCGCACAACTCCCCCCCCCTCAGGCAGGCATGAGGACACAACAAGGCCAAGGGCCTGTGGACCTGAGGCTGGTGCCCAAGCCCAGCCAGCCCGGCACCAAGTCCAGGATGCCACCCACCATCCCGCACCATTCACAGCACATCCAGGACCAGCCCTGCTGGGAACCAAGCAGGCCTCCGAAAGGACTTGGCTAAGGGCACGGCGCTGGAGCCAAAGGCACAGTGAAAAGGCAGAGGGACACCCGGGGGGGACACGGCGCTGGCCAGGGCCCGCAGGCACCTGCTCCAGGGAACTGCAGGCAAGGCGGGCATCCATGGGGAGCCCATGACAGCCACCTGGGCTGTCGCTGCCTGACCTCTGCCTGGGGCCAGTGCGGACACTTAAGCTAAATTGGTCAATTATGGGATACTTAGATCCCTCCCCCGGGCTTCCCAGCCTCCCTCGGTTCTAGGCCGCAGCACCAGGAAGCCTGTTGAATCAGTAACCTCATTACAGCCAGGAGGCCACACCCGGGGCTGGCTTTGAACTCCACAGGGTTTATCCACCGAGCTGGAGGATTTACACACTGTCTGGCCCAGGCCCAACTCACACTCCCCTCCCCTCCCTCCCCTCCCCTCCCCTCTATGCTGGAGGCTCCCTCTCTTGAGACTCACAGCCACCAGCCCTGTGCCCCAAGCACAGTGGGGAAACTGAGGCACAGCTGGAAACCACAGAGGTGCAGGGAGCCAGGGCCAGGCTCTGGGTCACCCCGGGAGCAGGGTCTCAGGCCAAGAGTCTCCCTTTTTCATCCCTAGCCCCAGTTAACAGAGTTCGGAGCCACCTATCTCACGAACTCAGAGCCAAGGGCCAATTGTGAACATTGGAGGGGGGGGGGGGGGGGCCCGGGTTAATGCCTCACACTTAGGCCCCTATGGTGCAGGCCCCACAAGGGCCCCCAGTTCCCAGGCCCCAGCCCCAAGGCCAGTCCTAACATAGCCCTCAGGTCCCTGCCCTGCCCCCAGGACCCCAGCCATCCTGCCCCCTATGGACAGCCTGTCCCCCCGACTTGACCAGGTACCCTTGGTCTAGGA
Source organism: Canis aureus (assembly GCF_053574225.1). Taxonomy (NCBI): domain Eukaryota; kingdom Metazoa; phylum Chordata; class Mammalia; order Carnivora; family Canidae; genus Canis; species Canis aureus. Next base: position 10,629,155 of record NC_135626.1, read on the forward strand.
CTCATCTTCCCAGACCCGGGCTTGAGCCCCCTTGACCACCAGACTGTTTCATCATCTTTCCCAGAGCCCCACCAGTACCCCAGGCCCTGGAACGTCTTGGTTAACATGGGAGGGGCACACGGAGTGGACGGCATTTCCCCCCAAGGGCAGGCCAAGGGCCCGAGGGCCAGGAAGGGAAAGGGGACAGCAGGAGAGGCGGGGGCCAGGGAGGGAAATGACTACTCACTCATCCCCGTGATCAGGGACAGTAGAGATCTGCAGTCTGGCCCACGGGCCTGGCCTGACCTCTTCACCCCCAGGAGGCAACTACCAAGGAGTGCCTGGCCAAGGCAAGGGTGGCAGCCCACACAGAGCAACACCTGGTCAGCCGGGTTCCAGCCCCACTGGACCCCTCTTCCTTCCATCTCCTGCCCACCTCCTGCCCACCTTCTGCACAGAGCTGGAGGCCTAATTCCAACCACGGACACCACCCTGCCCGTGGCCCCCCGTGGCCCCCACACACCTGACCTGAGCCCCAGACCCTCACTTGGATGCATCGGACCCTACTTCCTATCCTGCCTCCTCTCACACAGCACCATATCTCCCAGCTGCAGCCATGCAGGCCTGGACACCCAGCCTCCAGGCCTTTGTCCCCACTGTCCCTGCCACTCGAAGACCCCTCCCCCCACCACCTGTTGCAGCCCTGCCTCTCCAGCAGAGCCCATGACAGGACCAGCTCCATCAGGAAGGTTCACCAGCCCTCCACGCCTCAGACCCACCTCCATGGGAAGGCAGGGCCAGGCCAGCACCCACCAGCTATGCACTACATGCATGTAGATGGGAGTCCAGCCAGCAGGCCCAGGTTCTTGTAAGGAAGAGCTCATCAGGGCTGTTAGGATAGGCTGGGAAGGCAGGGCGTGTACACCTGTGCCTGTGTCCGTGTGTGTATACACTAGCATGTACGTGTGGATCTGTGTGTGTACACAGCACATATGTGTATATGCACTTGTACATGGGTGTGCAGGTGTTTACATATGTGCATTCGCGTGGGTGTGTACATGCGTGCATATGGGATGTTCATGTGTGCATGTGCACCCATGTGTTCACATGCATGTGCCATGCAATCATGTGTGCATTGGGAATGCAGATCACAGAGACGATCGAGACCCCGCCCTGCCCTGGGGCCCTAATGTGACTATTCTAGCCCAGCCACTCGCCACCCAGTTCCCTCAGGAATTTGCTGCTAGATGGCTCAGACCTGGGCAAGGGGGAGGGCTCCAGGCCACAGGGGTCCTCAGGCTGTGCCTCTGGCTGCTGACCCAAGCCATGGCTTTCCAGCCCAACAGCAGCCACCCCGCCATCCACCAAAGACAAGCCTGGATGAGGATCAGCGTCTCCACTCCCCAGAGGGCCTTCCGTGTGTGAAAAGGGACGGAAGGAACATCGTGAAGCTTCCACCAAGTCCTCCAGAACAGAACACTCATTTACCCGCAGGCCCAAGATCCGTAACAGAGCTCCTAGAGAGCCGGGACAGGGCACAGGTCCAGGTCCCAGTAGGCAAGTGGCTTCTGAAAATGCTGAGGATCAAGCAGCCCAGGAGAAACAGCACTCCTATCCAAAGGCCAGGCCAGGCCTCCCAGAAGGGCTAAGTGTCCCCATCCGCTCAGTGGGCTTGCCTCCATGAAACCCCGGTGATGTCCTAAAGATCAAGTCCCAAGTACACAGCAGGTGGCCAAAGACCAGAGCCACAGCATTCTCAAAAGGGGAAGACCAGGGCCCAGAACCAGTTGGGAGAGGTTTAGACAAATGGGGGTGGGCCACGACCACGAGGTCCGCCTGGATTCTGAAGACAAGGAAATCAGGCCGGGGCACGGAGACGTGAGGACACTGGGAGGCAGGGACACAGATCTCAGGGACAAGGGGACAGACACGAAGATACAGGGATGCGTAACAAGCACTTCTGGGTAGAGCACCAGGCAGGGCCCAGGGGCAGGGGCCAGAGCTCGGTGTGGCCGAGGCCGTCAGGGAGGGAGAATGTGAGCGTGCACACATCCAGGCCCTGCACACTTGTGTGCATGCCCCTACCCTCCCCCACAGTGGCCACGCCAATTTCATTTAGCCGCTTTCTGCCCCATTTTGCGCTCATTAGGCTGCCGAGCGCCACAACCGCTGGTAACTCCAGGGTACCATCACCCTGCCTGCAGGGTGGCCCTGGCGCACACCTGGGAGGCTCAGGACACCTCGCACCAGGCTGGCAGGGCATGCAAGGAGTCCCCTGCTCCTCCCACCTGCTGTGGGCCTCAAGGATAGGCTTTGCAGTAGGAACCTGCAAGGGTGAAGGCACCCAGCCGAAGGGCCCCGTCAGTGCTCACTCACCTCCCTTCCGTGTCTGCCGCCCCAGCCACCCTCTCCACTTTGGGATCCCAGTCCAGCCCTCCAGACCGCACCCCACCCCACCCCAGGCAGGAGGAACAGGGTGCCCCTGGCCACAGACCTCGCCTCCGAAGATGGGCCATCAGAACAAATCGGGCTTCCTCCCCCAATACCCAGCAGGGGCCAAGATCCAGGTCCATTTGACGAATGCTCAGCTGAGGCTCCGAGAGATAGGCAGGCCACACACAGGCAGCAAGGAGAGGACTGGACCCCTGGGGCGTGACCACCAGCCCAACAACAGAACACTGGCCTCCACGAGGTGCTGCCTCTGGTCCTCCCACCCCAGGGACAGCCAGGTCATTCCAGAGAGAGCGGGTGTGGGGAGCAAGTGCCAAAGGGCATGACCAGGAGGGGGAGCCTGGCACTGCATCTCCTAGACCTGAAATGATGCAGGGAGGGCAGTACAGGGGATTGGACGGACCGGGGGCACTAGCATCCCTCCACAGCATCCCTCAAATCGATCTGCTTCATGAGCATCGGGACAAAGGTCTCGAAGGTGAGCCCCAAGTGGGCACCAGTCCCACTAGCCACCAGGCTCCAAGTCCACATGCAGAGTCCTGAGGGCCTGGGCCCTGCTGCATCCCTAGCACCGCCAATGGCTAGCTCCCATGGCTTGGGCCCCTCAGAGCCCTGGCCACCAAGGCCCACTACAAAGGACAAAGACAAACTTGAAACCAGTGGAGAAGGAAACGAAGAGCAAGTCTTGGCTTACAAAGCCTCAGCCTGGTGACAGTGCCCGGCCTGGGCCAGCTCTGCCGCCCCGGCTCTGTGTCCCACAGAGGGCAGCTGAGCTGGCCCAGGAGCCTCTCCTAGAGGCTGGCCTCACTTGGCCCTGGAGACCACAGCCCTGAAACACCCCCCACTGTGGAAGAGCCCACGCCGCTCAAGAAAATGGGACTCCGCGGGCAGCTCCCATGGGCTCTGGGCATGTAGGGCTTTCCCCGCCCCGCTTCTACACCCCCCGCTGCCACACCCCCGCTGTGCAGTCAGTCTGTCCCACCTACAACCACCTGGGAGCTGCTCTCCTGACGCCGGAGCCCCCGACAGACACACTGTGCCCGTGCCGGAGAAGGGGCCCACCCCCAATCACCCACTCTGGGCCTGCACAATTCCACAACAACCCCCTCCCCCTCCCTCGGGATTGGAAACAGAGAGTGTGCGGTGGGGGCCAGGGAGAGAGAGCATGCAGAAGGCCTCCTGGAGGCAGCGCAGTCCCTGCAGCCCTGAAGGCCAGACACAGCTCGGTGCACCAGCAGGACCGCCCGGCGGCCACCCCTGCGTGAGTGCGGCTGCTGGCTCCACTCTGCCTAACCCTAGCTCCAGCCCTGGCTCTCCCAGCACAGCCCTTCCTGGGGCCAGCTCATTCCACCATGTCTGGGCAGCGGGGGTCAGGGCTGCACGCTGGGCCCAGGCACGGCAGCTAGATCCCGGCGAGCTTGCGGGTTGTGAGCAGAGGCCACGGTCAGGCCGCAGTCAGGGCTGTTTTTCTCGCCCTGACACTTCTCCTGTCAACAAACAGAGCCCCCTCTAGAGTTTACCCAAACAAACGCCCCAACAGTCCGCAGTGCCCAGGCCTCCACAGAACTGCCTCAGCAGGACGGCCTCCAAGCCCGGCCTCCAAGCCCAGCCTCCCAAGAGTCATGTGACCCTGTTATTTCGGGAGGCCCCGGAATGTGCTCTATTTTGGGTCCCTCGGGGCTCTGATGTTACCAGAAGCCCCTTACCAGGGTTCCAAGCTCACGCAGGTCCCCCGAGAGTCCCCCAGAGGATGGCCAGTGGGCCTGTGGCTCTGCTACTGGCCGCCCTGTCCCCTCAGGCAGCTAGTGAGCTACTGTTAGCCAAGCCGGGTCTGGCCAGGCCTGGGACCTCTGGGCCTCCTCGGTAGGCCTCCCTCATGGGTGTGGGGGGCACTGGGAGCAGGGGCTGCCTCAGACCACTCAGCCCCCAGATCTATAGCTGGGGCTCGTCCCTGTCCTTACCAGGTAGCTCGGTGGGCAGCAGCTAGGAAACAAACTCCCAGGTGGAGGAGGGCAAGGGCCCAGACCCACCAGGCCCCGAGGCAGGGGGCGCTGGGGGAGGAGGCCCTCTCTGCCCAAGGCCCCGCAAGCACAGTGGAGGGCTGTGTGGCCTTCCTGGCAGCGCCAGGGCTGGCCTGGGCTGCCAGCCGGGCCCTGGCCGAGTGAGCGAGTGAGCGGGGCCTTCTGACACTCACCCCCAGGAGGGATTAGGCTGTGTTTACAAAAGAGCTTGGGCAAGTAGCTGCTTAATCGGACCTTCAACTCCACCGCACTTCAGAGCTGGTCACAAGCTCAGAAAAAATAAAATGTCATCAGACAGAGCCCAGGACTCTCCACTCAAGCCTGGGGCTTGGGCTGCTGGGAGGCCACCGGCCTGGAGGAGGAAAGCCTCTGAGTCTCTGAGTGACCCATCCAGCTTCCTGGGGCAATGGCTCAGAGGCAGGACCTCCCCTTTCCGTGGGGATTCCAGCACAACTACCCTGCAGCCTGAGCCCTACATGGGCCAACTCCTGGGACCCTCCCAGAACGTCAAAGCCTGTTCCTGCTCCCCTCCTAGTACCCAGCCAGGGCCCTGCCACGTTCGGGGCGGGGAGCAAAGACAGCCAGACGTTCCTGCTCCAGAAGGGATCCTCTGGGAGAGCCTAGCTCTGTGCACATAGGAGTGTGCTCCAGCCTTGACCAGCAAGGGGGGGGGGGGGGGGCAGGGGGAGGAAGACGACACTACTTAGCTTTATTTTCTCTTCCACACACACTGGCACCCACTGACTGGGGGGTTAAAATCCAGAATCCACCACTTTGTATCCTGTGGCCTCAGCTTCTCCCAGTTTTCTCATCCGCAAAATGGGCACATATGTCCACCTCTGGAGGCTATGGGGAGGACCAGGCTCATGCAAGGAGGGCACTCAGCTTGGTCCCTTTGGAGATCTTCACCTTACAGAATCAGAGAGGGCATCTTCCTCCATCTGACAAACCTGACGAACCTTGTTCCAGTCTCCCTGCAGCAGCCCCCGTTTGTGAGTGGGCTGCGGGGTACCTAGGGGTGCTCAGATCCTCCCCCTGACCCATGGGCAGGGGGAAGGCAGCTCCACACTGGCTCCCCTCCACCTCCCAATCTCAGCAAAGGTCGGTACAGCTGTGCTGGGTTCTGACCGCCAACCTGGTGGCCAAACTGCGCCCCAGGCTGCAGGGGGGTGGGCAGGCAGGAGGGGCAACTGACCGAGGGCTTTCATTCATAATCAGCTGTTTTAATTTCCATTCAGCACAGATCCTTCACCCAGCCTGACAGCCTGGCTGCCGGCCCCACCACCAAATTAATATCCTTCGCGGCGCCCGTTCATAAAGTCTCCCCACCCCCTCCCCCTCCCCTGCCTCTCACAGGCTCCCCAACCCTAGGGAGGGCAGCGGCTGGGGGCGCCCAGCCAAGCCCCTTCCTCCTGCTACGTGGGTCGTGGGTCGGGGCCTGGAGTCGGGACGCGGTCTGGGGCAGGGCAGCCCCTGGGCGGGATGGCACCGGGAGGGCGGGAGAACTGAGCCTCCGCGCCCGGGGTGTCCTTCCCCCAAGTGCAGAGCCGGCCCCCGAGAACGCCCCGCACCACGCCCGGGTGCGCCGGAGCAGGGGGCGCCGGTTCTGGGATTCCCGGCGCTCCGGCCCCCGGGTGACCCTGCGCACCCGCCGAGCCGCTCCGGGAGGAGGGGTCCGCGCGTCCCCGGCCGGCGGCCTGCTGGCCTCGGCAGCCCGGGCGGCGGCGCACAGGCCGTCCCGGTGCCAGGCGGCCGCAGGCTGGGAGCGCACAAGTTGCTCCGCCCGCCCCGGCCCGGCCCGGCCCGGCCCCTGCGCAGCCCGGCGCGAGCTGTGCGCCCGGGGCTGCCGGCGGACCGGCGTGGCCAGGGGAGGGGGCGCCGGGGGACCCCCGCCCGCAGCCGGCCGCCCGCTCTCCCCCGCCGCCGCCGCCGCCGCCGCTCCCGCCCCGCGCCCCGCGCCCCGCGCCCCGCGCCCCGGCCGGCCCGGGAAAAGTTGCCCGGCCGCCCGCCCCAGGCCGGCGCCCCAAGTCGGCGAGGCCGCGGGGGGCGCGGGGGCGCGGGGCCGAGCGGGCCGGGGACGCGCCCCGCCGCCCCGCCGCCCCGCGCCCCGCGCCCCGCGCCCCGCCGGCCCGCGAGCACTCACCGAGCGGCAGGAAATGTTTGGTGTCCATGTCGGCGGCCCCCGCGGCCGGGGCGGGACGGCGGGGCGAGCGCGGCGGCCCCCGGCGCGGCCGGCCGGGCCCGGGCGGCGGGAGCCGGCGGCGGCGGGGCGGCGGCGGCGCGCGGAGGCCGCGGCGCGGCGAGTTGTTGCAAAAGTCGCCCAACAATGTAAACTACTTGCGCTGCGCGCCGCCGCCGGCTCCCGCGCCCGCGCCCGCGCCCGCGCCCCCGCCCGCGCCCGCGCCCCCGCCGCGCGCGCCCGCGTCCGCTTCTCTCCGACCGCCGCGGCGCCGGCGGGGGGGCGGCGGGGGGCCCGCGACGGGCGCGGACTCGGCGCAGCGCCGCCGCCGCCGCCGCCGCCGCCCCGCCCCGCCCCGCCCCGCCCGGCCCGGCCCGGCCGCCCACCCCGCCCGGCGCGCGCCCCCCCGCGGACCCCGCGCCCCCGCGCCCCCGCGCCCCCGCGAGCACGCGCGCTGGGCCGCGAGCGCGGAGCGGGCGGCGCGCAAACTTGCGAGTTGGCCGCGGCCGGGCTTCCCGGGAGCCGCGCGGGGCGGCGGGGGAGGGGCGGGCGCGGGGTTCCCTCCTCGCAGAGGGGGAGGCGGGCGGGCGGGCGGGCGGGCGGCGGGGCCCTAGGCGGCCGGGCCATTGTCTGGGCGGCCACACAAAGCGGCCGGCCGCGCCGCGCCCCGCCCCCGCCCGCCGCCACGTGGGGAAACTGAGGCCCGCGGCGGCCCGAGCTCGCGCAGGGGTGCGGGCCGGGCCTCCGCCGCGAGCCCTCCAGCGTCTGGGCCTGTGCCCCAGCCGCCCCCCACCCCCGCTTCCACGCCCCCGGGAAGCCCTGGTCGCCGACACCCTGGGCCCGGAGGGAGGGCGGGGGCCCCGGGATCCCTGCACGCCGGCCCGACTCCGACTTCGGGGACCCTCTTTAGAAGCACCGGGCTGGGGAGGAGCTGCCCTGAGTTGGGTGCTGACTTCGGGGCCCCGGGGCTACTTCTCTGCCCTGACTTTTAAATTCCTGATTTGTTTGCTGAAAAACGAAAGGAAGCACGCTGCCCCGGACCGCTTGGCGGCCGGAGTCGGGGTTCAAGGGTTACCTGCGTGGGGTGGGCCTCACCGAGCAGATGCAGCCCGGAGGCGCCCCCTCGCCATCCGCCCCCACAAGCCCTGCTGCACCCATCCTTGGCAGGGAGACCCAGGCTCCAGGAGGTGGAGGGGCTTAGCAAAGTCACATGGGCTGCACATGGTGATCCTGGCCCCCCCCCCGGGCGGGGGGGGGGCGCTAGTGATTGGAAGCTGATGGCCTTGCTGCCCAGAGACCCCCACTCCCCATCATTGACAAAAAAGCCAGTCCTACTGCCTGGTGCACCGCTGCCACCAGTGTGACACTGGGTTAGCCTTGCCCCCCATCTGGGCTTCACTTTCTGCTCTGTGAAATGGGGAGTGTAGCAGGACCTGCCTGCCACCTGACAGCCGGGAGCTAGGGCCACTCTGACCTGCCCTGGGGGGAGGCTGTCATTCCACTTGGGGCAGGAGCATGGCAGGGAGGGGGCAGGGGGAACAAGCAGCGGTTTAAGCCACCCCCAACCAGCACAGCTACACCAGGGCCCCACCCTGTACGGTCCCCCTGGCTTCTGCTTGATCCACTGACACCACCCCCCCATTGCAGAAGGCCCCCCCTTTGCTGGCTCTTGGGCCCCCTACCCTGTCCAGCTCCCCGCCTTCCTTCCAGTGCAGCATGTTGAGCTGTGGCCCTCATCCACTGCCATCACACCCTTCTTCCCTCTGGGGGCTCGGCTTCCCAAAGTGATGTCCTCCCGCCAGGGCTGGAGGCAGGCAAGCACGCAGGGAGAGCTCTGACAAGGAGCAGACACAGGCACGGACATGCATGGAGAGCGTGCCGCGTGCCAGCCCCAGCCCTCAGGCCGCTGCCAGCATGCCCGTGGCTGTGGTACGCAGTCAGTGCCCCTGACCTCCTGGTCTGCATCATCAGGCCTTGCCCCTTTCATGCGCGGCCCCCACTGGGCACAACTGACCGGGAAGAAGAGCCCTCCAGGGCCACAGGGCCCACTCCTTTGCTTGACAGAGGCACTCAACACCCCATGGGCAGTGGACACTACAGCCCACCTGGCTGTGAGACAGGCTGAGGGAGGTGTCAGGTGACAGGAACATGTCACATAGCAGTGAGGGTGAAGCCAGGGTTTGAACCCAGGACCTGTCCTTGGGCCTTCTGTGCCACTAAGGGTGCAGGGTGCAAGCCTGCACAGGCCCCATGGGCCTGGGTGACCATCGGTGGAGCTGGTCCTACCAAGGAGCTTCCTACCACCATGTCATGAATGGACAGCCTACCGACAATCCAAGGCCCTGAGTCTCAGGACAGAGAGGATGAGGACGAGGGTGGGTGGGCAGGAGCAGGAGACAGAGGTGAAAGATCTCTGCTCTGTGATCTCCGCCATTGTGGATCTTTCAGTCATTCGACAAATATCTGTGGAGCTGTTACTCGGGGTGGGAGGCATGGTCCCAGTTGGACAGACACAGGCCGGGTCCCAGCTCTGCCCCCTTCCAGCCATGTAGCCAGGCCAGGTCACTCCCCAACCTGGGCCTCAGTTTCCTCACTTGCAAAATGGAGATGACATGCCCTCCTTCTCACTGAGTCACTGTGCAGATGAAATGAGATAACACGAGGGGAGCCCTGGCATCGAGTGGGAGGAGCTCAGTGAGCTCAGCTGCTACTTCTACTGCTACTACTATTATTACAAGAGGATGACTTAGGCCCTCCGGGCGCCCCAGCCCCGACCAGAGACCGGACATGCCCACAGGGGCCTCTCTGAGGTGCAGAATCGCGGGCACGCAGGAAGTGGTGCGGACACCGGGCCGCATCCAGCCAGGGGCCCTGGGCACTTCCGGAGACCGCGGGTCCTCGAGTTGGGTTTTGAAGGAGGGAGGTGTTCACTGGGCAGAGGCAGGGGTGAGGGCGGTGCAGGCAGCAGGACCGGTGTGAGCACTGGCCGGGAGGTGGGAGGTACTCAGCTCTTGGAAGGAACAGCAGGCAGCCCGCTTGGAGGGCAGGTTGGAACTCGCTGGGCGCTTGTGGGAAAGCCGGTCCTGGGAGCCTGGAGGGCTGGGCTCCAGCATCTGAAGTCACCTCTGACAGTGGGCAGCCTGGCACAGGGGGCTCCCAGTCCTCCCCAGCCCCACCCCTGCCCTGGAAAACCCAAGACTCTAGAATCATCAGGGCCTGGGACAGGGAGCCACACACAGGCCCATTCCCACATGGGCTCCCCACCCCAGGGAAGGCACAGCAGTGAGGAGGCCAGAGGGCGAAGGGGCCTCTGTTCCTAAGAGAGCTCCAGGAGGGGTCACCCAGCCCCCAGTCAGGTAGACGGAAGAGCGAGTGCAGGCCCGAGACCACAAACCTGCTTAAACCCCAGCCTCATGACCCACCGATGCCAGCCTGACCACAGGTACCCCCAACCCTGCCTTTTGCTCACGGGCTCGGGGCACAGGGTGCCGAGGAGGCACCACCAGCAGCCAGGGAGGGGTGGGGCGGGGGCAGCCCAACAAACCCAGCTCCTTGATGGAAAATGCCTGTGCTGCTTGTTATTTCTATTTTTTGCTCTCCCCTGAAGCCGGGGCTCTTTGTGGAAATGCTTCCACAAGACACCGCCCGGACGGTGGCTGCCCCATTTGGAGTGGCCAGGTCCCAGCTAACCATGGAAAAATCCACCCCCAGCCTTCCTGCCATGTGCTTCTGCAGCCAAAAATGTTTTTATAGTAATATCCATCTATTTACAACCTGAGATCTAAGAGGGTTTTGTTTTTTGTTTGGGGCTTTTTTTTTTTTTTTTTTCCTTTTAAACCATCCCTGAAGGATGCTTTTTTAGGTACTTTGGCCTATTTCATGGGCCTGTCTCGGTGTAGTCTTGTAAACACTCTCCGGAATCACTGGGTGAATAATATTTTTAAAGGCCCCTGTCTGCCTGGCAGGGGCCCCTGAGGCTGGTGTCTGGTTGGATGACTCCCAGCAGTTCCTGGGACAGCAAGGGGTACCTCCTCTGCTCTGGTTCCTTCCCCCAAAAGAGGGTCCATGTGATCCTGAGTTGGTGACCAGCAGGACCTCACAGGGCCTCTGGGCCCTTGGCCCCCAACACGCAGAGCAGGGGCTTGGGCACTCACGCCTGTCCTCACCGGTGGGTGGCCTGCCTCTGTCCCCAAACACGCAGCCCAGGGGGCCCTTTCTCACTGCCTCTGTGGCTCCTCTGGGGGTCACACTTTCCATCTGTGATGGCAGATGACCCAAGATGAGAGGTGAGGGTGAGGCCCAGAGAGGCAAGGCCTGCTCAAAATCACAGTGAGGCCTCATGGAACTACCCTGGTCCTATCCTGTCTCTCTACTAGTCTGGAGGACACAGGAAAGCTGCTTGTCAACACCTGGCCTCCAGTGTGTGCTGCTTTAGTGAAGGGAAGGAGCAAGGATGGGGGAAGAGGGGAAGGGTGAGGAGGGGAGAGGAGGGGAAGACAGGGGGCATGAGATAGGGAAGAGAGGGGAGAGAGGGGAGAGGAGGGTAGGGGAGTGGAGGGTGCCTTCTGCGGCTGGCTCTGGCCCTCCATGAAATGCCTGAAACCCTACATTGCTCCCACCGCACCTGTCAGCCGCTCCTGGCCCCAAAGGTCAGCTGGCCCTGCGCACACAGACCAGGCAGGCAACAGAAAGGTAGGATACCATGTGAGTCAGGTGCTCTGAAGGCAGCCATTTACTTCCATCACGGGTAGGAACCTGCTTCCAAACCTCCAGGAAGCTAAGGGAAGTTTGAGCAAAGCCTTCAAGTGAGCCTGAGGCCTAAAGGGTTAGGGGCCACTATGTGGAGAAGGACCAGGATTTCAGAGAACGGGAGAGATGCTCCTAGAAGGAGTCCCAGCTGCCTGGGCCAGTGGGGCAGGTGCGGCCAGGAGGCTGGAGAGGGCTCGTGCTCCTAAGAGCTTCGAGTCAGGAGAGGAAGACACTGAGGCTTCCTAGGTGCATCCTGGTGCACCAGGTTTGCGAACACTGCTGGGCACCGTCTCCTCCAACCACCCAGCCCTGCAGACCAGGACTCCCACTTCCCCATTTCCCAGATGGAGACACTGAGGCTGAGGGACAGTGGGAAGCCTCAGAACAACCACCGGCCCTAGACGTCACCCACCCCCCACTCCCCAGCCTTGAGCAAACTGCTCCAGCGCCTTGCACATCACAGAGTGGATGGGTGTTGTGGGGGTGGAGGGGATCAACTGGGCAGGAGGAGGGCCAGGCAGCAAAACTGGAGGACTGGGTGCTGGGGTGGGTTCCAGGAGGGGAGGCCACCACCTGGCTAGGCCACCAACTCTCACGTGGCCCTCTCTGATCCACGGCCTGCTATAAAGTGGAAGAGGAGAGCCAACAGCCACAGAACCTCGTGGCATGCCAGGAGAACCTGGGCCCAGGGACGTCAATCCCAGGAACCATAGGAGCCCAAGAAGGGCCTGCGCCCAGAAAACCAGCTTCACCCGATAGACAGAGGCTGGCACATCCCTCCCCGGCTCTTCCCCTCCATGCCCTCTCCAGACGCCACCCGTCCGGTGAGAAGGCAGGGTGTTTTATCGGGGGCATTTATTATCGACAATTGCTCCATGAATCTCCTTCTATACACATACATATACATAAGAGGAGGATAAATATGCAGGGAAGAGCCACCGTGCCCAATCTCACTGATGGAGTCAACTTGCCCCCATAAAGATAACGGGAAATGATTCATAATATTTATTTGACAGACATGATATGAACCGTAATAGCCTGTTGGGATTAAAAATATCCGTACGTCTCTGTCATCCACCAATGTGGTTTAAATATTATATATGTGGCCACTGCGGCAACAGGGAGCGGGAGCAGTTATTGATAGCGGCCATAAAAGGAGTCGTTGTGCGCTGAGGAATGGGGAAAAGAACCAAGGAGTTTGCCCTAATGCTCCTCTGTGCTCGCATCGCATCGGAAGCTCAGGGTGCCCAGGCCCCTCGCTCCCTGGCTGGAGAACCCGCCCCGCCAGCCTGTCCCCAGCCTCCACCCAGCAGAGAGCAGCACCCCCTGCCCACCATGCCCGCCACCCTCCAGTAGGCCATTCCTTGCTTCAAAACTCTTTCATGCTCCCCGCGGCTGGCAGTGGCCTGAGGGATAAAGTCCAAACTCCTAAGGGAAGGGCCCAGGCCCTCCCTCCTCCCAGCAGGGCCAGCACCCAGCCTTCCCACAAGCCAGGCCACCCCCAGGCCAGCAGGGCAGGACTGCTATTCTGGACCACGGCCTGCAGCTGGTCAGCCTGCAGCACTCCTGAAGGCCCGACTCCCAGGGGCCCCTGCCTCAGCACACACACACCCCCAGGCCCGGCTGGGGCAACCTGTACCCTGAGGGCCTCCATGGGGCCTGTATCTTTGATATTCCCAAAGCCAAGGACCCAGGATCACCAGCTTTCTATTGGGTGGTGGGAGCTGGAAATGATCTCAGAGGGAGGGAGGAAGGGAGGGAGGGAGGAAAGGAGCTCCCCCTGCAAGCCCTGCTAGGGGTGGGCTCTCAGGATCCCCATTTCCATCTCCTGGCTTGGTCCTTCTAGGCTTTTCTCCTAGGACCTCGGCTTACCTACCCGTGCAATGTGCCTTCAGCATGGTGGGGAGTGGGGTAAAGGCCCTGGAATACCCAGAGGCATTTAGTTACTCACATGAAGCTTTTTGGGGTTTGCTTTGGGAAGTGCCCTGAGGAAATCTCAGGGAGGGTTACTCCCCCTTCACTACCACCCTACCTCACCCCCCACCCAACTTAGCCCCAGCCACCAGCCCCCAGTCTGGGAGCCCCGTTCCCATGCTGATGAATTAACAGCTCAGGGTGACAATTGGCCTTTGTCTGTCTCACTAATGAGGGTCCCAGCTCCCCAAAGGAGCAGCTTCTGAGCTGAGACACAGGCAGGGGGGGCAGGGCTGTCCTGGAAATGAGGTCGCAGAGGAGAGGCGCAGAGGAGAGACCCAACTGCTTCAGTGCCTGGGGTCTGCGCCCTGGCGCCACCCTAGGAGAGATGATGGACAGGGGAAGGTAAGCACCAGGCCAGAGCATTACTAGTGACCAAAGGACACATTGCACATGTTTCTCGCGCTGCAGGCACAGATGTCACTTTACAAACCCTTTCGGGGAGACCTGGTTCCCACTAAGGCCCCTGCCGCCACTGTTCCCAGCCTCCTGCTTGCTGGTCACGTGTGGGGCTCCCACCTCCACCAATAAACACCCAGGCTGGACAGGAGTTCCTGCTGTTCACATGGTGAGTCCCCAGGGCCTCTCTCTAGCAGTAGAAGGCTGTCCTTCTGGCTCCTTCCACTTCACCCACAGACCCTGCCAGAGCCCCACACCCAGTGGGCACTCGTGCTCGTGGAGGGGGCTGGCTGCCCTCACCTGGTGCCCACCCTGGCCCCTGTCCTCACCTCTGCGCTGGCATGTGAGTGTCAGGGTCCCCACCCGCCTCACAGGGCCCCAGAAGTGGAGGAATGAAGACCCAGGAGGTCACCAGCCCCATGCCCCACCTGGACAGCTGGGGCTTCAGATGCGCTTAATGACGTGTTACATTTTTTTCCCCTTGAAAAGATTGTCTTTACTGTCATAAAATGTTTTCATGGATAAGTGAGCTAGCAAACACACACACTCGGATGTGCCTTTGGACAAGACTGTCTTGTCACCCTCACCCCACCTATCCCAACATCAAGACGGACAGGACATGAGATTGGAGAAATGAATAGAGCAGCTGGACAGAGGGAAACCCACGGAGATAGAGCCTAATGTCTTGCTTGGTTCCATTTCCTCCAGGACCCTGGCGTGGAAGTGCAGGTGGAAGGCAGGGGAGGGGCCACGCCCTGGGTGGGGGCCAGCTGGGGAATCCCTGAGCCTGCCCGCTACCCCCCCACACTCCTGAGGGGCCGCCCAGTTACCACCAAGTCACAGACACCTGAATCAGGAGGGAACCCCAGCCGAGGGGGATGACGGGACTGACCCTGTAGGGTTCAAGTGTGGATCAGAGGAGATAATGTCTGGAAAGCCGCCAGCACTGGCCTGCCCCGAGCCAGTGCTGGATAAACGGCACGGCTAATAGGATTACCAGGCCCAGCTGGGGCACAGCTCCCCACGCACCTTGCGCCTTCGATCAGGGCACCTCTCAGTCGAGAGCCCAGCAATTGTCTGGGGAGGCAGCGTGCCCGAGGCCAGGCTCCAGTGTTACCCCGGGGAAGCCACGTGGCAGAAATTTCCAGATCGTGCTGTAGTTCCTCTGCTGGTCCCTGGTACTCCAGGTCCATTGTCGCGGAGTCTGCCATTGATGGGGTGATGGTGGGGGGCACGGGCCCTTGGGAGCTGAGCCGGTTCAGGGCTCTTCCACGCCAGCTGTGCCTTGCTGGGGGTGGGGGAGCCCTGGGTCTCAGCTCTCGAGAAGCAGGACTCCTGGGAAGGCAGGAGGGGACAGAAGGGCCTTCCAGGGGCCCTTGGGGGCCATTCGGAGCTAGCTGGAGAGCACAGGGACGGCAGCAGAGAGGTACACTCTTGCCGACTACACACTGCATCGCCGCAGGCAGGGAGCGTGGCTGAGAGCTCCTGGGGGAGTTCCTGGGGGAGCTGGCTGTCCCTGCAAAACATGGCCCACACCTGAGACCGCTGGGCCCAAGTTGCCCCTGGCACACCATGGCCCAGCTGCTGGTCCTCTCAGCTCACTAATCAGAGAAACATTAGCCGACGGGGCTGCTATCACCCTGATTGTATGCCTGATGTTGCTTCCCGGGGTTCGGGCTCAGAGAGGTGCCCCATCCTTCCACTCCTCCAACCTGGATTTCCTCCCCCATAAAATCAGTCCCTCCCCACCCCCCACTGATATGGGTTTCCAGAACTGTTTCCTGGGGATGCCCTGGTCATCAGCACCTGGGTGGGACCTGGTGCAGACCAGGAACCTGGCCCGAGTCCAAGCCCGGTCCCCCCGATGCTGTGCTAGGACTGGATCCTGAGGACACTGTCGCAGAGGAAGGCCCAGGGACGAAGGGGAGGTGACACGCTGCCGCACAGCCATTGGGCTGACCTGTTACCACACATGTGTGCTAAAAGTAACTTGTTGCCAAGTGAAAAAAACCCAGCAGTTTAAAGTTACATCCAGAAGGAGTCCAGTTAAAATGTGAACACAGAAGTCTGAAAAGAACCCCCCCACATCTTCCACCCCTGTTGCTCCCGGTTCCGAGTTCTAGCAACAGAGCTGGGGAGCGTTCGGATCCTCCTTCGTACTCTTCTTCCTGGCTCCGTAATGAGCCTTTATTTCTTTATAATCAGAAAAAAGTCGGGTTCACAAAGGCCTGTCTGAAATGCATCTGAGACCCCAGCACGGGTTGTGTCCCCTCTCAGAGCCCCTGGCCCGCCCAGCCCCTGTGGCCCCTGTGTGACAGCCTTGCAGCCTCATCTGTGTCAACTGTGTACAGATAAGAATGTGTTCACCCTCCCCTCCATTGGCCGCAAGGATATTTATCTGATCTGCCCACCTGTCACTGGGCCAGGCAGGATTAATAATACACTTAATTTCACAAGCACGGAAGGTTGTGTCTAAATGGCCAAAATATTTGTACCACAGAACGACAAGTGAGATCATTTCAGTGGTTTTAAAAGCTGACGCAGAAGACACTTAGCTTTTGTTCCCAGCTGTCTGTTGCCAACACAGTGAATGGTTGGGTACTTCCGAAAGGTTCTGAGCTGCAGGATGGTGCCCTGGACCCCAGCGCCCCGCCAATGCCACCCTCCCTCAGCAGCGCCTACTGTGCCGCGAGGAGGGGAGAACACGGCCCAGGACCCTCTTCCCTCCAGCTCCAGGTGACACACTGGTGTGACACATGCTCCATGGGCCACATTCTTCCATGGTGCCGGCCTGTGGTCACCCAGTGGGGGGCAGGACAGCAAGACCAAGGAGGAAGACCTGAGGGTCAGAGATACCCAGAAGGCACTCTAGGGCCCTCTGGCCGGGCATCCAGGCACAGTGCTCCAAGGGCCTGGAGGTGGGCCCGGTCTGGGCAGGGAATGTGAGAGGGCAAAGCCTCCCAGTGTGGAGGTCAGACCACAGCTGGGTGGGTGGGGTGGGAACGACTAAAGAGAGTGGTGGCACCAGGTGCCCTATAGGGAGCAGTGGGGTGGCTCAGGTTTGGAAGGGCTTTGCTCACCCAGCCCAGGTGCTGTTGAAAGAGGCTAGGGAGGGATGCCTGGGTGGCTCAGGGGTTGAGCGTCTGCCTTCAGCTCAGGGCGTGATCCCAGGGTCCTGGGATCGAGTCCCACACTGGGCTCCCCGCAAGGAGTCCGCTTTTCCCTCTGCCTGTATCTCTGCCTCTCTCTGTGTCTCTCCTGAATAAATAAATAAAATCTTTAAAAAAAGAAAAAGAAAAGAAAGAAAGAGAGAAAGAGAGAAGGCAGTCCAGAGTCTGAGCCTGGGGGGACCTGCCCTCAGGTGCAGCGGCCTTGCTGCTGCCACTCACACAGAGACAAATGCCATCATTGGGCCCATTTTGCAAGGAGGACCCAGCCTTGGAGATGCCAGGAGGCTTGCCTTATACCACAGCTCTGCTAGGGCGCTGCCAGGAGCCTGTGCCCCTGAGCTGGCCACCCCCACCCTCAGCTGCACCCCAGGTCAGCTCAAGGGCTGGGCCCCCCTGCCCTGAGCCCCAAGAGGATCCTGTGGCCTCACCTTGCCCAGACCGCCTTCCAGAAAACTAGTGAGCGAGGTGCCCCCCAGGCCACCATAAGTGGAACTCTGAGGCCCAGAAGGAAGGAGGGGCTTGCCCAAGGCCAGAAGCTTCCAGCAGAAGCCTGAGTTGAGTGAGGCTGGGCCCCTCCCTTTGACCCCCTTCCTGTGAGCTGCAGAGGATTAGTGCCTCTTGGGGTCCAAGCTGCCTGCCCTCCCTGAATGCCTGAGCTCTTCATCACACCGCTGCCCCAGGAGCGCCTTTGTCTGGGAGCCACTACACACCAAGGAGCTAAGCAAAGAACTAACAGGATTTCTGGGCCGTGTGGCTCCCGCGATTACCCCTGTCGGCCCTCTGAAGAGGAATTAGTGCTGCCTCTCCTCCCTCCACCCGGACCACCAGCCCTGAGCAGCTCCCGGTACATCTGCATTTTCAGCCAGGCTTGCAGTTAAGCAGCCTTTGGGGCCTCTCTGACCTGGAGATGCCTGGACAGCCAGCAGCTCCCCCAGGGTTTGGGCAGCCCTGTGGCCTGCTATTGGGGGGCCCCCCGGGTGGGGCATGCCGAGAGAGTGGGGACTTCCAAGCAGTCCATGGTTGATCCCCTGTTATGCGGGCTCACACACTCCTGGAGCTCAGGCAATCCCTTTGGCCACCCTGACCCTGTTTCCTCCCCCCTTAAAGCCAGGGCCTCACGACCCTTCTGGGATACCCTTCTGGGAGACCGCCATAACCTCATAATGCAGCACGGGGTGTCAGGCGCACAGTAGTTGCGTGATTCCTGTGACATTGTCCCAGACAAAGTGTGGATGTCCCAGACACACTGCTGTGGCTGCTTCCACGATGCTCACCAGGGGTGCAAAGTCTAAGCCTCATGACCCTGTGACAGGCACCAGGTTTTCTGGGTCCCCTGATGAAAGGTGCCTGAAAGTACTGTAGCTGCCCCCCCAGGGGTGTCCCAAGGCTTTGCCTGGAACTGCCAAGAAGTCCTGGGCTGGCACCCATATCGGTATCCCCATGAGGCTGCGGTGGCCTCCACCTACCCAGGGCGGCACCCCGCAGGTCTCCTTTGGCTTCTTTCCTCCAACACGGAACCCAAAGCGCAAAACCTCTGTGTGTTGGTTACCCACATTCTCCGGGGCACTCTGGGCAGGCCTGGCTGTGAGCCTTGGTCTCCTCACCTGAGAAAGGGCATAGCAGTAGCCCTCCAGGGCAGTCACAGCACCAAAGATCATGGCGCAGTGCACAGCCTGAGTGAACACTCCATACATCTTGCCTTAAAAAAATAAAAATAGGGATCCCTGGGTGGCGCAGCGGTTTGGCGCCTGCCTTTGGCCCAGGGCGCGATCCTGGAGACCCGGGATCGAATCCCACGTCGGGCTCCCGGTGCATGGAGCCTGCTTCTCCCTCTGCCTGTGTCTCTGCCTCTCTCTCTCACTGTGTGCCTATCATAAATAAATAAAAAATTAAAAAAAATAAAAATAAAAAAATAAAAATAAAATAAAAATAAAACTTGAGTGTTGGAAGAAGAAACAGGAACTCCCAGAGACCCCCCAAATCATCTGTGTGGGAGGCAGGAGGCTGGCTCTTCTCCCCTGAGCTGAGCGCCCACACTTCTCAGACAGCTCAGTGGCTGGCTCGCGGCCTCTTTAGGGACTGTTCTGGAGGAGGTGTCCACTCTGACCTAGAGGGCCCAGGCCTGCTCCCCACCAGCATGCCCAGCTAGAACGAGAAGACATAAGCCACTTCTACACCTGCCCCAAGCCGACTGTGTGGATGTTCACCAAGAGTGTGCCCAGCTGTGGGGGATGTCACAGCTCTGTGACAGCAGAGAGGTCTGTGTTGAGTTCCTCCTCCCCTGTAGATGAGCCCTGTGTCTGGGAGCCTGGATGAAACCCCCGCACATCTGAGCCTCTACTCCTCATCTGTGAAATGGGTCAATAGAGCCTGCAAGGCTGGCTCGAAAGAGAAGATGAGGCTATTTTCCGGATTATCAGGCTGCAGTAATGGCCCACAGCCTAGGTGAAGAGGTAAGACAGATGTCTAAGTTCAAAGGACAGATTGATGGCACCCAGGAGGGCCAAGACATTGCCTTGACCCATGAAGAGAGAGGAATGGACTCAGGCACCAGGTGGTGGGACCAGTGGCCTGAAGCCATGATCTGGAGGTGACAGTGACCGCAGCAGAGATGGCAGGATGGCTTCTAAGGAGGAAGGTGGTGGGGTCTGAGATGGGTGGGGTGGGTGCAGCCTGTGTGAGAACCACCTAGCAGGTGACCCTGTCCTCTCCATGTTGGCCCAAGGAACTCACGGCATAGCAGCCGGCTTCTTTCCTGGTGCCTGGAACTAGGATCACAGGTGGGACTCCTGGGTCCAGCCTGCCCTCCCCAAATACAGGCAATCCAAAAATTACTCCATGCATCAAAATTCATGGATGCAGCTAAAGCAGTACTGGGAGGGACAGTTAGAGCTTTATTTTTTTTTTAAGATTTTATTTATTTATTCATGAGAGACAGAGAGAGAGAGAGAGACAAAGAGGGAGGCAGAGACATAGGCAGAGGGAGAAGCAGGCTCCATGCAGGGAACCTGATATGGGACTCGATCCCAGAACTCCAGGATCATGCCCTGGGCTGAAGGCAGGCTAAACTGCTGAGCCACCCAGGGACCCCCTAGTTAGAGCTTTAAATGCTTATTTTGGAAAAAAAGGTTTAAAATCAGTTACCAAAGGTTTCACCTTAAGATGATTTAAATTAAAAAGAAAAAAAAAAAGCAAACTAAATCCAAAGTAAGTAAAAGGAAGGAAATAAAGAGCAGAAGTCAATGACATAGAAACAGACCACAGAGAAAATGAACAAAACCAAAAATTCGGTCTTTGAAAATGCTAATGAAATCGACAGACCCCTGGCTAGGATGATTGGGAAAGAAAGAGCACAAAAAGCACCAGTACTGGGAATAAAGAGAGGTTATCAGCACAGACCCTACAAATACTTATGAGAGAATGCTGTAGACCAAGAAATAGGACAATATGGATGAAATTGACACATTTCTTGGAAGAGAGACTTTACAAAATTGACACAAGAAGGAATAGAAACTCTGGTCAGCCCTATAGCTATTAAGGAAATTGAATTTGTTATAAAAGATCTTCTCAAAACCCCAGGCCAGATGGTTTCGCTGATGAATTCCATCAGTCACTCGAATCTTTTATCAAAGATTTTATTTAAAAATGTTTTTTTCAAAGATTTTATATAAATCCTTATTAAATTTTTAACAAATCAAATCCAACAATATAGAAAAGGACTACCCTTAAAAAGGGGGGGGGGGCTACCCAATGATCAACTGAAATGTATCTTAGGGACACAATGTCGGTTCAACATTTGAAAGACTACCAACAGAATTCACCCTAGTGACAGACAAACGGAGAAAATTCATATAAAAATAGGATGATTTCAAAAGATTCAGAAAAGCTTTTAACAAAATTCATCATCCAGTCGTGGTGGAAACTCTGAAAACTAGATAGGAAATTATAGAAGCAGTATTTCTCAAATTCCAAAAGAGAATCTATAAAAAATAAGCAACATAGTATGGGGCACCTGGTTGGCTCAGTGTGGAGCACGCGGCTCTTGATCTCAGGATCATGAGTTCATGCCCCACATTGGGCATAGAGCTTACTTAAAAGAAAAAAAAAATACAGAAAAAAACAAGCAACATATAGCTAACATCACCCTTAACAGTGAAGGTGGACTTGTTTCCTCCTGAGGTTAGGAACAAGCAGGGGGCAAATTGGCTTTTGTATGTGTTAAAAAGATGCCCCTCATCCCCCAAAAGCAGGCTGCATGGGCTCTGCTGGCCCCTGTGCCACACCTGGGCCACCAAGCACTTGGCTGCATTTTTCTCCCCAAGCTCCCAAAATAAAATACCATTACTGGTAAGTGCTGGGCCTGTCTGATCAGAGGATTCTGAACTTCACCTAAGGGGTGGGATTTGGTTATTTCCCTGCTACAGCCAGAACCTGGGGCCTTTCATGGAAGAAAAACCCAGAAAGGCTCCCTTCAGCCTTTAGGGGTCAACCTTTGGGACTTGCCGTAGGATGGCCCGTGAAGGCCCAGGGGACATGGGCTGGGGGTCAGACAGACCCGGCTCAAATCCTGGCCTTGTATTGTGACTTTGGTTCAGCCCCTGAAACTCTCATCTGTAAAATGGGCAGGAAAGGAAGCCGCCTCCCCTGGGCCAGTTCCAACGCTCTGTGAGCCCAGGGTGGACCATGGTCTGGGCTTGTGGGCGTTGGCACCTCCCCCCCTCTGACTTGGCACATACTCCTACTCCCTCCTCACTACCCACTCCCCTTTTCCTGGCAGCAAACCCAGGACCTCCCAGTGGTTCCCTCTATAGATGGGCCTTCAGGAGAGAGTGCCAGGCTGTGGTCAGCATGTGGACCACCGGGGGCTGTTGATATGGCCCACTTCAGCATAGCCTTCCCTACGGGGCTGCCCTGCTCTTGAATGGGCATGCTTGGGGTCACTGGTTGTGCCCCCACTGGCTCCTGGGGGTAGTTCTTGTTTCACCTTGGGCTCTTTCCAGGGCCATACGTGGCCTTCCCTCTGTGCCAGTCTCAGCTCTGCGACCACCAGCTTCAAAACACACCTGCCTTCCCCCATGCTGAGAAGTCAGGGGGCTGAACAGCTCTTTGTCTAAAGTGGACCCCACCTCAGGGGTCAAAGGCCCAGACAGGGGACCTAGGTCTGTGACGCCAAGCCAAGCAGCACCTCTGGGATGCTCCTCTGTGATGTGACTGACCCCAGAACCATCCAAACCCTTTGTTCCAGTTGGTTATTGCTGCACACACACTACCCCTGAATGTAGTGGCTCACAATCCTTCACAATGTATGGATAAGCTATCCCATCAGGGGTCCCACTTGGCAACCCTTCTGCTCCACGTGGCATTGGCTGGGTTCACTTGGTGCCTCTCAGCTGGCAGCCAGGCTGGTCTGGAGTGTCTAAGATGGTTTTACTCACAAGTGTGGTTCTTTAGCAGCATAACTAAAAGAAAGGCTGGGCTCAGCTGGGACTGTTACTCAGATTGCCTACACGTGGTAGGCATCTTGGTCTCCCCAAGATGGTGTCTCGGGGTAGCTGGACATCTTATGTCACAACTTAGGGTTCTCAGAATGTCCTAAGGGCCTGTGGGTTAGGAATGCTGCAAGTCTTCATCTGACCTGGACTTGGAAGTCACAGGACATCATTTCCCCCATGTTCTACTGGTCAAACAAGCTATGGAGCCAGCCCAAATTCAAGGGGGAGAGAATTAGACTCAGTCTTTCTGTAGGGAGGGATCACTTTGGAGGGACTCTTCAGCAAGCCTAGTTCTTTGGTTGGCCGAACAGAGAGCTGACAAGAAAGGTGTTTTATCATCTTCATCAATATCATCATCATCTTTACCATCATCAGCACCATCATCATGATTACCAACATCACAGTCATTATCACCATCACCATCATCACCACCATCACCTCTGCCATCACCGCCACCATCATCATCACCACCACCATCACCATCACCACCATCACTGTCAGCACCTTCACCCTGTGCTGTGCTTCTCTGAGACTGAAGCTATCAGAATCCCTATGGAACAGATGAAGAAACTGAGGCACAGATTAGTTTGCCCACGCTGACCCTGATGAAAACATCAGGCCCTGGATACAAGTGGGTCCATCCCACACCCTGCCTGTGTGCCCTCTTTTTAAGCACCAGCTCCCCTAGTCTCTCCAGAACCCTCACAGCAAATCCTTACCGCACACTTGCAAGGGAGGCCTTATCAGCCCCCACTAGTCAGGGAGATCAGGGCACAGAAAGGGATGTCAGCGTGTGGCTGGAGGCCCAGTCTCTTATTTCCAACATTCCTTCTGGTCCTGCTGGAGCTGCCTGAGATCGGGAGACGGGCAGAAGGGGGTACACAGAGCAGACGGTGGTAGTTCTGTCTACACTAATCAAGTTAATTAGATAATTGCCACTTCATGGTGCTTGGTGTTGACACAACCCTGAATTTGTTTTTTTCCAGAAGCTTTCCCCTGAGCCTCAGGGGAGGCTCCCCTGGATGGCAGATAGGGCCTCCTGCTCTCCCAGGACAGGGGCGGCGGGTGTCCTTTCCTAGCAGCGGCACACAGTGGAAGGGCTGAATGACTGTCCTAGGTCACCAGGTGACTGTGGATGAGGTGACAGGAGGAGCCTCGCATCTGCCCACTGCCTCTGGCTCTAACAACTAAATCACCCCAAAGAGACATGTGTGATTTCATTTCTATTCCATCTGCAGGAGGGGGGAAAAAATCAATGTTTGCTAAATGAAAAGGAAAAAGATCGGCAGGAAGAAAATGTATTTTCAACTTTTAATGGGGCATTATTGACAATGACAAGTCCAAAGGCAAGCAGCAGGCCTGTCTAGCCGTGGGGCTCTGTTGGGATGGGGTGCCAGGGGCCGGGGAGGACAGCGACCCCTTCTGCCAAGCCCAAGGTGGCCCTCAGCCTCTGGGTAAGCTCTAGCTGGGTGCCCAACATGGGCAGGGGCGGCGGGGGGCAGGTGGGAGGGCAGGGCAGGGTCTCCTCTGTGTGCAGGAGGGAAATTAGAGCCAGGATGAGGCCTTCCTGCAGAGCCCACACCCTGCTCAGGCCGCAGAGGGCAGGAAGGATGGGCGTGGGGTACTGCTCGCAGGGGGCTCACTGCCCCTTGAGTCTCCTGTGGCTTCAGACACCTATGCTGGGGGGCTTGTTTGGGTGACATGGATTGGCAAGGGCCAGGTTTTTGTGGTTTTTTTAAGATTTTATTTATTCATTCATGAGACACACAGAGACACAGGCAGAGGGAGAAGCAGGCTCCGTGAGGGCAACCCAAGATGGGACTCAACCCCAGGCCCCCAGAATCAAGACCTGAGCCAAAGGCAGATGCTCAACCACTGAGCCACCCAGCGGCCCCGGCAAGTCAGGTATGATTCATTCCTTGACTCTGGTGTCTATTTAGAGAAAAATTGTTGAACTTGTACGTGGCGGCACAGTGGGGACACAGTAGTGACTGGGGCAGGGGTTCTGTCTGCGGGGTTCCTGGTTTGGTAACTATAGTGATAGATGGTGAGCAGGAGGCTAGGGGCGCCAAGGCCAGAGGAGGCCTCACAAGGAAGGGGAGTCCCTGAGGAAGCTTGTTTTCAGTGGAAGGAGCCACATGAATGGGGCCCCAGAGACCAGAAGGGCTAGCGAGGCCGAGGGCCGGGGGAGCACCACGGGGTCCTGCTGCAAGGAGAGAGGCAGGGCTGAGCCGTGGGCTGCCAGGGGGTGCCCGGGGCCCCCCACCACTGCCCTCTCTCCCCTGGGGGGGCTCGGACAGACATCCACGTTGGGGCAGGTCCAGGCTTTGCGGGGCGGGGTCCTAACACACTTTGCAAGCCTCTTGAAGAAAATAAACACAAAATCCCAACTACAGAGTTAGGTCCAGGGCCTGAGCGACAGCCCCTGTAGGTGAGGGATGGACACGAGGCTCCGGTGGCTTCCCAGCAAATCCCCACCCACCTGCGTATCGTCACGTCCCCTCCTTCTCTACGTTCTGGCCCGTGGCCCTGCTGACTGCCGTGGCCTGGCAGTGTCTGGCCCTGACCAGCCTCAGGCCTCTCGGCCTGCCCCGGGGCCCAGCCTTGACTCTCTCACCTGGACTTGTCTCCTGGTGACTATCGTGTTTGCTTTCAGGACTTTCGGGCTCAGAAGTGTCTGTTTCCTGGGGACTTGTGGCTCTGCCAGGGAACCGGCTCCACTCAGAGGATGCAGGCCCTGCAGACCCCTCAAGTTCCCTCGGGACAGGACGTCTCCCCAGTGACAGGACTCACAGTGTGCGCCACTGTGGGTGTGAGGCTGGGGGACATGTCCCGGCTGAGTCTGAGGGGACAGACAATGGAGCCTAGAGTCCTCCCGAGCTGGCACAGGGAGGTGGGCCAGAGCCAGCCACAGCACAAGGGAAAGGCACCAGCAGACTGTAGAGTGCAGGGCCCATGTGTGTTCCTAAGTCATTGTCCTTGTCCCATCAAGCCATCAGCCTGAGAGGTGCCCTCTGCATGCATTTGATCCTATGTGGCACAAGTTTTTAAGCTGTTTCTTTTTTGTTTTTTAAGATTTTATTTATTTATTCATGAGAGAGAGAGAGAGAGAGGCAGAGACACAGGCAGAGGGAGAAGCAGGCTCCCCGTGGGGAGCCCGATGTGGGACCCGATCCCAGGACTCCAGGATCACGCCCTGAGCTGAAGGCAGAACCATTGAGCCACGCAGGTGTCTGTGTTTCCTTCGTAAACAATAATAAAAAGAATAATTCATTTAAGAAAGTCTGGAAAATGTACAAAGGTAAAGGATAAGAGACGAAATAAAAATACTAATCCCATCACGAGGAAAATAGCCATTATTAACACTCTGGCTTTTCTACTGGTCTTTTTCTCTGTGAATATATCTATTGTATTGTATTATATTTTATATGTGATATTATATATTTATTTTTAATCAAAGGTCATAGCATATCTACCATTTGTACCTTTTTTTAAAAATTTTATTTATTTATTCATGAGAGACACACAGAGAGGGAAAGGCAGAGATACAGGCAGAGGGAGAAGCAGGCTCCCTGCAGGAAGCCCGACGTGGGACTTGATCCCAGGTCTCCAGGATCACGCCCTAGGCTGAAAGTGGCACTAAACCGCTGAGGCACCCAGGCTGCCCCATACCCTTTTTTTTTTTTTTTTTTTTTTATTCATAGAGATGCAGAGAGAGAGAGAGGCAGAGACACAGGCAGAGGGAGAAGCAGGCTCCATGCAGAGAGCCTGATGTGGGACTCGATCCAGGGTCTCCTGGATCAGGCCCTGGGCTGCAGGCGGCACTAAACCACTGCGCCACTGGGGCTGCCCCCCCCCTTTTTTTTTTTAACTAAAATTACATCCTGTAATTTTCCTGTCTCATTAATACTCACACTATTATTTATATGATTATGGTTACAGTGGGGTCCAACAGGCAGATTTAGAGTAATTAACTCAACTATTCCCTAGAATTAAGTACCTCTGAGTGTCCTCTGAATCTCTGGACCTCTTAGGTCATCACTGCCAGGCGGTGGAGCAGTAGTCAGAGGTGTGCTCTCCGCCAGGCTTGACACCTGCTGCTGGATGGCCCTGGGTCCAACCTGGACAGCCTGGTGAGGCCAGGAAGGGACCAGCCACCTACGTTCACCATATTCTCGGTAACTTTGTGTGTGTGTGTGTGTGTGTGATCTTGGGGTTTCGGTTTGCGTTTACGGCCAGGGTATGTGACTGCTTCCTCACGTTCACACTGTCCACAACCCTGATCAGAACCCAGCTTCCCTTCGCAGAGAGACAGAACTCACGCGAGCTGGGGCAGTGTCCACTGTCCTTTGCCTATTCTCCCCCTGGGATGTGCATCAGCTTGGGCTCCCCACATTGGCAGTCCCAAGCAGGGTAGCTTGAAAAGTGCTCGCCAGAGTTGCGTATTTTCCGGGCCCTACCCAGGGCTGGAAACAGGGACCCTCAGCTCAGGCTCGCAGGGGCAGTGGGGAGGGCTGGGCGAGGGGCATGCAGCAGGTGTTGACCTCGCAGGGGGCCGTCAGCATCCTGACTGCTGCCCCCAGGGCTGTAACTGTGTCTTCAGGGTCAGCCTCTGAGGGCACAGGGTGGCATGGAGGGGAGGGCAGAGAGGCCCAGGGGCCAGTAGGGCTCTGCAGTGGGCAGGGTCTTCTTATTGATTTGTGGATGCTCTTTATTATCATGGCATTGGTCCTCTCTCAAGACCTAGCACGGGGGGCACGACCTCCTGGCACCCTCGCTGGTGGGCATGACCGTTGTGCACACTGCCGGACGTACGTGGGAACATTTTTGCCATAGATGCTTAGGGGTTGCCAGCCTTCCTGCCTGCTGGAAAGATAGTGTCAGGCAGCTTTAAAACTGTGGCCTCACTGGGATCCCTGGGTGGCTCAGCGGTTTAGTGCCTGCCTTCAGCCCAGAGCATGATCCTGGAGTCCCGGGATCGAGTCCCGCATCAGGCTCCCTGCATGGAGCCTGCTTTTCCC
Organism: Canis aureus; assembly: GCF_053574225.1. Lineage (NCBI taxonomy): Eukaryota > Metazoa > Chordata > Mammalia > Carnivora > Canidae > Canis > Canis aureus. The sequence goes on from NC_135626.1 coordinate 10,656,590, forward strand.
TCTGCCTGTGTCTCTGCCCCTCTCTCTCCCTGTGTGTCTCTCATGAATAAATAAATAAAATATTTTTAAGAAAAAAACAAACTGTGGCCTTGGGCGGAGAGATGCTCCCAAGGCTCGATGCCGCCGCCGGCGTCCTCCCAGGGAACTAGTCTACTTGTGACAAGTAAGGGCAGCAATCCAGAGGGCTGCACAGGCTGGACTCAACAACTCCAGGTGACTTAGGTTTTCAGTGTAATGTCGTGAGTTCGTGCTGGTGGTGGCAGCCTCCCAGATGGCCCCGTGCCCCTGCCTCCTGCTGCTCTCTCATCCCTGTGGTCCTCCCACGCTGAATGCAGCTGGCCCGAGGGACCCCAGGATGCGGTGGGAATTGTGCTGTGGGCCTCTGAGGCTGGGTCGTGGGACATCTGGCTTCTGCCTTGCTCTCTCTCTCTCTCTCTCTCTCTCTTTCTCTGCCTTGACCACTGGCTCTGGGCTACAGAGAGGTCCAGTGGGGAAGAAGGGAGGCCTCCTGCCAGTGGCCAGCGCCTACTCTCTGGGGATGCGTGCCCCTTGGAAATGGACCTTGTGGTCCCGCTGAAGTCCCATCTGCTCAGCTGACATCTTCCGAGCCAGCCTTCTCAGCCAAGCTGCCCCCCAAATTCCTGCCCCCTAGAAACCGTGGGAGGGAAATGTCACTGTCATCTCCAACTGCTACCTGTGGGGGACTGACCTCCTTGCAGCAATGGATGACGGCGGCAGCACCGACTGGAAACCCAGGGGACGGTTTGAAATCCAGTCGTGGCCCCCAAACTCCTAGTCTCCGGGCGCACCTATTAGATAGAAGCACCCATCAACACGGGGGCAGCCGGGGAAAGAGCTCAGGACCAAGGATTGGCCACGGGGTCCCTCTCTGAGCCTCACTCTCTCGTCTGTAAAATGAAGGAGCAGACGCCAACCCTCCTCCCCAACACCTGCCTCCACCCTCCAGGTGAGCCAGGGCTGTGCCTGCACCCGAAGCCCGAAGCACCCGGGACAGAGAGGAGGGTGTTGCCCTTGGCTGACCACAGCAACTCTGTATGGCTTTTTTTTTTTTTTTTTGGTATTTTTGAAATTGAGGTCTAATAAATGTATAAACATCACGCTTTTAAAATGCACAGTTCAGTGGCTTTCAGTGTATAGAAAGAGCCATGCAGCCACCACCTCCAATTTCAGAACATTTACATCACCCTGAAATGAAAGTCCAGACCACTTGTAATCCCTCTTCCCCACCCCCCAGCCCCCTGCAACCACCCATCTGCTTTTCATCTCTGTGGATTTGCCTGTTCCGGACATTTCATGTACGTGGAATCACGCGATAGTGGCCGTCTGTGTCTGGCTTCTTTCACTTAGATGACATTCCTGACGTTCACCAACACTGCAGCGTGGGGCAGCGCTCCACTCCTTTTCGGGGCTGAGTAACATTCCATCGTGCAGACGCGTCACCTGCTGCTCCTCCGCTGGTGGACATCGAGCAGTACCCCTCCTTGGCTGTCGTGAACAGAGCTGCCCCCAGAAGGAGGAGCCAGCCAGGGACGCTGATGAACAACAGTCCTCTCATTGAGGGAGATGTCAAGCCCCACATTTAAATTTCAAGGCCAATTTGTGGATTGACCCCCAAGAGGGAGACTGCCCTTGAAATTTTCGAAAGCGCTTTCTGTACCTGAGCAAGGGCAGAGCTGGCCTGCAGACATGAGAGCCCTGTTCCAAGCCCCGTTTCCCGGATGCCAGAAGGAGGGGGCAGGTCCTTGATGGGCCTGCTGCAGCTCCGGACCCCCATGAGGGACGGGGGAGCTCCAGGGAGGGACAAAGCTCCTCCTGACCTCGCCTCACCGCCTCAACTGCTATGTCCCCCAAGAGTCCCAGAGCCCCAGTCTGTAAAATGGGATTCGGGTTGAGGCTGCCACCCAGCACCCACAAACCAAGATCAGGCGATGGGCGAGCTGCCTTGAGGCCTCCGTGTGAAGCCTCCTCCCGGCAGCCTGCGGGAGTGCCAGCTGGAGGACAGACCTGCCCCTCTCTTGGTACGGGGTGGGGTGGGGGTATCATCCATCTTGGTCTGACCCTATTAAAATGCATGATAAAGGGAAGAAAAGAGTGGGGCCAGGAGGTGCCGGGGTGGAAGGGGGTGGAAGATGCCGCTGGCCTGGCTTTTGTTTGCTCCTCCCTCCAGGACCTCAGCAGCCAAGATAAAAGAGGCCTGGGGCTTTGTTCTTGGGGCTGACTCTGAGATGGCACCCCATCACCCCTCTGCTGCCTCATCAGGCCAGCCTGCAGACCTGCTGTTCTTGCAAACACGGTGCTTTGGAAACCCTCCCACCCCCAGAGCTGGTTCCCAGCCCCTGCTGAGGCCCAGAAGTGCCCATGGGTGATAGCCCCCCATGGGCAGGGCCTTCCCCGGATGGTACTCGGGGCACTGGCCCAAGAGTAGGGCCCTGTGGGCAGCCCAGCCTTCGTCTTGGTGCTGGGGCAGGGACAAAGCCACTCAGAAGCAGACACCTGCCTACACGGGGGCTGGGCACTCCCTCCACCAGGAGGTAAAGCCACGTGGCCAGCTGAGACCCTGCCAGAGCCCACGGTTTGGATCCTAATTTCCCTTGGAGGCCACCAACTGTGAGCCAGACCAGGCTCAAGGCCTTTTATGAATGTAATATCTTTGACCCTTAAGATTACTTGTTATGGGTTGGATTCTATCCCTCCTCCAAAGACATTGGAGTCCTAGCCGCCCCGCTCCCCATACCTCAGAATGTGGCCAGGCTTGGAAACAAGGTCATGGGTGGCAGATGCACTCGGCGAAGGCGCGGTCATCGAGGATAGGGCAGGCTGCAGCCGACATAACCGGGGTCCTTACAAGACGCTGGCCACACGGGGACACACAGGGAGGAGAGCATGAGCAGGGGGAAGCAGAGATGGGGAACAGCCACAGCCAAGGAGCTCCCGGAGTTGCCGGCACCCCCAGAAGCCAGAAGAGCCAGGAAGCATCCTCTCCAGCAGGTCTCACAGAGAGCCCAGCCCTACAGCACCTTGATGTTAGATTCTGGCCTCCGGGACTAGGAGACACAACATCTCTCTGCTGTTAGGCTGCTGGGTTTTCGGATCCTCACACAAACAATTGCTGAGCAAGGATCCCAGCGCGTCGGGGTGGACACCCAGGCCTGTGTCTGCAGGTGTGCCTGTGGCCTCCAGAGCCCTGCCCACCCCTGCACTCTGCACTCTGCACTCCCAGATGGGGCCAGGACGGCCCCCTGAGGGCTACAGCCCCTGGAAGGCTCAGGCCGTGGAGCAGCCACTTCTTCTGCAGGAGGACACGGGACCCATTGTTGTCACAGTGGCCCTCAGCAGGTGTTCACACAGCGTGGGGGCAGGGCTCTTGGGTTCGAGAAAATTCCCCCCCTCCCCCCACCGCCATCCAGGTGTATGTTGTAAAGAATGTGCACAAAAAGGGCTTTGCTGGGCTGTGAACTCAGCCAGCACACCTATATCGTCAGGGTTGAAAAGCCCAGAGGCTGGCTCCATAATTCTGCATCCTATCCCTTCCTGGGTGCCCTGGACACCTGCCACCTCCACCTGACACCTGTCATCTCCACCCGGACACCAACCACCTCTACCCAGACACCAGCCACGTCCACCCGACACCCACCATCTTCACCCGGACACCTGCCACCTCCACCTGACACCAGCCACCTCCACCCAGACACCCACCGTCTCCACCTGGACATCCACCACCTTCACCCGGACACCCACCACCTTCACCCAGACACCCACCATCCCCAGGCCTGAATCTGCGGGTCTTGAACGTGTCGTATGGGCAGATCTGGGCCCATGGCCTGTGGCTCCAGAAGCTTCTCCTCTCGGAGGCTAGGGCTTGCGTCTGCTGACCCCTTCCACATCCATGATGTTCTGTCCGAGGGATGGACCATCCACAGTGTGGGCCCGGCCCTAGCAGAGTTCACGCTCTGGGAGGAGGGATGGGGGGGGTCACACCCAACGTGTTAGGGGCAACCTGAATTCAGAGCAGGGACCCCTAACTGGCCTGAGGAGGAAGGGGAGCCTCCCTAGAGGAAGTACTGAGCCTGAAGGATGAGCGGGCTGGGTCAGGTGAGCAGGGATGCTCTGGATGTCAGATGATGGGGGGCAGGGGGGCAGGCATGTAGGCAGGGAGCCCTGCAAGGACTCCAAGACACAGTCACGGGGAGCCCCCAGGCCCAGGCAGTGGTACAGGCATGGGGCAGAGTGGACTGAACCAGTGAAAATACCTCGCAGCTCTGGCAATCTGCCTGGTCTGCTCTCTGGAAGGACTCAGCCCCAAACCAGGGGCCAGCTATCCCCATGCACCCCCACAGGCAGGCTGGTTCCCGGCTGGCACCTTGTGGGGGTTTAGGATTTCTGCCTACACAAACCCAGGTAGTGTGCCTGGGGTGAGCCACGAGCTCCTGTCTTCATGGGCACCGGGGCTACAGGCCCACGGGTACTCACAGCAGGGTGGGGGGAGCCTCCCAAGCTCCAGCACCGTCCTCATCAGAACTCAGCCCTGAGGAGAAAGGGCAGAGGAAGAGGCCTCTGTTTCCCTGGCGAGGGAAACACAGGAGGAGACGTCATGATTAGATTTTTTTAAAGATTTATTTATTTATTCATGATAGACAGAGAGGAGAGAGAGAGAGCGAGAGAAGCAGGCTCCATGCCGGGAGCCCAATGTGGGACTCGATCCTGGGACTCCAGGATCGCACCCTGGGCCAAAGGCAGGAGCTAAACCACTGAGCCACCCAGGGATCCTGAGACGTCATGATTAATGGGAAGGTTGATTTGATGTGCCCGCTTGACAGAGCCACGGGGAGCCCAGATAGTTGGCCAAACATTATCCTGGCTGTTTCTGTGAGGGCGTTTCTGGATGAGATTAACACTTGAATCTGTGGACCAAGTACAGCAGATGTGGGCGGGTCTCATCTAATCAGTTGAAGACAAGAATAGAAAAAAAATAAGACTACCCCTTCCTGAGTAAGAGCGAATTCTCCAGCAACTGCCTCCAGACTTTATTTGCACCTCTGGCTCTTGTGGGTCCCCACCTGCTGGCCCACACTGCAGATCTGGACTTGTCAGCCTCTGTAACCTTGTGCACCCGTTCCTTCCAATAAACGTTTTCCTCTATGTACATTCTCCTGGTTCTGTCTGTCTGGAGAGCCCTGAGTGACAGCACAGGGCTCCCCCCTCCCTGGGTTGGCCGGGACCAATCCTTCCCTGCCTTTCAGATAGTGGCCTCCAGAAGCAAGGGAAGCAGGTGGAGAGGGAGGTAGGGCTCGGCAGGTGGACATTGTCAAGAACTCCAGCTCCTTCCCGGGGCAACAGACAGTGCTCTTGGAGTCCAGTGGGTCTGGGGCCACCAGCTGAGTTTCATCCATCATCGCAAAGACCCACTGAGGCGACTATACCCTCAATCAGCACAGGGCAAAGCCACACAGGAGAGGGCGATGGGGTGGGACCTGTGCTTCGCTCAGGCCTGGAACAAGGCTGTGTTGGAGATAGACCCAGTATGAGGTGGCCTCGGGTGCCGTATTAGAAAGGACCCTACAGAGGCCCTTACAGGGTGGTATGTGGAGAGAGGCACTTACTTGTCCCATGTCTGGTGGCCAAGCAGGGGTCAAGAGCTGCCGGGCTGGTCTTTTATTTCTCCTCACCACAAGGGCCCAGGTGCAAGGTGCTCCCCACCGCCCATCTTCCTCCCTGCCCACTAGGCTTATAGCTCGGAAGCCCTTCCAGAAGGAACCATCTGTGGAGCAGGTTGGGTCAGACGGCTGAGTGCATGCATCTTGCCAGCCTGGATGTGCACGTCTCCCAGCCCAGCACACTGCAAGCCCATGGTTGGTGCATGGGAAGCAGAGGCTCGGTGACCCTCTGCTTCCCCCAGCCAGGTTCCGCCAGCCTGATCCACGGTGGCCTGGGGGGTTCACTGAGAGCCCCCTGCCTCCCACCTGGGCCAGCAGGGCAGACGCTCTGTTGATTCCACCTACTGGGCTTCCTTCCGTGCAAGATTCCTTTGAAGACTTGCACCTGCAGCTTAAGGCACCAAATAGGGTAGATGGAGACTCAGGACGCAGACACGTCTCCCTCCGGGTGATGGCCATCACATGGGGAACGGAAGCCCGGCCCCCGCCCAGGGCCCCCGCCTCCATCTCACGGGGTCAGGTCCTCAGGGATCAGGTGTCTGCGAACACTATCCCCAGAGAGTCATCCCGAAGCTCCATTTCCATCCGGGGCTAGGGTTCCAGAGGTCGCCCTGAGGCTGATATGAACACGACATATCGAATAAACTCTCCCTCTTGGCACCTCTGGGAGACTGGGGGTGTTTATCAGGCTCCCCTGTCCCCTTGACCCATTTTGGCTCCGATCCTATTTGCTCAGGGCTGGGGAGACAACGGTGAGACAGCCCCGGCCTCTCCTGAGTTACTGTCCCGCGCAAAGATGGCCTAAGCTGCCCTTTCCATCCAGGATACCCTTTGTCCTCTTCCCGCCCCCCAGGAATGGGGCGGGGGACATGAAGGTGGCCCGTGGCCACCTGTTGGTGTGAGTTTCCCTGCAAGTGAACAAACACATCTGGTTCCACCCTGGATCTGGGGGGCGGCACAAGGTGGAGGGTGCGGGCTACTTTCTGGGCCAGCCGATTCCTAGTGAAGGCAGGAGACAGAGACCCACCTGGGGCAGAAAAGCATGAGGGTGAACAGCCCTGGGGCCAGCGCTGAGGCCAGGGCCCCTCCTGCTGGCACCCCATAGCTCTGCTGGAAGTGGGGTCCTGGTGGCTTCTCCTACGTGTGGCAGGGGAGGCCCCCCAAACCTGGTTCACCTCTGACCTCGCCTGCCCAGTACTGCTGTGCCCCCTCCACTGGGGACGCCCCTTGCTCCCCACTCCTTCCAAACCCAACTCAAGGTGCATTTGCTCCCTGGCTATCCCTTCTCTGCCTCTCACGCAGGGCTCCTGACATGTAGGCGTGCACTTTTCAATTTCTGGTTGTGGGCAAATGATTGAAGAATCTCAATGCTACCACGAAATTCTCACTTCACACAAACTAATAGATTTGACCTTCGATGTCTGTGCAAACACACCCTCTCACACACAAGCAGCCAGCTAACTGAGCACCTACAAAGTGCGGTGGCACCTGGGGCTCCAAGCAGGGCAGGTGCCACCGCCAGGGACAAGCCCTGTGGCCTTGGGTCACCTCCCAGCCCTGCCCCCTGTCTGGCCACACGACCTCCCTGGGCCTGGCTCACAGTAAGTACTTCTTGAGAGAGAGTGGACAGGGATAGAGGTGACAAGGAGCCCTGCCCTCCCTCAAGGGACAAGATTGTCTCGTTGGGATGTGACGGAAGACAGGTCCTGGGTCCACCCCGGGAGCTCCGAGGAAGCAGGGAGCCAGAGCCTCCACCTGGCAGCTCATACAAAGCTCACACCAGCACCCGTTCCCAGTGCCAGGGCAGGAGTGGAAAACTGAGGCACAGAGTGGGGAAGCCAACTGCCCAAAGCCCCCTCAGGGCCGGATTTAAACCTGGGCCTGTCCGATCCTGCAGCTGGGGCTCTGGAAGGCTACGTGCTCGCTGCTGCTGCCTCTTCTAGCAGGTTCTGGGTGCCGATCTCACCCCCACTACCGAGCAGGGTTGCAGGCCACAGGCTCAGAGCCTCAGGCCAAGACTGAGCACCTTCATGCATTGGAAACAAATTTAACATTACGAGCTGGTAGTTAGGTAGGTCACGGCCCTCTCTGGCAGGGCCTTGGTTCACTCCTCAGTGAAAGGCCGTGGGGCCTAGGGATCGCTGTGAGCTGCCAGCCGTCCTCAGGCACCCGTGATTCTCTTTTGTCTGTACCCCACTGTGCTGATGGCTAAGGGCAGAGAGGGAGGCCCCGGGCGCCTCCAGGCCATCGCAGGGGGTGGCGCAGCAGGACCGCAGTCAAGCCGGGGACCCTGAGCCCAGCACACAGATGGCCAGGCCACCAGAGCCTTACCGGAGCCAAGCAGCAGAAGTTACACCAATAACCAGCAGTCCCCAGATGCAGCAATGACTATACTGGGGCCCGTGGGTGAACACGGGAGAATGCGTGCACTCCTGCCTGTGTGGGGTGAGCCCGAGAGCACAGAATTGTGCAGGCACAGCACCTGGAGAAGCACCCACAGGTGCACTTACCTGCCCAGTTACATTCCAGGGCAAACACTGACCACCGCCCCCCCCCCCGGGAGTGGATGTGCTCACACATGTCTGCACACCCACGTATCACAAGCCCACACGGTTGTGCACCAACCCACCCACGATGGTTCATTTCCTGTGTCCGCTGACTGGGCCACGAGGTGTCCAGACACCTGGGTGTGGCTGGGAGGGTGCTTCTGGATGACACTAGCGTTGGAATCAGCCAACGACAGAGTCAAGGCGCTCCCTCTCCCCAGCGTGGGTGGACCCCACCCAACCTGTTGAGGGTGCAAATAGAATGAAAAGGCTGAGAAAAGGAGAAGTCACTCTCCTGCCCGCCGAGGGGGCACCGCTGGCTCTCAGGCCCTAGGGCTCGGGCTGGGATTGACAGCACAGCTCTTCTGGGGGCCCAGCTCATGGACAGAAGATGACAAGACTTCCTAGCCTCAGGACACCTGGGTGGCTCAGCGTTCGGGCATCCACCTTCAGTGATCCTGGGGTCCCGGGATTGGGTCCCACATCGGGCTCCCCGCAGGGAGCCTGCTTCTCCCTCTGCCTGTCTGTCTGTCTGTCTGTCTCTCTCTCTCCCCCCCACCCCCGCCTTGGTCTCGCTCATGAATAAATAAAAATCTTTATTTAAAAAAAAAAGACTTCCTAGCCTCTACAATCACCAAAACCTCGTACTAAACCTCTTTGTGCACGCACACAAACACACACACACACACGCACACACCATCGCTTCTGTTTCTCAGGAGAACCTAGCACACCACCCCAACACGCACGCTGTGTGTGCAGCCGTCAACGATGGCAGGTTCTGGGTACTCCGTGGGTCTCCATTAACTGTCACAGCGAGCCAGGGCGCTGTCTCATGTGAGGGGGACACGGCACCGATCTGGCTGCTAGCAAATGGCGGATCTGGGGATCCCTGTCCAGCGGAGCCTTGCCTCAAACACCCAAAGGTCTGTGCTTCTGCAAACACTCAAACACGCGCATGGACCACAGCACAGAAACTGTCCAAAAAGACATGTTTGCATGGGCCCCTGGGTGCCCCAGACACACCAGAGAACACAGGCGTGCACACATGCATCCCACAGGCCCATGTATATCCCAAGCATTCTCACATTTACAGCGCACGCCCACGGACGCACACGCATAACCCATGCACGCTCCTGAGGGTGCAGAACAGCACACCCAGCCCCTCCTTCCCCACACAGCAACGCCCCACGCCTGCCGGGAACTGGGTGGAACACAGGCATCCACCCCACCCTCTCCCCGTCCCCAAAGCAATGACATCTTTCTCGGCAACTGCCATCAGTGGCGGGGCTGATAGATGGCCCTGTGTGTGACTCAGCAGGCATCACCAGCCCAGGAAACACCATCCATTCTGCCAGGGACAGCTGGGCGCTTCCGCCAGAAGGCGACTCTTGCAGCAGCGTTTTGACGAAGGCGAAGCAGGGCCCAACGCACACCCCACAGCAGGGAGCTGCGAGGGACGGTGCTGGGACGAGCCCTCAGGCCTCCAGCCCAGGACCCTGGGCAGCACCCCCACCCTGGGTGAAACACCCCCAACTCCCAGCTTCTCCAACGCGGGGGCAAAGGAGCCCCCAGAGCAGCCCTATCCCAAGAGGGGCCTGGGCCCCGTCTCCATGCCAAATGCGCACCCCCTTCAGCATCACCGTGTGTCTTCCAGGCAAAGAGAAGACAGGCTGCCTGATTAAGGAACCGCCGTCGCATACACGACTACGGGACGGACAGGGTCTGCCCGCGCGGGGCACCTGCACTCAGCTGGACACGCAGAGGGAGAGCCCTCTTCACCAGCCCGGCTCCCTGGCTCGAACCCTGCCCTTGCCACGTAGCGGCCGTGTGGCCTTGGGTAGGTGATGTCACCGCGCTGGGCCTCAGTTTCCACACTAGTAGAGACCCTCGCGGGATCCACTGGAGGGGTTAACATCGTGAGGCTCGGTGTCCTGGTTGGCGTGAGGGCCTCCCAGGGCTCCTCATGTCTCTAAAAACACGCTCCACTGTGGCCTGGCGCCAGCCCTGAGGGCTCATGGCCTGCACCCCGCGCTCCAGGCGAGGGGACTGAGTACCAGGAAGGCCCCAGACTTGCGGGGCGGCCCTGCCATTCATGGAGGACCCAGGCGACCACGGTTGCCAAAGCCCCTGTGGTTAATACTTCACAGTCTAGGATCTGAACTCGCCTGGGGGCTGGGAGAAGCAGCTTCAGGATTCTGGGATTTTCATTGGTTCCTGGGACAATTGTCCCCAAAGCAAAGCCATTCCAGGAAAACCCACAGGACAAGCTTACCCTCAGAAAAGTGATTATGTAGGATTTCGCTCTCCAAATGGGACAAGGCCATGGTGGCCGGTGCTCACCGGAGCCAGCTTGCCCCGCTGTCCCCACCCTGGGGCTCGGAGAAGCCAACGGAGTTCCCCTCCCCACCTGGAAGGCTGGCCCCCCCGCCCTTAGAATAGGACACCGTCCATCTCAGGATGGGCCCTGGTCAGCAGTGGACAGATGCCGGCCATGCGTTGCTCACTTCAGGGGTCAGGCCCCCCCGACGGTGGCGGCTGCGAGCCAGACTCTGGCCGAGGTCCATCTGCCCCCTGGGTTGCTCTGGGCAGAACGGGGCCGAGCCCCCCACCACCGCAGGTCACCCAAACCACCCTGGCCCGCCCATTCTGTCGAGACCTCGGTGATGGTGACAAGGACTCTGATGGTGACAGGGACTCTGGTGCAGGAGAAGCCCCCTTTGTCTCCCCTGCCCCGCACAGGGGGAGGAGCGGCTGTGGCTCCCTCTGGGTGGGGGAGGGCTCGGTTTCATTAATCCCCAGGGGCCGAGTCCCCGCCCTAGCGGGCCTCGAGCCCAGGTGCGTGACTGTCACCAAGATAAAAGAGACATAATTAAGTTCCAATCAGCAGAGTGATTTGTTATCATAATGTAATATTACCCTGCAGCCCCTGGGCCCGCAGATCTGTCTCCGTCAGGCACGCCCGGGTGGGGGTCTCCGCGCCTGGGGCTCCAGGCCTCCCTGCCACCCCGGGCCCAGCTGCTGGAGGAGCCCCCCCACCCCGCCTGCCCTCCCCACCCCCTCTGGGCCACACTCGTCCCTCCCCCAATTCCAAGCTGCCCAAGGTGATAATGAAGTCATTTTTCTAAGGAATGTTCACCTGGAAGACAGCCCCATCCACGAGCCGGCGGCTAATCGGGCAGGGGAGGCAGGCCCAGGGGAGCAGGGGGCGTGGAGGGCGGCAGGAAAGGTGGGGGTAAGGGGGGCTGTGGGGTCGCTGTGCTGCGGGGCCTGTGCTGCCGCCGCTGCCGGGGTGATTTATGTGGGTGCTCCCCCGGGCCGAGCCAACGCCACCGCCGCTGCCCTGGCCAGAGGCAGCCCCAGGGTCAGCGTCGGGAGGGAGGAGACCCGGGGCCACACAGGTCCCCCACCCCGGAAGCCCAGCCCACCCAACCTCGAGGGGGAAGGTAGCACCTGGTCTAGTTCTCTGGACATGACATGGGCGCTCCCACCAGCGCCCCACCTCTGGTGCCCCCTCCAGTGCACACCTCCGGGAGAAACTGGACGTGCCCCTTCCACTCCTCTCTAAACACTCGCTGTTGCCACATGTGTGTTCACCCCCCGTGTGGCCAAGAGCCCAGAGCACGGGGTGCAGGTCCAGCAGGCCCTGGGGATGCCCGGGGGCCCAGGCTCACCAAAGACAACCCCCCCCCAACTGTGGCGCCCGCTGGCACCTCAGTTTCCCGTTCTGGGAACTGAGCGTCAACAACACCGGGCCAGAGGGTGCCAGGAGGGTAGAGCCCTGGGCGCGGGGCCGGGTCCAGAGAAGAAGCCACACGGAGGAATCCACAGGGTAGCGGCTCCCGGCAGAGGGAGGGGGGATGCTGGGGGCAGGGAGGGGACCTCAGGGCAGTTTGTTTACAACTTTCTGCTTTTCTGTGGCTTCCACGTTTGCTAAAATGGGTCTGTTGACTTTCAGTGGGGGAAGCAGGGGCCATGTGTGGCCGCGAGCCCGGCGGGGGGAGGCGGTGTGTGGGCAGCCGCAGCGGCCGGCGGGTGCGCCCCACCTGGGAGGCGGCCGGGGCGGCGACTCCGACTCCCGACTCCCGACTCCCGGGGCCACCGCGCACAGGCCGCAGCCCCCGAGGAGGATGGGCGGTCGGGTGATGGACCGGCATGAAGAGCAGCTCCCTCGAGCCAGGCACAGGCCCCGGCTGCACCCCGAGGCTCGGGACGTCTCGAACCCCGGCTCCATGCAGGGCTGTCCTCACGCCTCTGGCACGGGGTCATCCTAAAGCGCCTGCTCTGTGGCTGGTCTTCTTGGTCCCACGTGATTCTCCCAAGGCCCTAGGCAGGTGCATGACTGTGCAATCCACGGGTGGGGGAGGGAACGAGGCCCAGAGAGGCTGAGTAACTGTCCAGACATACAGCTTTGGGGGGCAGAACCCAGGTTTCATTTATTTATTTATTTATTCATGAGAGGCACAGAGAGAGAGGCAGAGACACAGGCAGAGGGAGAAGCAGGGTCCCTGCAGGGAGCCTGATGTGGAACTCGATCCCAGGACCCTGGGATCACAATCTGAGCTGAAGGAAGATGCTCAACCACTGAGCCCCCCAAGCGTTCCAGAACCCAAATTTCAGACCCAAGTGGACAGATTAGAGCCAGTGACTCAACCTCCCAAGGGTGTGCTGAGGGCTTGGTGAACCAAGCAGGAGTTCCCTTTGGGCTCCGGCCCAGCACCCAGCACACTCTTCACTGACAGAGCTGTTTGGGGACACGGGACAGGGACAGACACTGGGCCCCAAGTGGGGCTGATGAGGCCCAGGGACCAAGGCTCAGGGAGACCACCCAGGCCAGGGGGCGGGGGCAGCTGCAGCTCAGTCAAGCAGGACTAGAACAGGATAGAGCAAGAGGAGGAAGGATCCAGAGAGGACCAGTCTGGCCCCACCAAGCAAGCAACAGTGATCATCCAGAGGAACAAATGTGAGACTCCCTGCCCAGGGACAGCCCCCCTGAGAAATACCGTGGGGCTCTCTGCAGGCCCTACAGCTGCGACTGTATGGTTGAGGGCACCCTTCCCCAGGCTGGAGCTGCTCTTAGGGAAGTCATGTCCCATGGCGGGGTGGGGGTAGATGGGTGGATGAGGGTGAGTTTCCGGCTGGTCATGGGCCTGACAGGCCAGGCTGTGCTCTCATGGGTGGGGGGTGGCCCAGAACTCTGCATGTGCTTCTGAAAAATACTGGTTTCCAGGCCTCAGACCCACTGGCACGTGTGCTTGGAGATGGGGCCCTGGGAGCTGGGATTGCTGAGCCCCAGGGGTCTGAGCACATCTGCCTGGTGCCCAGAAAGCAGGGACGAGGCCGTCCCTCAGTGTGATACCTGCCTGGGGCTGGGCCTTGGGCGTGCCGCCTGGAGACTTGGGGGTGCAGTGCCACGCTCCCTAGGGCTGGCCAGCTCCGCGGGTCCTGTGAGTGAAGCAGGCTGGCCGGTGGGAGGAGCAAGCAGAGGAATGTGAGCCGTACCCCTCCAGCTACTCTGTTCGTACCCACAGGCTGGTGGGGCCCGTGAATTTGGGTTTCAGTAATAACTTCAGTAATAACGCTGGCTGGAACGGCCCGGCAGGCCTCTGTGCCAACTGCAGTCAGCTGGTCTTGGCTGCGGGAGGAGGGCTGGCAGCCAGGCTCCGCAGGAGAAGGAGCCCTGTTTGATTAGTCATGTCTGCCACGGGTGCAGGACAGAGACCTGAGTTTGCCATGTCCTTCCCCGAGGTGAGAAAGCACACAGGGGCTCTGCAGCCAGGGCAAGGGACCCAGGCCCGCTCTCCTCTCTTCTGGAACATGGCTCACATGTCTCCTTTTCCGAAGCTTCTGTGACATGTCCCACTGACAATCCACCACCTACCCATCCATCTGAACAACCACGCATCTATCCACCCGTCCAACTAGCTCTCACCAAGGCTTGGGGACAAAGATGCTGGAGGGAGGGCTGTGGCCTTCCACGTGTGGCCTGCCTCTGCCTCCAGGCAGTACACACACCAGGGAGGTAGGTCCTCATGAGCCGGCAAAGATGCCCTAGGTGGCCCAGACTGGGTCCTCCTGGTTCTGCAAGGGCCTGTGAGCCCCTTAAGGAGTCTGGGAGACAGGATGGCAGGAGGGGATGGGGAGGTGTTTCCCAGGAAAGGGAAACAAGGTCAGTGGAGTGGACACCTGGTGACAGACACACGTGGACGCCGTGGGCTCAGAAGGGGTCCTGAGGATGGGGTCTCAGTAACTCGCCCCGGCCTCCAGTCCGGCCACAGTCAGCTCCCTCCCATCACATCGGTGCGGCAGCTGAACTTCTCAGCCTCGGTGTCTAAAGCTACGAAACGGGGATGCTGGTCCTGGCCCAGCTGAAGTCCTGTGCGTGTCCAGGGTCTGGGCATGGAGCTGGACACACGTGCTAAAAGTGAAGGGAGAGGACCCTGGCTCCCGGGGCGGTCTCATCTGCTGCGAGAGGCCAAGGCTCAGCAGCCTGGGTGGCCGCCAGCTTCTGGGAGGCATCCCGCCAGCTCCTGGGTGCAGAAGAGAACGTGTCAGGGAAAGCACCCAAACCCTCGCAAGAGGGAAATAATGCGATCAGGAGGGGAAAGAGGCAACTTGTGCCAAGATGGTTATAGCAATGCTATTCATACTGCAAAGAACTGGAGGCCTCCCAGGTGCCCAACAATGGGGAGCAGGGAAGCCAGCGCCCGGAAGGCAGCTGTGTGGACCCCGTGGGCACACGGCGCTGGCAGAGCTAGCAGCAGAGGCATGGAGTGGGCAAGACCGGGCGGGTGGGCACGGCGGCCACCGTGTCACAGCTGCCCGAGGCTGGCGGGACAGAGGGCACAGGCACAGGAAGCCCACAGTGGGGAGAGTGCTCAGGGGCACACCGGGTCCCTGCCCTGTGGAAGCCCCTGTGTCGGGCTGCCCACCCCCCCCCCAGAGTGGGGAAGGGGCTCTGGAGTCACATTTGGGAACTCAAGCCAGCCACTGGCTCACAGTGGTGCCCATGAGGTCAGCGCTTCCTCCTGCCTCACCTCCCGAGGGGTGATGACGGTTCTGTCGAAACTGGTCAAGGCCCAGCCCTTGTCTGGCTGGTGGGCATCCCCAGGAAGGGGCAGCTGCTGCTCCCCTGGGCAGTGAGGTTGTTGTGGGGGGCACTCCTCATGGATCCCGGATATGCAGACTCTTCTGAAATCGGGGCCCCTGCACCTTTCCCCCTGAGCCACCTCCTCCTATGGGAGCCAACACCTGAGTGTGTTGGGCAAGAGCTGCCTGTGGCCATTTGGCACGCCTGGTACAGGCTGGTGGCCAAAGAGCAGAGGGGGTGGGTGGGCGGAGGAGGAACCCGGACCCCCCACCCCCTGCCCAGGCCAAAGTAGGCCTGCCCCACTGGGGCAGTGCGGGGTGGGGTGAGCGGAGACCCTTCGGGAAGGGTGAGGGCCAGTGGGGAGACTCGGGAGCCCGCCAGGTAGACAAGACACACCTGCAGGGCGGCCATGGTGCAGGCCGGGCAGGGAGCTCCCCGCGACCTCCTCAGGGGGCGGGCCACTGTGGGGACCCGGCTGTGCACAATGCAGCCTCCAGTGCCAAGCCCCGTGCTCCCACCTCACGGAGCAGAGAAAACACAGAGGAGCCTGGCAGGAACCAGGCACCCAAGGGGACAGGGAGCTGCCCCTGGAACCTTCTAGGTGCATTGCAGCCACGCTTCTCCAGGACCTGACACCTGGGAAGCCTCTTCCTGGTCATTGACTGATTTTGTTCACACCCAGTGCCACCTTTTTGTGAATCTTACAAACAAGGAAACTGAGTCTAGGCCAGTTCTGGCAAAGAACAGGGACAGAATCTGAACCCAGGTCTCCAATGAATCCCTGTTCCTTTTCTACCAAAACTTGCTGCCACCGCCCATGGCTCCTGGATTACGAAGCCCACAGAGGAAGGGTGGGGAGCTCTGTGCCAGCTCTATTGGCACCCAGATGGGCACACGGCTCTACCCAGGCTTGTCCCCGACTTCCCCAGTGCCTCCCAGCCCCCCGCCACAGCGGCTCTCCCCTCCTGCCTCTGGCCTCGGTGGCTCTGGGCTCGGGCTCTGCTAGACCCGGGCAGCTCCTCCGAAACCCGATAGAAGAGCTGAATTATAATTTTCCTTCATTTCCCCTTCAAAATACACTAATTAAACAGACATTGTTAAGACAGCCCATTGAAATTCAAAAAAGCATCCTCTTTCTAAAGAACATGTCCATTTCTTTAGAGGCAATTGTGTGCATTGTGGAAACCGCACACGGACGCACACACGTGCGAGCACAGACGCGCCCCCCTCCCCCCCCACACGCAGGCCGGGTACAGGCGCCCAGCCTCACCTGCAGGCGCGCCATCCTGTCCTGAGCCGGGGCGGTGGGATTGTTTGAATATTTTCTTTTCCCCAAAGTTCGCGGTGGTGACCAGAGGCTTCTGGACCCCTCCTGAGGACGGGGGAGGCCTCCACCAGCCCGGGGAGACCCTGACCCCAGCCTGCAGGGTGACAGGCCAATGGCCCCCACCTGATAGAAATCCCAACCTTCAAAGTCCGGAGGGAGCTGGGCCTCCAGGTCACAGCTGGGGGCTCACCTGGGACGCCCCCCTTTGAATATAACACCTTGATTTTTTTTTTTTTAATCAAAGTGTAGCAAACCTACAGGAAGGTGACATATGTCAAGGAGCACTCTGCAGCCACTACTCAGGCAAGAACCAGAACTCTAGCAGCCCCAGGAAAGGCCCCAGAGCCCCGGGCACCCCCCTCACCCACCACAACCCCTAACACCTGGGACCTCTCTTGCCTGTTCCAACTGTAGACAATGGGCTGGCTCACCTACTGGTTGGCGCCTGGCCACTGTCACCAGCCCCCGCAGGAGATCCCCACGCAGCACGCAGGTGTAGCCACATGTGGATTTATTCATCTGTGCCACTCTTCAAGGATGCCTGGTCCCCTGCAGCCTGGAGCCACCCCGGGTGAGGCAGCGGTGGCTCCCAGGGCCTGCCGGCGCCCCGGACACTCATCGCCACGGGGTACGTGCCTGGCAGCAGACTTGCTGGGTCATTGGCAAGGGATCCCTCCACCCCCGTGGACACATGGCTTCTTGCGTTGGTCTCTCCCGCTGCCTGAGTCCTGTCTCCTCCCCACTGGATGGTTTGCCCCTCCTGGCCTGTGGTCTCACCCCTGCGTCCGTTCTCCTGGTTAACGGCACAGCTGTACTTTCTAAAAGTTTGGGGGCAAAGTCATGTTCGGGGAGCACTTGACAAAGGCTGGAATTTGCAGGCCCTTGCAGAACACGTCACACCCTGGGTCCTTGGCCGAGGTCCTCAGGCTGAGCCCACCTCAGGGAGTCCCACGGATTCCCCAGCTGGGAAGGTGAAGGCCCCCAAGCCTGGAGTCCCAATGGGGGAGTCCAGGGTCAGCCAAGATTGGGACACTAGTGACTGGCTTTGAGGAAACTCAGCCCGCCCAACCCTCGGGCTCTCCCTGCCCCTCTCCTGCACCCTCTCCCCAAACCAGAGCCCCACCAGGCCCACCCACCCAAGGGCCAGGCACCTTGATGCAGAGCCATTCATCACCTCTGCAGGGACAGGAGGGGGCTGTGGGACCCCTCCCATCCCCACTGCCTCGTTGGACCCCTGCCTCACTGGACCCCTCAGCACTGGTGCGGGGAGGCAGGCAGGTCTAGATGCTGTCTCTGGGGAGGAGGGGTCAGATACATGCACCTCCGTCCTCCAGGCCCCACAGAGTCCACCTGCCCCTGGGACGGGTGGCACTTGTAACAGCCCTTCATACGTTCCTGTGACCTCAGCCGGGGGCTACTGCCACCCCCAGGCTCAGGGACCCGGGCCCCAGGAGACAAAGGTGACACGCTCAGACTGAGGGCAATGCGGGCACCAACGGGGCGGCCAGGGCTCGGGCTCCCAGCGCCATCTGCTCCCCTGGGTCTGGATCTTGGGGGAGGGAACTTCCTAGACTGTTGGGTCGCAGAGGAGACAAGGAGCTGGGTGCATAGGGGTGAGGCCCACAGACCCTGAGGACAAGCCCTGCATGGTCACAGCCCCGGGGCCTGGCTGCAGCTGCCTGGTTGGGATGGGAAGCTCAGAGGGCCCCAGAACCCGGGCCTGGGGTCCCCTGAAAGAGCCCCTGCCTCTGCTGGGTTTATGAGGGCCCGAGCCACCTCCCAGCACACAGGTGGCAGACAGTGATCCCGTCACCACTGGAAGGGTGCCTGCTGTGTCCTTGGACGTGCACACGGAGCTGATGAGCATGGGGAGGGAGGGAAGGCTTCATGGAGGAGGCAACACGGCCACGCGGAGGTGACGAGGGGGTCCAGGCAGGGTATTTCCACAGAGGAGGTGCCGGTTGGTTACAGGACCCACGGCGCTTTCTCACGGGAGGGTCTGCGGGTCCGAAGCGGCAGCGATGAGCCAGTCTGCCGGCCGGGATCGGGTCTAGACGCTCCCACTGTCTCCTCATCCTCCCCGAACCTGTGGTTCTGCATGTTCCTGGGGACAGGCCGGCAGAGCAGAGGAGAGCCAGCAGGCTGTGGGGACGATGGGGGGCCTGCCCGAGTCCCCTCCACCCGCACCCCCTTAGCCCAGGCCTGAGCTGTGCCCAACCCAACGAGTAGGGCAGAGGAGCTCTGCAGCAGCACCCCAAGGCCCGGGCGTGCCAGGCATCCTGTCAGAGGGCGGGCGGAGCTGGGCACTCCACCCAGGGTCCCACCTTCCGCACAGGGCATTGGGAGGAACAGTCAGGACGGGCAGGGCCCTGCACCGTGCTCAGGACCCTGCCCACCGCCCGGAGGGACTTGGCAGGCTCCTCTAAGTGCCTCCTAAACGGGGGTGGGACGGGTCGGGGTGCCCACTGAGCTGCCCCCTGCCCAGCCCCCGTGCGGGGACAACCCCACCTGGCAGGAGTGCCCTCCGTCCAGGCCAGCAGCCCAGCAGGACCCCACACTACAGCTGCTCTGCCATCTGGGGGCCTGTCTGGCTCGCAGCCCCTCCGGCCTCACCTTCACCTTCACGGGGACACAGCACAGTGCAGCCTCGAGGAGGAGGGTGCTCTGCCTCCCACCCCTGGGGCGCCCCCAGAGCCTGGAGGGACAGCCCAGGAAGCAGCCACAGAAACAGGTACAGGAAAGCTGGATGGGCAGGTGCTTCCTGCCCGGGGACGGGAGGAAGGCAGGAGTGAGGCGGCCTCGGGGACAGGGCGTGGGGGTTCCCAGTGTGGGGGTCAGCCTCACTCCGATGGAAACCAGACCCCCTCCCGCCTCCCTGCCAGAGGCTGTGCGGTTTCCGTGACATGCCCTGGACACCTGGAGACGGTGCTTCTCTCCTGCTTGAGGCAAAGTGCTGGGAAAGGTCTTCCTTAGTTGACCGAGCTGTGCCCCGGAGTCCCACCTCTGCCTTCCTGGGGCAGGTCCCCAGTGTGTGCTGAGCACCTGCTGGATGCAGTGCCCACCCCACCACACAGAGGCCAGGTCCAGGGAGAAGGGAGGAGGGGAGGGGAGAGGGGAGGGGGAGGGGAGCAAGCGGCCAGCCCTGCTGCTGTCTCTCTTGGCACCACTCAGCCGGGCCATCAGGCCCAGGGGACTCCCCCACAAGGTTCTCCCCCGAAACAACAGATACCATTTCGCTGGTTGTGGCCCAGACTCCCAGAGGGCCTCCTGATAAAAAGCCACATTTTTCAAAACATCAAACCCAAGTCCTTTCAGGCAGCCACAGGGTCAGGCTTCCCTACTGGGGGGCGGCGACAGAAGGCGACGGGAAGTCTGGGGGGGGCCTGCCCGCCTGTCCACCCGGTGGAGGGTCCACGCCGAGGCCGTGGGATCCATGATGGTGTCCCAGCCTCCTTGAATCTGACACGACACCTCTGAGGGCTGGCCGACTGATCTCAGCTTGGTTACCACTTGTGGTGAGGGGCTCACTCCCCATCTGCATAGGCTGATCCCGGGAGGACCCTTCCCGAGGGAACTGTTTCCCACGTGGCTTCAGATCTGCCTCCCGTAGCGCACCCCAGATCTTGATTCCATCCAGGGACACCCAGAGCACCACTCCTAGCACCCCCGATAGCAGGACCAGGAGCCTGGGTGGTGACCCCAGGCAATGAGTACCCACGAGAGCCGGAGTGGAACCCTGGGCCGTGGAGTGTGAAGGGGTGAGAGGCCCTGAAGGGGTGAGTCGGAGCCTCTCAGCCCCCTTGTTTCCAGGTGGGGTGCTCTCCCCACCAGGGATCCCCACCTTGGTCCTGCATGCAGGTCCCCACCCCCCAAATCTTTTGTAGTCCCCCAACCCCTCACGGCCCATGGAGTTAGTGCCTATGCCCCCCTCACAGCAGGGAGATGGAGACTCAGGGCCTAAAGGATGCAGGGGGGCAGACAGGGGTCCTCAAGATATCTCACAGCCTGTCCTCATTCCTGCCTAGCCCCCCATCCTTCCTTCTAAGCAGGACCCCCTGGCCCCTCACGATAGGGGTATGGGGAGACAGATTACTAGGGGACTGCACAGCCCCCTCCCCGGGAGGCCTTCCCAACCTGCCCCCCAGGCTGGAGGTGAGGCTACACCCCTGAACCCTGGGCTCCACTCTGGGGGGCAGGAGGGGGACACAGGTCACAGCTCAGCCGTTTCCAGGGCTTGCCTGGCTTGCCTCTCTCCCTCTGGCAGAGGAGGGCTCCTTGAGGGCAGGTGCAAGCAGGGTGAGGGTCCTCTCTTCCCCTTGAACAGCCTGGTGCCCTCTTCCCACCTCAGAAGACCCCTCTGTCAAAGTGGGGTTCCCAGGAAGCTGTGGACACAAGGGGAGAACACATCCAGGTTCCTGGGCTTCCCCTCCCTGCACCCCCAGCCACGACCAGCACCCAGAGTCCTCCACGGTGGGCCCCTGAACACGCACACACCGCGTCCCCTGGACAGAACGCCTGTCAGCTACGCGCCTTGTGTCACCCCTGAGCTCACTCTGCGGGGGTCTGTCTTATTTTTAAGAGGAGAGAACTTGGGATCCCTGGGTGGCTCAGCGGTTTAGTGCCTGCCTTCACCCCAGAGCATGATCCTGGAGTCTTGGGATCGAATCCCACATCGGGCTCCCTTCATGGAGCCTGCTTCTCCCTCTGCCTGTGTCTCTGCCTCTCTATCTCTCTCTCTCTCTCCTCTCTCTCTGTCTCTCATGAATAAATAAATAAAATCTTTAAAAAATTTTAAAAAAAAATAAGAGGAGAGAACTTGCTCCTGAGGGCGCAGAGCCAAGTCTACGGGACTGGGGGTCCCTCCACCCCGTGAGCTCCAGGGAGGAAACCGGCATCTCCTCTGCCCCAAGAGCTCTACAGGAAGGACCCGGAGTCCCCTCCACCCCGTGGGCTCCGGGGAGGGAGCCAGTGTCCACCCTTGCAGGCTGGAGCACCCAGTCCTCCTGCTCCCCTGGGGAGGGGCCTAGTCTTCCCCCACCTCTGGGGTCCCTCGGATGCCGTCCTGGGAGGCCTGCAGAGAAAGCAGCGGACCGCCCTGAGGAAGCTCTGCTGCCGCCTGAACTGACAACCTCAGGGCCCCTGTACTCGTCACCCTGCCTCCCCCGAGCTCCCGCAACACTTACCTTGGCCACAGTCAGAGGAAACAGGCTCAGAGACACTTAGCCTCTGGCCCGGGTCACTCAGCTAGTGCAGAGCTGAGGCGGAATTCGAACTCACGTCTGCCTGGGTCCCAAGCCCAGATTCGTGGCTCCACACAGGAGAATCTCCTTTGAGGCAGTGGGGTGGGGGGGAATCCCACTTTGTAGGATTTGTATGGGGGAGGCCCCCCTTTGTAGGTGGGGAGACTGAGGCCTAGGGCACACAGCAAGTCAGAGCAGGCTGCGACCAGCACCTGGGTTTCTGGACTCTGGTCCAAAGTGGGACCTTGTCCCATGGTCAGGCCCACAGCCTGGCACCCTGGCTGAGGGATGTGTCAAGAGGTCCCCGGTGAGGACGGCGGAGGGGTGCCTGGCCTCGGGAGCTGCCATCTCCACCCCCGGCCCAGAAGCACACGTCTGGACACCAGTGTGGACCTGCCCTGTCCCTCGTGATGGGCGCCAGGGCCTCCACCAGCCCCACTCCTGACTATGTGAGAACCAGGGCCCCAGCGGGTCAGGGGGGAGCACCCTGGGGCTCCTTCATGGGGCCTGGGAGGCCTGAGTCTTTCCCGGGCCAGCCAGCATCTGCACCAACTAGCCCTTTGCCCTCCGCATGGGCCTTGCTGACATCCGCGGAGCCCTGTGGCCTCTGACGAGAGCGGAGAAAATCTGACTCCCGGGTAGCCCAGAGCCTCGCAGGACTGCGGGGACCTTTTGTTCATCCTCTCGTCCCTTCATTCACTCCTTGAGCATCTGACACTCGCCCATGCTGGGCTCGGAGAGGCCAAGCAGGAGCAGCTTCTGGCTCCTGAGGTCTCTGGGCCTCCGCAGACGACTCTGAGGTAGGGTGGTGGGGCCTTGGCCGCCCCAAGCTCAGGGTGCACGTGTCGGCGGGCCCAATCCTGACTGGGGCGGGGTGGGGAGGCATCAGGGAGGGCTGCCTGGAAAAAGTCACAGCCAAGCTGAGGCAGCAAGGACAGGAGGAACCATCCAGGTGGGGAGGCGGAGGATGGCAGGAGTGCTGGTCCCCGGGACTGAGAGCGGATCCCCTCCTGGGGCAGATGGACACCGGTGTGGCCAGAGCACAAAGTAGTGGAGGCATGTGCAGGCCAAGGAGGCCGGACTGTGTCCTCAGAGCGTGTGCATCTCCCCACGCCAGGCTTAGTGCCACATGCTGCCCACGTCATGCTGTCCCCGCAGCCTGCAGTGAGCAGGTCTTTGCGTCCAGGGTGCGTGGCCCAGAGACAGGAAATGAGCCAATGAACCGGGGGCTGGGGGAAGAAATAAGGAAATGAAACCCACGTCATGACGGGACTCGCTCCAGACCCCGGGAGAGCAGGGCGCCGGCACACAGGCGGACGTGCCAGGTGCCTGGGGAGCGTGCCGACCGGTCTGCGGCCCGGGCGCTGAGACTCTCGGGCCCCGGCAGGCACAGCCCGTGGGGCCGCAGGGTTCTCGGTGAGTCAGGGCCCCGGGGCCCCCGGAGACGGGCTGGCCCCACCGAAGCCGAGGCGTGCCCGCCGTCTCCGCTCCCACCGGACCCGTGCGAACGGCAGACAGCGCGCACCAGCCCCTGAGCCCTGCAGGCATGGGACGGGGCTTTGGAGCGTCCTCGGGTGGAGACATGTATCAGAAGGAAACAGAGACATTTCTGGGGAGCATTGCCCTCGAGCCCAAGTCCAGCCCCAAAGCGGGAAAGCAGGGAGCAAGTGTGACAGTTCTAGGGGCAGGTTGCCACCCTCCCACTGCTGTCCCTCTCCTCCTGCCCCACGACAGCGGTTCCATCTAGAGGGGCTTCTGCGATCACCCCCCCCTCCTTGTTGGTGATACCTGGAGTGGCCAAGGACATGCGTGGAGATACTCTGGCCAATCCAGAACTGTCTAAAGCACTGTCCCTGGAAAACCTTCCCACACTCCTCAGGGGCGTCCCTTGGCCCTCCATTCTGCTGCAGTCACCACTGCCCTCCCCCCTGCAAGTGGCCACCAGGTGCTTGTGTCTCAGGCCTTGGCTCACAGCCAGGCCTCCCCTCCCCTCCGCTCCCCTCCCCTTACTGCCTGGGCCCTTCCGTCCACTTACTTGATAACTGTCTCCCTGCAGCCTCCTTTCCTTCCTTGTCCCACATCCATCTCCCCTACCTGGTGGCCGAGACCCCCTCCACACATGCACATGTGCACTGCTCACACAGACACAGGAGCACATACACATGCACGCGTGTGCAAGCTCATGCATGTACACACACACACACACACACACACACAACTGTTGAATCCTGGCCCCACAGTCTGCTCTGGGCACCATTCCTCCCTGGCCCTGCACCTGCGGGTGCATCTGCACTTCCCTTAAGAGGAGATGGGCACAGAGATGTTGGTAACCAGCCTGGGGCCGCACGGCTAGTAAACAGCAAAACCGGGATTCAAACCAGCACTCCTTCTTAACCATTAGGCCCACAGCCCACGTCCAAGCAAATAGGGCTCCTGGGGCCACTGGTCCTCACTGGAGCTTCTCCAGGGGTGAAGAAGGAAGACTTGGAAGGCCTGCCTCTACGCTGCCCTCTTGCCTGTCAGCGCAACAGAAAAGCTAATCTGCAAGTAAATAAATTCACTAAGAGAAGCAGAACTTTAAAAAGGAAAATTGAGATGCCCAAAGGGGGTGTCTGATTTTTATCCCATTTCGCAATTGAATTGTAAATCTGTCTTGGAGCCAAGGCATCGGTTCAGAGGAAGGTCCTGGGGTCTGCAGCCGGCCTTCCGGGCTTCCTTCCGCAGCCCCTGCAGATTGCAGACCAGTGCAGACGGGCCGACTGGGTCTCTGCGGAGCCCTCGGGCCAAGGCTGCGCTGCGGGGCCCAGGTCCACACAGGGTGGCTGAGCTCTCCGCTCTGAAGGGTGCAACTTGGGGAACAGGTATGCTACTGAGCTGAGCTCACCAACAGCAGCAGGGCCACCTGCCCGCCTTCCCACCTCCGCTCCCGGCACCCTGGCCCAAAACCTGGCCTCTCGACGTGAGCAGCCTTGTTCTGTGGCAGCCGACCAAGGGATGTAGAGGAGAAGGCCACAGGGCCCCAGGACCTGGAGCCC
The DNA here is from genome assembly GCF_053574225.1 of Canis aureus. Taxonomy (NCBI): domain Eukaryota; kingdom Metazoa; phylum Chordata; class Mammalia; order Carnivora; family Canidae; genus Canis; species Canis aureus. The sequence goes on from NC_135626.1 coordinate 10,681,500, forward strand.
CACGCAGTTGAGATGGGGTCTCTGCCACAGTTGACAGGACAAGCAGCACCAGGCCGTGGGCGATGACCTCTGGTGGCACAGAACTGATGGGCCAGAAACTGGTGAGGTGAAGCACAGCAAGGACGACGTGAGCTTTGCAGGTACCGTTTCCATATGTTTATTAACAGTCCTGATGGCCTCCTCCACGGGCCCCAGCCCCGGCGCTCGGTTTCCATGCACACCCCGCATACACTGTCACCCTCCACACCCCTGCCCCTTGCTGAAGGCCTCCCCACCACCCTGGTGAGGGCGAGGTCCCAGCAAGATGCCAGCAAGGACACGGAGGCCTGGCAGGGACAGTGGGCAAACAGGGGCCCGTGTAACAGGAATGCTGGGGCTTCTTGCAGGGGTGCTTCTCCTCATGTCAGGCCCGAAGAGCATCCATCCTATTACTCAGACCTGCGTGACAAGCCGGTACCTGAGGTCGCCAGAAGCGGGCTGCCCTTGGCCCTCGTCTGCGAAGTGGGCACTGCATCAGGCTCAGAGTGCTCCAGCCTGACCTTGTCCAGATGCCGGGACTGCGCAGCAGCAGGGCCAGGATTCAGACCCAGGTCTGATGCCAAAGCCTCTGCTCTCAATCCCACTTTGCATCCTGTCCCCCACAGATTTCCGGTCGCAGTCACCTCCATACCACATAGGAGGAGGGCAGGTGGGGCCCAGCTACCCAACAGCCAATCCTGTTCTTCCAGAAAGATCTCATCGCATCTTCCCATCTATCCTGCTGGCCTCTCAGTGGCCCCAGGCCTTGCCCATCAATGCCAGCACCTGTCCAGTGATCCCGACTCGTATGCAAGAGAACAGGACCAGCCTGAGGAATAGCCAGCCTGGACAAAGCAGTGACCCCCCAAGGTCCAGGGCCTTCTATGAAGACAGACTATGATGGTTTATACCTGGAAGGGGCACCTGGAGGAGCAGCCCCAGGCCGACCCCACACCTGCTGATGCCTCCTATAGGTTCTCTTCCACGTGGGTGGTCAGCTCTGGGTTCTCTGCTCCCTGAAGGCTGTCCCTCTTCTGACATTTGAGAAGGTTCTTATGGCAAGAGCATGGATGACTCTCTGAGTACTAATGGACAGGTACCCTAGGGAACCCCAAACCTGAGGGATTGCAGACCCATTCTCCAAGCTTCAGAGCAGACCATGGAGCGGGGAGGTTAGGGGGTTCTCCCTCCATTGAGCTATCAGTGACAGAGAATTGCCATTCCCAGGTACCCACCCCCTCCTCATTCACCTGATCTCAGGAATAGTTCCCCAAGAAGAAGCTTCCAGCTTCCACAGTGAGCATCACCCTCTATGGTAGCCGGAGTCTCAGCTGCTGGAGGGCATCACTGAGAGCAAGAGGGTGTTTGTTAACAGACAGGCCAGCCATCTCCACCTCCAGGTGGCTCAAGAGGTAGGTTTTTGCAATTTCTTACGAACTAAAATGGTAGGTGAAAAGCATCCATCCATTCATCTACTTTGCCACCCAACTATCCATCCATCCATCTGCCCACCCACTCACCCAACCATGCACCCATCCATGCATCCACTCACCTACCCTACGACCCACCCACCTACCAACCACCCATCCATCCACCCTACTGTCCACTTATTGATCCATCTAATCCATCTACCCACTTGTCCATTCAGAATTCACTCAGCAACCCCCATGTGTCTCACTATCCACTAGTTCCAGAGGGTACAGATTCACCAACACAGAGTCTGCCATTGAGGACAGACAGACATGAAAACAAACACTTATAAAACACAGTCAGGGGGATAGGCATTTCCCATCCATGGAACTTACCTAAGGGACTATGTGTGAGGTTGTGCAGTGCACTGTCCCTGTACCACTTCACCGGGAGCTTCCGGCTGAGACCCCCTTTGCAGCCTACCCTGGTGCTTCCTACCCTTTCTTTTGCATGTTCTAGAGGTAATACTGTCCCTCTTGTCTGAATAGTCATATCTTACCTGTCCTCAAGGCACAGCTCAAAGGGAAATCTTCTGTGTGCTCCTGTGCTCCTGCCAAGGCACTTACCACACTGCATCCAAACAGCCTCATTGGTCTGCACCACTCTGGACTGGGGAATCCCTGGAGGGGCCGAGACTGGGTTCTGCTCACGGCTGCAGCTGGGACAGAGCCCCTGCAAGAGCAGATGCTGTCGAGAAGTGTTTATGGGAGTGTGGAGGGAGTCTGTGTGGTCCCACTTGAGCACCTGCTGCCTGCCTGGAGAACTACTCTCCTAGGCCTTGGGAAAGACGCCCCAAGCTCCACATCGCCAGGCCCAGGCAATCCCTGTATCCTCTTGTTGACTCCTAGTCAGGTACTCCTGGTTGGCACTTAAGCCTTCCCGAGAAGGGGGCTTGCCAGGCTCTGCCTCTGGAATTTGAGGAGCCTTTGGAAAGCCCCTGGTCCGACCCCACCCAGCCAGCCACCCTCCCCCGAGGCTTCCGCCCACCAGAGGCATTTGGGAGTTTCTTTGAGGGATGAGCCCAATTCTGGGGCCTGTCAGAGATCCCAAGAGATAGGGCTCCAGGGTTATCAGTTCTCAGGGAGGGTCACTCAGAAAGCTTGTCTGTTGGAGAACTCTAAAGCCAAGACCAAGGGCCACGGCCTTGACCATCAACCCTGGGCACGAGACACCATGTTTCCCAGCATATACACTGCTTAATGTTTAACTTCCCGAGAGATTTTTCAACTTCTGATGACATGACATTGACTTTGCACAGATAAGCACTTTCAGAGGAGCCCACCCAGAAATCCATGGGGCACCAGCCAAGGTGTCATACCCCCTCTGGCCCCGAGGGTCTCATCTGGCCCAGTCCAGGGGCTGGTGGTAAGAGGCCGTGCTGTCCAGTGGGGATCTTGGGGGCACAGAGCCCTATTCTGACTTCCCCTTTGCCAGTTGTTTCTAGACTCTGCTGAAAGCATGTCTCCACTCCCGGCCTCCATCAGGATCAGCACTTTGCTGAGGTGGTCCTGGGTACTTACCTGTCCCCTTCACTCTCCTGCAGGTCTGGGTGATAAACTAGTAACTGTCTTTTCTAGCCAGGCCCCCTGTTAAAGCAGACCAGGAGACGAAGGTGTATGTGCAGGGACTTTATGAGGGGCTCCGAGGGGAGCACAGAGGTGAGGTGAGAAAAGTGGGAAGACAAGACAGGTGCTCTCACAAGTGGGGTTCTGCGGCAGGTGCTGAGGGCTCCATCGCCTACGGGGCTCTGGGAGACCACAAGACCCACCCCAGAACTACCGCCTCCCAGGGGGCACCTACCCCGACCCACCAACACCCTGGCTGAGGGTCATTCGTGGCGTTAACTCCTCGGCACCTCCAGCAGGCCTTGCCCACAACCAGGGAACGAGGCCAGCCCCCGACCACCATCTGCAGTGGACCCCTTTGCCTGGGTGCTATGCAGATGAGCCCTCATGCCCCTCACTCCTGGGTTCACCCTGCCAACTCAGGACAGTCCTGCCAGGGGAGGTGACCATCCCCATTTTAGAGATTGAGACCCTGAGGCCCAGCTGGTGACACAGCCTTGCCAGGTGGCACGGCCGGTGGCTGGTGGAGCTCGGCCTGCCAGACCACTGGCTGCGCAGCATGCTCTGAACCCATGGGCAACATTCCCTGACGCTCCAGCCACACAAGCTCTGCTGGATGCAGGCCTCAGAGCTCAGATCGGGAAGAAATCCAAGGTGGCCGCCTCTCCCTGAGCCATGTCCAAGGAGGCCACCCGCGGGGGCCAGAGACCCGGTGCGGCCAGCTCTGCCTCCACTGCTGTGGGATGTCAGCCAACCTGGAAACCATCCCTCTTTCCGTCGGTAAATGGCGCGAGGGGGCTCGGGCCTGATGAATGCAGGCACCAACCCACATGGAAACTCTGAGAACATTCCTGAGGACGGCCAGGCTGACCAGGTTCTCGGGAGAGTCTCAGAAAGTCCAGTGCTTTTCCTCATGGAAAGCTCCGATGGTGATGAGGCAAAGGCATCAGGGCCACCGGCAGGGAGACAGGGAGCCCAGGGCCCTGCCTGACAACCAGGGCCCTGGAGGAAATGCCCCCCAGAGGTGCCCCATGCTTCACTCTTTTGCTGCGCTGCCGTGGGGGCCACGTGTGCACAGTGAAAACCAGCCCTCCCTCCCTCTCCTGGCTTTTGGCCACTGGGAACCATCTCCCTGGGCCCCCAGGTCACCCCAAGCTTCTACAAGCCCCCAGAGAAGCCAGAGAGTGGGTGTGCAGAAGCTGGGGTGCAGAGGTAGACCTGGCCCTCCTGTCTCGCTCAGAGTTGTGACAGGCTGGGCCGCTGGGGACAGGTGTGCTTGGTGCAGGAAGCTTGACAGCAGCCCATCGGGCTTCATGGAGCACCTGTAGGACACCCGCAGAGGGGATGCTCCATGGTGTAGAGCAGCTTGGAAGGGTCTGTGGTCTGGGACCGGGGTGACACGGGTGCACACCCCACCCCAGGTCCCACAGGGGTCTTTGAGACTGTGCTCAGCCTGCCGTGGGAAGCCTGGCCTGAGCACCCTGAGCAGCCCAGCCTCTGATAGGACTGCAGCAACAATGACAGCCCTCCCGGGGCCCATGGGGCCAGGCAGGGGTGCGCGGACACAGGCGGGTGAGCGACCCTGTGTCCACCCTGGGAAGTGGGTGCTGCCCTTGCTCCATTTACAGGGAAAAAAACTGAGGCCAGAAACTCCCATAATGATGGACTGGTGGGCCCAGGAGGCACAACCTCATCTGGGACCTCCTCTCGGGAGACCTCCTAGCCCTCCCCTTCCAAAATCCCTTATAAAAACAGACACATGTCCTCCCCATCCCCACGAGGCCTGCCACACTGCTTTCCAAGCACACTGCCTCCCCTGTGCATGCGGCTGGGGGCAGGGGTGGGGCTGCAGGTGGGAGGGGGCCTGGCAGACAGAGGCCCTGTGAATGTGTGGCCTTAAGGATCTCCCCAGTTGTGCACCCGGAAGGTGGGAGTTAATGATTGTTCCTCTCAGAGGACAGAGAGCATTCACCGCTTTGGTGGGTGGTATCACTCTCCCGACCCTGGGCTCCCACCCGAAAGACCCTGCTCCAGAAAGGACCCCATGGACTGCAGGCCCCAACCAGATGCCCCACTCTGGGAGGCGTGAGGAGCCACATGAGCCATCCGCTCCCTTTCCCCTCCGTACTTGGGGCTCACTGAGGGCTGGGGCTTGCCCTTCACCCCACGGTTGAAGGCCCTGGGGGACAGTTCCAACCCCAGGCCCCTTCATGGCACTCAGTCGCAAGGCTACAGAGGTCACAGGGTTGCCCCCCAGAGCTGTGTGGTTGACGAGCTCGCTCATGCTGGGGACTGCAACAGGGGAACCAGACCTTTTTATTATTATTATTTTACAATTTTTAAATTTAAATTCAATCTGCCAACATACAGTATAACACCCAGTGGGGGAACCAGACCTTGACAAGCTCTGAGGACCGAGGCATCTGACCACACAGCCCCCCGGGCCCAGCGCAGGTCCTGTGCTCCCTGGGACAGCTGCCCGGGCTGCCCTGCGCAGCCCCCTCAGCTAACCCTGAAAAACAATTCATCCTCGCTGCCAAGGGCAATAAAGGAAGGATAATCAGTGTTAATATTACTTATGGTTATTGATTTCAGCTTTAAAGAATTGATTTCCAGTCTGGGCCCCTTTTATGAGGTTCTTTGCAGAAGACACATGGATGCGACCCACCACCATTTGTGGAAGCCACCCCCTCCCGGGACCCAGGCTGCAAACATCCCCCCGAGGGGAGGAGGAGGGTGGCCGGAGGGTCGGCAGTGGGTGGGCGGGGGGCTCTGAGAACGGGACGCCCCCCTGTGCTGTCCTCTACCGGGTGCGAACACCCAGGGCTGGGAGCATCCTCACTGGTCCCAGGAGCACCTGCTTTCTCAGGCTCACGCTGCCCAGGGGACAGTCCCGAATATTCATGGGGACTGCTGGGCCCTGCGAGATGAGCTTTGCTGTCTGGGATCCTGCTGAGCTCTCCCCAACCAGAGGGCCCTCCCGTGCCTCCCCCCCCCCCCCCCGGGCTCCCCCGGCCCCTCCAGCCCCAGACCCCGTTCCTCCTGGAATCCTCAGGGTGGGGGGAGGTCCTGCCCCAGGCTCTCATGGCTGTCGGGCTCCCCCCACTGCGGCCCTGCCCAGCACTCGCCGACCAGCCCGGGTCTCACTCTGCGTTACCTGCGGCAGGTGCCCTGAGCCGGGCTGCAGCACCTGCAGCATGCTGAGCACGGCTGCAGCATGAGTTTGTCGAGTGAATACATGACCACAGACACAGACACAGTTTCTGAGCCCCTGCTCCATGCCCAGGCACCGGATCTTAGAATGTCAGGGTCAGAGGACAACGTGACAAGTGATAGACAAGCGAGAGGTGGGGAAAAAGAGTCCCAGGAAAAGAATTTCCTGAAGTCACTCATCCCTGCCGCTGGGAGTCTCAGGGCACACCACATGGTGCTGTCAAAGGCAGGGGCAGGAGCTGGACAGAGGCCCCGTCCTCGCATGGGATCTTCTCATCCACCAGCAAAGCGCTGCCTCCTGCTCTCCCACCAGGCTGGCCTCCTACAAGGGAGGAGGTGCTCACTCTCTCTCTCTCTCTCTCTCTCTCTGCAGCATCAACTACTTCAGGTTCAAGAAAAGCCAAGAACTCAGATGTCTAGTTGTCTCCAAAGAACAATTTCTTGCAAATGACAGGATGCCAGGATTCATTCACTCATGCCCTTAAGAATTCATTCACTTGCTAAAGTATTTCCTGAGCACCCACACCAAGAATACCAAACAAGACGTCACACGAGACAAACCCAGGTGTGTTCTAAGGATGTTAAAGGAATAAAACCCACAGGCATCTGAAGCAGTGACCCCCAGTGCCTGGGCACGCTGCCCCACCACGCACATGCTCGCCCTGGGGGTGCAGATTCCGAGGACCACCTTGGGGGTGAAGCCCCTCCCTGACCTCCCTGGGGCATGCTGGGCACCCAGCCCCACCCAGGCCAGCCCCCTGCTCTGGACATGCCCTCCTTTCTTTCTTTCTTTCTTTTTTTTTTTTTTTTAAGATTTTATTTATTCAGGAGAGACAGAGAGAGAGAGAGAGAGAGAGAGGCAGAGACACAGGCAGAGGGAGAAGCAGGCTCCATGCAGGGAGCCCGATGTGGGACTCGATCCCAGGTCTCCAGGATCACGCCCTGGGCCAAAGTCAGTGCTAAACCACTGAGCCACCCCGGCTGCCCCATGCCCTCCTTTCTTTGATCACCAGGCCCTGTGAGAGTCTGGCAGGGCCCCAGATTCCCCCGAGAAGCTGCGTGCGATGTCTGGGGCTGTGGAAACTGCAGCCCTCCCAGGAGCCCCAGGGTTTTCGGGCACAGGTGGGAGCCCCCCTTTGCACGCCCCCAGCACGTGCACAAGAGTTTCCTAAGGTCCTCGAGTTGCTGTGCTGAGAGGCAAAGCTGGAACCAGCCGTGGCGGCATCTGATCCCAAAGCTCCCATCCTTCCCCAGGGAGGTCGTGACCACACCCCCATCACCAGGCCCCCAAAGACAGTGCTGGGCCCAGGGAGCCTGGACATTTAAGGAGCCCCCCAGGATGCGATGCAGGTATTCTCCGGACACTGAGCAAATGGTGCCCCATTTGCCCTGGCAATGTCCTGTGACACCCCCTCCAGCAGACCCCACTCCACCTCATCCCTTCCCTTGGTTTCCGAGCCCACTCCTTGAGCTGCGTCTGCGCTTTGGAATCCACCCCAGGGAAGATAAAGAGGCCCGGCGCCAGTTACCAGCCCGCCCGGGTGGGATAGTTCTGTGCTACTGCGCCCAGGCCTCTGAGATGACGGTGACCAATCTGTCCCCACCACAGCTGAGCCACAAAAACACAGTAACCTCCCCCTGCAGAGGGCTCGCCCTCCATGCCCACCCCCTCTGCATTCCACCAAATGCACTGTACCTGCCCCAGACTTGGGAGGGGCAGCCAAACATCCTCCCCTGGGTGACCTCACCTGAGTGGCCGAGAAGTTGTGCCCTGACTCAGTGAGCAGGGAGCCAGCGGGCCAACTTCCATCCTCCGCAGATGCCCACCCTGACCCAGGCCCTGTGTTCCTGCCGAGTTCTGGCAGCAAGGAGCGAGTGGGGTGGGGGGGGGGAGGCTGTGGAGAGTGGGGCTGGCCGCTAGTGAGACCAGAGGCCTGGAGGAAGCAGCTGGTGATTAAAATAGGCCTTGAAATAATGATTATCTCAAATCCTCCTTAAAAGCTACATAGGGCAAAATGACTTTAAATATTGTTTTAGCCTATTACCAGCCTATAAATTAATCGCTCATGGCACACAGAGGCATCGTGAGGGGGTGGCTGGGAGTAATTATGTACAAGGCGGGAAAGTCCCCCGAAGAGGCATATTTTACACTTAAATTATAATTAAATTCAGAGAAGTCGCCTCCACCCAGCGCACAGATATAATCTGCGTCAGCCTCCCTGAGAGCTGGGACTCTAACCTATTTATTTATTTGCTGTTGGAAGATACGGAGCCCGTGGCCCACTGGGGTCTGTGCTTCACTTGCAGACTTGGAAAAAATCCGATCACAGCCCCTGCAGCAAGTCCCAGGAGCCCGGCACTGCAGTCATTCATTCACCCTAAAGACCGAGAACCTACCCAGCAGCGTGCTGGGGAGAGAAGCAGTGATCCTCCCACCCTGAGCTGGAGCCAAGCATCAGAGCACTTCTGGGGTCAGGACCAATGAGGGTCTGCGAGCAGGAGACCAAAGCCCCAGAGGGCAGGTGCCAGCCGGGGTGGGGGGCACTGGTGGGTGCCCCCGAAGCAGGCAGGACCCCACCCAGGAAGGTCCACAGACACAGCCAGCTGAGCTAGCAGCCCAAACGTCCCAGCGGGACAGGATCTGAGAGGCAGCAGCGGTCCCCCCTGGGCCTCGCAGCTCTCAGCGGGGCAGGTTTTACTCTCTCCTCCAGAATGTACCAGGGGCCCATTTCAGAGCTGGGAGTGGGAGAACGGTTTACTGGGTTTTCTCCTATAAGGCCCCAGTATCAAGTGGCTGGTGTCAGGGCGGGATGGTGACACTGCGTCCTCGGCTGCCGTTCTGGACTTCTTGGTCTGCTGGTCCAGAAGGCTCACCTGTGAGCTAATCCAGCCCCTCACCCCTGAGGGTTCAGAGCCTGTTCTCACTGAGAGAACGGGGCACAGAAGTACCAAGAGATGCCTGCAACAGAGAAGTAGGTGCCGACGTGACCTCCTTGCACTGCCATGTGGTAGCAGCCTGCTGTTTCCCAATGCTCCGGGCCAAGTGCCCCTGCAGGATGGTCCCTGGGCAAAAAGGAGCCTAAAGTGATTAGCTGACCAGCAAGAGTTCACGTTTAATGGGGTGCCAGTGGTGTCCCCTGGTGGAAGTGTCATCTTCTGGGAGGCAGGATCTCTGGACCACAAAGCCCAGAATCATGGGATAGAGAATTCAAAGCTCTCCAGTGGGTGACTGGGCATGATGGTGAGTGGGGCCACTGCCACCGCAACGCTTGGCTCCCAAACCCAGGACTCTGACTCCTAGGGGCATAGCATCCTACATCTGAGAGGATGACACCACATAGTCACAGGTGGCATCTCAAAGCCAGGGTGTTAGCAATGCCTTCACAGGGCACTCATCCCTCCCTCAGGCCGGCAGCTACCACACGTGATGGGATTATGGCCGAGTGCCCGCTGCCATTCCTCCTCTGGTGTCATGTTTGCTCTCCTGTTTCTACTTTCTGTTCTTTCTTTTCTTTTTCTTCAGGGGCAGGGGGAAGGGACAGAGGGAGAGAGAGAATCACAAGCAGGCTCCGCACCCAGCACAGAGCCCAACGCAGGGCTCGATCTCACGTCCTGATGAGATCATGACCTGGGCCGAAATCAGGAGTCTCACAAGCTTAACCCACCAAGCCACCCAGGCGCCCGTGTTTCATTTGTTCAGGTGACAGGCGAGGCTCCTTTTCTGAGGTGCATGCCTTCAGCCATAAATCCTGCTCTAGGTACCATCCTTGGGCTTTCACCCTCCTCTAAGGGACTTCCGGTTTCCCTTGTGATTGCTTTGACCTGTTGGTTCCATAGGAGTGTGGCCTTTAGTTCCCATATTTGTGAATTTTCAAACTCCCTTCCAAATTAGAATAGATTTCCAGTTTCATTCTGTGGTGGTCAGAGAACATATTTCATACAATTTCAGTCTTTTTAAACATACTGAAATTTGTTTTGTGCCATCACGGGCAGTCTGTCCTGAAGAATGCCCCATGAGCACGGAAGAAGAATGAATGCGTGTTCTGCTTCCGTTGGGTGGAACATTCTGTAGATATTTGTTAGCTCTCATTGGTAGTTTTGTTTGAAGTTTTAAGTTTCTCTGCTGATTTTCTAACTGTCATATCCATTACTGAAAGTGGGGCACCAAAGTTAGAGTTGAATTGTCTAGATCTTCTCTCAATTCTTTTTATTTTTATTTAGTTACTTTTGCTTCATGTATTTTCAGGCTCTGTTGTTAGGTGCATATATGTTTACAATTGTTAGATCTTGATAGATTGGCCCTTTTATCATTGTAATCTTCTTCTTTGTCACTAATAACAATTTTTGTGCTAAAGACCATTTTGTCTGACATTAGGAGAGCTGCACCAGCTCTCTCTTGCATACTATTTGCATGCAATATCATTTTCCATTCTTTCACTTTCAACCTATTGTGTCTTTAGTTCTAAAGTGAGTTTCTTGTAGTGGCACCTGGCTGACTCAGTTGGTAGAGCATGGGACTCTTGGTCTCAGAGTTGTGAGTTTGAGCCCCATGTTGGGTTTGAAAATTACTTAAAATAAAATCTTAAATAAATAAATAAATAAATAAATAAATAAATAAATAAAATAAAAAAATAAAGTAAACTGAGTCTAGTATAAACTGCATATCATCAGGTCAAACTATTTTATCCAATCTGCTCATTTCTACCTTTTAATTGAAGAGTTTAGTCTATTTACACTTAATATAAGTATTTATAAAAAAAGGACTTCTGTCATTTTGCTATTTCTTTTCTAAATGTCATTTTTTCCTCCTCTGTTCCTCCATTACTGCCTACTTTTGTATCAAATAGACATTTTCTAGTGCACCATTTTAATTTCCTTTACTATATATTTTTTAGTTATTTTCTTACAGTTGCCTAAGGATTGAAATTAACATCTTAATTCATAACAATGTAGTTCAGATCAATACCAATTTAAATTCAATAGTATTATAAAAACCTTGCCCCTATATATCTCCAACTCCTCCCATCATGCTATTATTTTCATCCAAACTACATCTTTATACATTGAGTGCCCATCAACCTAGGTTTATAATGATTACTTTATGTAGTTATCTTTTTATTATTGAAGTATAATTAACTGCCATGTTATATTAGTTTCAAGTGTACAACACATTGATGCAATGATTCCATACATTACTCAGGGCTCGCAATAAGTGTAGCCACCATCTGTCCCCATATTCTCTGTGCCATGCCTTTCAACTCCATGACTTATTTATTTTATAATTGGAAATTTATAGCTCTTTATCCCCTTTATTTCTATGCAGTTATCTTTGCAACTATTTTTTTAAAAAGAAAGTACAAACTAAAAACACATAATCTGTTCATTGTATTGAAGATTGCCTGCATGTCACATCACTTGTCTCTTGTTGCATTCAAGATTCTCACTTTGTCTTCGATGGTTTGATTGTGGTGCTTCTGGGTGTGAATCTCTGAGTTCTTTGAGTTTCCTTGATGTGTAAATTATTGTTTATTATCAAATTTGGGAAGTTTTTGGCTACCATTTCCTCAAATATACTTTCTTTCCTTTTCTTTCTCCTCTATCCTTCTGGAATTCCCATTTCGCATATTTTGATATATTTGATGGTATCTCACAGGCATCTAAGGCTCTGTCCTTTTTGTTCTATTTTTCAGATTGGATAATCTTAACTGACCTATCTTTAAGTTTGCTGACTCTTTCTACTTCCTCAAATCTGCTATTGAACTGCTCTAGTGACTTTTTTTTTTTCATTTCATTAGTGTGCTTTTTTCATTTCTTTTATATGCTTTTCAATTCCAAAATTTCTGTTTCTTTATTATATTTTCTCTCTTTCTTGATATTCTCAGTTTGATAAGACATTTAGTTCCTTAGACATAGTTTCCTTTAATTCATTGAACATATTTAAAATAGCTGATTTACAGCCTTTTCTAGAAAGTCCAATGTCTGGAATCCTTTGGGGACAGTTTTGACTGATTTCTCTTTTTCTCATGTAGAGGCTATACTTTCTTTCTTTTTTTTTTTTTCTTTTTTTTTTTTTTTTTTTTAGATTTTATTTATTTTTTTATGAGAGACAGAGAGAGAGACAGAGACACCGGCAGAGAGAGAAGCAGGCTCTCCAGGATCACACCCCGGGCCGAAGGCGGCACTAAACCACTGAGCCACCGAGGCTGCCCGGGGCTATACTTTCTTGTTCCTTTGCATGCCTTGTAATTCTTCACTGGAAACTGGATCTTTTGAATATTATAATGTAGCAACCTACCTGGAGACCAGATTCTCTCCCCTCCCCAGGATTTGTTGTTCTTGCTACTTACTGTAGCTGTTGGGTTCTTTATTGTTGTTGTTGTTGTTGTTGTTTAGCGATTTTTCTGAACTCATTCTGTAAACTCTGTGTTCTTTGTCATGTGTGGCATCAAAGCCTGTTTTGTTAGCTTATGGTCAGCTACTATTAGAGATTTCCTTAAAGGCTTCAGGCCAAAAAGAAATCTTCCAGTCTCTGTTGAGAGGCTCTGTATATGTTTGCAGCACACCTTCAATACTCAGCCAGACCGTCTCTCCAACTCTGCCTTAGCCTTCACTTCCTGCTCCTTTCAAGCCTCAAGGTCAGCAGGTGAGAACTGAGGACCCTTCCAGTCTTTCCTGGAGATATGCTCTTGAATATGTACTAGGAATAATTCAGTGCTTTCCAAAGCTCTTAAGGATATCTCAGTCCCTAGCCTTTCCTCCCAAACTTTGATCAGTCTACTGTTTGCTGCCACTGTTATCTATCACCACTGGAGGTGGTCAGTACACAGTTTTGATAAGTGTCCCTGCATGTGTATCTTTAGCACTAGGCCAATTCTGAGTCAGGTGGAATATCTTTTGAGCTGATCTTCTGGAGAGTGAAAGACAAGTCAGAACAAATAATTGTGAGGTCTGTTCTGTTTTCTCTATGTTGGGAATGTGGGCTCTTATTTTCACAGTTACTGCTGAGCTGAAGATCAGGGGATGGGACTGGAGTAAGTTTAAATGTCATAAAATCAGGGGCACCTGAGTGGCTCAGTGGTTGAGCATCTGCCTTCAGCTTAGATCATGATCCCGGGGTCCTGGGATCGAGTCCCCCATCGGGCTCCCTGCAGGGAGCCTGCTTCTCTCTCTGCCTCTCTCTGTGTCTCTCATGAATAAATAAATAAAATCTTTTTTTTTAATGCCATAAAGTCCACTGTTCTTACCGAGAATCAGTCTTCTTTCTTTCTTTCTTTCTTTCTTTCTTTCTTTCTTTCTTTCTTTCTTTTCTTTCTCCTTTCTTTCTTTCTTTTTATTTGACACAGAGAGAGAGCACAAGCAGGAGGAGCAGCAGGTAGAGGGTGAGGGGGAAGCAGACTCTCTGCTGAGCAGAAAGCCTGATGTGGGGCTCAATCCCAGGACCCTGGGATCATGACCTGAGCTGAAGGCAGGTGCTTCACTGACTGAGCCACCCAGGCACCCCTCAAGCACATCTCTTAAGTAAGTATTCCTTAGGTTGCTTTGAGCCTTTGGTTCATTTCCAGAGGACTGGGGTGGTAGGGGTAGAAAGTAGACACTAAGAGAGTTTGCCGATTCTTTTTCATTGTTTTATAGAAGGGTAGAATTCCAAGTCCACCATTTTCACGGACATCACCCCACATTTAATTCTAAATTGCTGAATGATTGTGCTCAGGCTTTCACTGTGTTTCCCCATCCACTGATGACACCCAGCAATAGCCACCCAAGGCCATACATAGTCTTTTAATTACTGCCTCTCCTCCCAAATATCAAACACTGGAGATATTGCAGCCTCTTCTACTGGTATGCCATCCAAATCCACCACTGGAAAAAGTTGTAACAATCCTGCCACTATCACATACCAGGGTCTGTCATGACTTAACTTATAACCAGCTGCTCAGCTCCAAAATCCCATTTTAGAATTTGCTTCCTGAGGCCACTTCCAGGAGCAACTGCCTTCCGTCAGATTCTCCAGGAACCAGACTCTGAAGTGGAGCTTTGCATGCAGGAGGCTTCCTGGGAGGTGGCACCCAGAAGGAAGTGAGGGATACAGGACTGTGCAGACAGGGGCCGGCGGCAAAAGCCTCAGCTATCTCATGGGAGGCTTTACAGGTGGCATAGCCGTTTGCAGTTTCCCCGGTTAAGGCAAGGGGACTGATATTCTGTGCCCCATCCGCCTGTCTGGGATGCAGGTTATACTGGGACAAGGGGCCCCCTTCCACCCAGGCAATTCCTGGAAAAGAACTTAGCTATGAGTCGTCAGCAGGCACCACTCCCAGCAGCTTGGAGGACGGGTACCACAATCCTGAAGTGGAGAATTGGGCAATGTGTCATAGCAGCCACCTCTGTGCTTCAGTCCCTACCAGGCGGCCCCTTCTCGGGAGGAGACCCCAGGAACACCCTCAGAGCACCTCAGAGGTGTTCATCTCTAGGTGTCCTGCCCTCCCACCTGGCCTTTCTGTCCCCTTGTGGACAATTCCCCCCACTAAATTCTCTCTGGTGAGCCTCCAGACATGGGTTCCGGTGTCCTTGCTGAGCCCTGGCTGGTGATTAGGTGACTGCTAAGGCTCCCTCAACACTGATATTCTCTGGAAAACTAGGTGGCTTAGTCAATCAAACGCCTGCCTTCATCCCAGGTCATGATCTCAGGGTCCCAGGATCAAGCCTCACATTGGGTGCTGTTCATTGGGGCACCTGCTTCTCCCTCTTGCCCCTGCTCATGCTCACTCTCTGTCTCTCTCAAAAAATGGGTGAAATCTTAAAAAAAAAAAAACAACTACTGACATTCTCAGTGAGTTTATGGCAGGGTGGAGGGGTAAAGGCAGGCATCCCGCTTCCCAGCCTGGGTGCTCTTTCAGCTGGTCCTGGCTGGACCCACACTTGCCTGGCCCCTAAGTGCGGTACTAACCCTGACCTCCACCAGGACATCTGATGGCTTGGGAAATGCAAAAATGAAAGCATTGGGGACAGTTAAGATCAGGGTGCAGATCGAGAAGAGCTGACTCCTGCAGGCAGATGCTTTCACCTCTTAGGTGGGCACACGGGAACCCCACCCCTCCTGCCCTCACATCCCAGAGAGCCTGCTGAGGCAGCAAGCCTGGAGGGCCAAAGACGCTCTTGTGGGGTCCATGCTTCCCCAAAGAACAGAAATTCTAGGGCCGGGCTCCTGAAACACTCCTCCTGCTGGGGGAGATAAGAAGAGGGCGCCTCTAAGAGCGAGGGAGCCCCAGGGGCTCGCTCTGTCCCGTGCTCACTGTGAAGACCTAAGTAATACATTTGAGTAGGACGTGACTGTGAGTTAGAGTATAGGCTTCACTAGCGTCTGGCCCTGCAGCCCCAAGGTTTTCACCCTGCCTGCACAAAGGCTGTTTCTGGAGCTGTCCTTGCTCGCCAACAGGGGCATGGGGAGCTGGCTTAGGGCTGGTCTTCCTGGTGGAGCCATCTGGCCCAGACTCCCAAGCCCTGCCACCAGTGCCGTCACTTTGCACACCTATGGGATGGAGGCAAAACACCCACCTCATCAGGGCAAGAAAATTCGATGTGAGGGATCCCTGGGTGGCGCAGCGGTTTGGCGCCTGCCTTTGGCCCAGGGTGCGATCCTGGAGACCCGGGATCGAATCCCACGTCGGGCTCCCGGTGCATGGAGCCTGCTTCTTCCTCTGCCTATGTCTCTGCCTCTCTCTCTCTCTCTCTCTGTGTGACTATCATAAATAAATAAAGAAAAAAAAAAAAAGAAAATTCGATGTGAGAACACGGGTATAATGCTAAGCAGCGAGCCAGGCACTCTCCAGGTCCTCCGCTGACATTCCAGGTTGAGTCCTCTGCCTCCAAAAGGGGGCCCAGGACCCCAGAGTATGGTCACAACCCCCCGCAAGCTACACTCCCTGGTGTCCTGGGCCTCGTCTGGGGGGCTGTCTCCGAATGGTGCCCTTGAGAAATGCCGGCCAGTCCAGCCTTGCACACAGTAGGTGCCTACTGAGCCATCTCTGAACTGAACGGACTACAGAAACCAAACCCACCATGAAGCGTCATCAGGATCCAAGCATCCTGTTGACTGAACTCCATCTGGTCTGTGGTCTAATCAAGCTCCCTATCACCTCGGGCCTGGCTCTGGGGCACAGTTGGCTCACATGGGGAGTTCCACAACAGGCCCCCCCAGAAGGAGTGCACCCCCAGGCAGGGAGGCAGGATCCGAACCCGAGCCCAGCCCTGAAGCCGTGAACAGGGCACCCCTCCATTCCGTGTTAGAGCAGAAATCAGGACACGTTCAAGGTAGTAAGTAAAACCCAGCAGGTGAGGCCTCCGTGAGCTGGGCCATCCAGCCTGGGGCAGGGCAGGGGCAGGGGGCGAGGTGGACTGGCCCAAAGCCACGGGGCAGAGACAAGGGTCCAGGGCAGGCTCTTTCCTCAGGGGGTTCGCGCAGCAGCCCGCACTCCACTCTTCCAGGCTGGGAGGGACTCAGCGCTGGGGTCTCCCTGAACTTGGCCTTTTACTTCCTTGGGGGTTGGAGGAGCCCACCCAGCCTCATCCAAGGAAGGGCAGGGGCAAATGGGGCTCCTGACAAATGCCCTGATGTTGCCCCCTGACCTTCACCCTTCCGTGGCTCCCCATCGCCCCAGGCAAGGCGGGCCCAAGTGGTTACTCGGTCCTCGCCGTCTACCTGTTGTGCCTTCTGCAGGGACAACCCCAAGACCAGAGACCTAGTGACTCGGGGAATCCCAAACCTCCACACTCGGACAGTGCTCACTGCAGTTTTTTAAAGTAAACTCCTCCAAAATAGAGAGCTTGCTGACCGCTGTCTGTGTGGCGTCGGCTGGCTGGAGGGCCCCCCACGGCCTGGAGATGGGCACGTACTAGCCAGTGGCTAGGCCTCACCCTTGGGCGGGGGAGTGGGGGGACTCTCCTCGGAGGATGTGGGGAGTGGCCTCTGTTTCCCGGTCTGGGCTCTGAACTTCCAGGAAGCCTCTGCTGGCTAGTCCTCCTCTCTGCCTCGAGGGCAGCCTGAATGATCACCCCTGTGTTACAGAAGGTAAACTGAGGCACAGTAAGTAAGTTGTGCACTATGTGCCAAGCTCAGAGTGAGCACTCGGCTCTTCTGCCTCCCAGCACAATGACGCAGTCCCTGAGGCACAGAGAGATACAGGGGCAAGGCAGGGCAAATGACAGCATCATCTGTGGGCCGGCAGCCCAGGCCTGGCTCAGAGATGGCCTGACTCGAAGCCGTTGTGTGCCCAGTCTGGGAGCAGAGGAGCTGGTCAGGGACAGAGCAGGGGGCAGGCACTGGGGAGAAAGTGGGCTGCCCAGTCGGGTGGGGAGGGGGGCAGGGGGCGGCTCTGGAGTGGGGAGGCCAGGTCAGCCCCCACTTGCCCTGCAGCTCCCCCCACACACTGCTACTCTCATGATGGAGAATTTGCTCCATCCTGGCAGCTGTAGGTCAGGGAGCCTGGGCAGGATGGAGTCAGAGCAGCAGGGAGACCAGCAGGCAGACGAGCTCACCCATCTGTAGAGGCCCTGGGCCTGCCCTCAACCCCACTGAGCCCGTGTCCTTCCTCAGACGGGTGCCACAGCCAGCCACCAATGGGGACTGAGAAAGAGTGGCTGGATTGGAATCCCGCACCCAGGACCCCTGAGGCCAGAAGAGCCCTGCGGCATCGAAGGGAACAGGGAGGAGAGAGAGGCCAAGATTCCCACCCTCACTGGAGCCCACTCGGAAGGCGGGCCTCCCACCATAGGGACGTCCTTGGTCACGCCCGCCCACATTTGGTTCTGCCCCCACCCACTCTGCGCCCCACGCCTGAGACCCGCAGACCCCCAGCCTCCCTCACGGCCCAGCCCCAGCTGTCCTCAGCCAGACTGACACACGCAATGCACACAGGGGTGCAGGCAAGCAGGCAGACTCAGCACTGTGCACGCAAAGGGCAGGGCTCCCACAGCAGGGCACAGTCACGAGGGCTCAGGTGCACGACCCGGCCACACCCGGTACGGGCCTGGTGAATGGGCCCACCAACAGCACGCAGCCCAGAGTAGCCGGGCAGGCTCCGCAGAAACCCCGGAAGCCACAGAGCCCAGACCCCAGGCCGCCCACCCTGCAGATGCCCCCTCCCTGTCCCTACCTCCTGTCTTCTGAATCTCATCCTCAGGCCATTTGAACTCAGAGGTGAGCTCTAGGAGAGATGGCCAGAGCCTGATCCGTTGGCTTTTTTCTGGCAAAATGAAAGACAGGGAGAGTCAGATTGAGGGCAAAGTCTTTCTGATGAGCTTCACATGATAAATCAGAAACAGAGGTGCAAAACCCCTTGTGTTCTTGACCACCTAGCACGAATAAGCACGGAAATGGGTTAAGGACAAAATTCTAGGGTGCACAAAGCTCCCCAGAGACCCCAAAAGCCCCAGCAAGTTCTGGAAGCCAGCAGCCTGTGGGGCGGAGGTGAGAGGGTGTGCAGCCAACTTGGCCCAGGGTGCCCATCAGGTGAGTGGTCCTCAGACCACCACTGGCAACCCCAGGAGCCTGCAGCCCAGAGCCACTCTCCTCTGAGTCCCCAGGGTAGGGGACAGGGAAGGGCCAGGATCAGGCCCAAGGTGCGCAGCCCCCACCCCTCAGGGCACCCGGCACAGGCCCTGGGCTCCCTGGCTCCCAGCCTTGGGGAGGAAATTGCGGCCCAGGAGTGGGTACTGGGCTCTGCTGCAGCATCTGGCCAGATACTGTCCTAGGAACGGGAGCAGGACACAGACATCCACGAGGGGCCAGGAAGCCTGAGATGCCCGGAGTGATTCCCCAGGAAGGAGGCCGCCGCCCACTTGCTCCAGAGTGACCACCACTGAGGGCCCCGCAGCCGTGGCAGGAGGTCAGTACCTCACGGTCCCAGACCTGGGGTGAGAAAGAAAGGCAGAGGCTTCAGTGGGCCATCCTGCGGCTCAGGGCCCCACATGGTCTCTAGCCACTTTTAGGGTCGAAGCACAGAAAAAGTTCCCAAGGTCCCAGGGCAAACCAGTGGCCAATGAGGACGGGGTCAGGGTGGCATTGGCTGTGCTCACTCGGTCCCTGAGGGCTTGACCCCTCCGCCTGGGCTCCCCCGCCCCATCTCACATCCCCAGGAGCAGAGGCCCAGCAGCAGAGCAGCAGGTCCACGTCACAGGGGTTCCAGGGTATAGTGAGCCCAAAGCCCCCACGACCTGTGGCCTGAGGCCCCCTGACCACAGCCTCTGCCCTGTGCTGGGCCTCGGACACCTGGGCGAAGGTCAAGGTCACCTGTGACCCACAGCAAACAGAGGAAGGTAGGAAGAAACAGCAGGAAGCGGTGGTGGCCGTGGGTAGAGGCTGGCAGGCCTCTGTCAGGGACGGGAGCTCTGGAGAGGTGATGTCTGAGCTGGGCACAGGGGAGAACGTGCAGGGTGCTGGGCATGAACGGGGAGGCAGGGATGCCAGCCAACGGAGGCACAGAGGTGTGGGGTGGCAGGTGGCAGTCTAGACAGAGGCTGAGCCTCAGGACACAGTGGGAGGAGGTGAGGTGGGTTCCCCGAGCCTCCTGGCATGCTCCAGACAGCAACTGGAAGATGTGAAGGTTCAGATCTGTGTGTTCTAGAAAGATCCCTCCAGCTGCTGAGTGGGCAAGACTGGGCGAGGGGCAGCCAGGCCCCAGGGGAGGGAGCCCGTCTCCATAACCACCAATGGCCTGCTGTGGAAGGGGGCTGCCTCCTTGAGAGGCATGTGGGGCACCGGCAGGGGGGGCAGGAGGGGTTCTGTTCCTCTGATCCTCCAGGCCCCAAAGGACTCTGCCAGCCGACTGGGGGCTTGGCATCCCCACTGGTGCCCTGCCCTGGAAACTGGCACCAGGGACATGCCACCCGGCTGCCAGAGGGGATGCCACGCAGCCCCAGGAGGGGTCCCTGTGTGCAGGGGTGGCCTGGACTGGCCACATTAGGGGCCTGTTGCAGGGGCCTCTGCTCCAGCCCTGGAGCCCCAACTGCGGGCACCGGGGAGGTGAGGGCCAAGGGGCCAGCCCCCCCAGGACTGGCTGTGCTGTTCCAACTCTTCCCCCTCCTAGGGGGGCATAGCTCAGCCTCCCTGGTGGTGGTCTCCACTTCCACCCACTGTAAGGGTGCGAGTCTGCCCTGGGAGTCTCAGGGGAGCTGCTGTTCCCACTTCCAGTGAGGAAACCAAGGCAAAAGGAGGCAGTCACTTGTCCTGGCTGTGCAGGCTGTTCCAACTCAGGCCCATGGGCTCACCTGGAGCTGCACTGCCCGGGACGGGGGTTGGGTAGGGTAGGGTGAGCAGCCTGGAGGAGCAGCCAGAGGGGTAGGTCCTGGGTCTCAGCAGACTTAGACTCTTTGCTCCCTCAGCCCCTCAGGCAGATGTCCTGCCCTGACTGATCCTGAAGTTGGTGAGCTCAGGGGCCCCCCATGAGCTGAGCAGGGCAGCCCCCTGCTCCAAGGACAGCACCCAGCCGGAGACCTGGGCCAGCACCAGGGAGGCGCCCGGAGACCTGGGCCAGCACCAGGGAGGCGGCGTCCGGGCTGCATCCCCCCCATGAGCTGGGTCCACAAGGGAACAGAGCAGCCCCCTGGCCTCTGTCCCGGGCCTTCGATGCCCCTGGGTCAGGCCCAACTGCAGCTGGGGAACCCAGGGCTCACCCAGCTCCGACACCACCCCAGCTCTGCAGGCAAAGGGAGGGTGGGAGCATCCTGGGATGAGCCCACACCTGCCTTGTACACGTGGGAGCTGCTCCTTTCTCAATGTGAGGCATGGGCCAGCGTGGAAAGAGAGAGTGGTCTTGGGGTGCGGAGGGGAAGGCAGGCAGGCAAAGTGGACGATTCTGCACCAGTAAGTCTGGAGGTGTGCTCGAGAGGGGCTGGGGTGGGCCCTCGGGGAGGCACAGGTCGGGGAGAGGCCCTGCCCTGTCTGGCATCTGGGCCTCTGTCCTCGCTGTCAGTGTGGGCTCAGCGAGGCCGAGGATGTGCCACACCGGGGCTGGCTCACCCTGTGCAAGCCTCACTGGAAGAATCAGGTCTCCCTCCAACCCGCGGTGGGTGGGGTGTCAGGCCCCTACAGCGGCAGGTGGCGGTGGTGGGGATGCAGGGAAGCCCTCTGGGTGGGCGGTGCCCTGTGTCCCCAGAGTGGGCCAAGGGAAAGGGACCCAGAGGCCAGGGAGGGCAGGAGGTCCCTGAGGCCTCTGCACGCCCGGGCTCTGCACACGCAGGGCCCTGGGTCCCATCTGCCTCCAACCCGCCCTGGTCCCCAACTCTGCACTCAGCCTGGAGCTGCACCACTGCTCTCCCTCCCTGGGCCCAGGCGTGGCCCCAGGCTCCTCCTGCTGAAATGCAAATTCTCATGCCCTGAGCCCTCAGCAGGTGCCACCTCTCACAGCAGCTTCCAGCAAGAGCTCTGGAAGGGATACATGTGGGCTGCATCTTCTTCAGACCACCTGCTCCTCCAGGCCTGGATTAAGGATTCTCCAAATAACGTCATAAGAGCCTTCTCTCCCGAACAGGAAGAGCCTCCCTTTGGTCATATGTCCCTTTTTGCCCTGGCTGTTGGGAAGCTCAGCACCACACTCAGGACAACCACTTGGTCCCTCTGCTTGCTTCCCCACCCAACCATGCCCTCAGGAGTTGGCTTGGCTGTTCCATCTGTCTGTCTTCTTTGAAATGTGTGTGTTCCTGGCAAACCTCCCCAGACCTTGGAGGAAAGAGGTGGGTTTGGCCTTCGTTTGCCTGAAGTCACATGCAGCAGAGCTGCACCCACCAACAAGGCTGATGTCCCAAAGGGCCTCAGGCTCAGGAGGCCATGGGGCCTGGGGCCAGACCCAGGAGCATGGGAAGGGGCGAAGGGGAAGGTTCTGCAGGGGGTGCTCAGGAGCCTTGCTGGATGTCAAGGGGCCATCGCTGTGGAGGCTGGAACCTGGCGGGGCTGAGCAGGGCATGGGGCGGGGGCAGAGGCTCCAGGAAGAGGCCGTGCGGGAAAACCCAGACCAGGGTCATTCTCCAAACTGGCAGCAGCTGGGGGATGGGGGAGCTGGACCCTCACACTTCCCCTGCAGCCCTCTGCATCCCCTCATCTGGCCTGCTCCAGGATGCACCCGGCTATCCCTTTAAGGAGCTGAGGGCTGCTGCTGGCACTGCGTGCCGTGGGCCAGAGCAGAGATGGGCACGTTCCTGATCCTTCTGGAAGCCTGGCTTGCAGAGGAGACAAAATGTTCTTGCTCAGCTCAGTAAACAAGCCTGAAGTGCTTTGAAAGCGTCTGCCGATACAAAGGACTGAAATAAAGGCAAGCATTGCAAAAGGAGGCCCAGCTGCAGGGAGGAGTGTGCGCGGGAGGGCATCCAGGCTGCTTGCCGCCCCAGCTCCCAGGAGGTCACCTCGAGGGTCACTGTGTGTGTGCCTGGGCTCCCGGCCACGGCCTGAGTGTGCAGACATGGGCTGTGTATGCGAGCTGGCTAGGGCGTATATAGGCCTGCGTCCCCAGGTAGGAGCCCACAGCACGTATCATCACCCGTGGGGCGCCTGTGTCTGTGCTAGAGCTGAGGCAGGTGTGTTTGCACACGCACAGAGTGCACACACGTGGGTACACACAGCTCCCCGGCTCACCCCAACACGTCCCGGGAACCCCGCTGGAGGAGAGCCAGGGAGCAGGGAGCCCAGCTCTCCCGGGAGCTAATTAAGGGCCTGTGGAGCAAGGAGACCTGGCGTCTGAAGGCGAGGCGTCTGTGGGAACCGGCGGCCAAGGCGAGTCAGGCGAGTCAGGCAGGCTTGGGACCCCTCCAGGAGCATCTTACGCAGTAATCACGGTGCCGAGGGCAGAGGAGCTCCTATGGGGCTCCCCCAGGCGCGAGGAGAGGCAGGTCCTTGCATGGCACCGACGCCAAAGCCTGGCCTTCCTGGGAAAGACCGGGCTCTGGTGCCAGCTCAGGCATTCCCAGCCCCGTGCACCCAGGGCAAGTGGTTGAGGACTCTGAGGCTCACTTGTCTCATCTGTAAAATGGGCAGAAGCCCATCCGCCTGTGTCACTCCCCCTGTCATCGGCTCTTCCCCACCATCGCTCCCCAGCACCCAGGAGCCACTAGACCTGGTAGTCTGCCCGACTCAGGGCTGGGCGCGGGAGGGACAACATGCTACCCAGGCCAGCTCACCCTGCAGGGGGGACAGGCACAAACCAGGGCCTGGACAGTGGGAGGTGCCAAGCCAAGCTGTGGGAGAGACACACGTGTGGCCTTGGGACCACAACAGGACACCAGCCTGGCGTAGGGGGTGAGGGAGGCAGGAAAAGCTTCTGGGAGAAGATAACGCATGAAGCCTGCAGGAAAGGGGAACAGGGTGAAGGCAGACAGACCAGGAGAACTGGCCAGAGCAGCCCCAGGCACACAGTAGGTGCTCAATTAATGCCTGATGAGTCGGTGACTGAGCCTGTGAAGCAGGAAAAAATGGAAAGCCAGGGGGGATGACCCTTTAAGGTCACAGTGTCCCCAGTTCGCCTGCCCCCCCCCACACCAGCCTGCATACCCAGCAAGGGAGAACCACAGCCTGTAGACACCCCGAGGCCCAGCACGCGGACCCTGGAGCCCACCCTCTCTCTGCTGTGCTGGCAAGCTGAGCAGCCTGGGAATGGCCAAGTCCCTGAATTCCTGCCCAAACCCGCGGGGCGGCCCCCAGGGAGGCAGGGAGCGTCCCCCGCTCCTGGCCTGGCTGCAGCAGGAGACATCCCAGCCAGGAGGCCCATTTAGGAAATGGGTGGCGGGGAGCTGTGGGGGCGTGGGGGGCAATGCCTGCCAACCAATGCCAGGGCTGCCAGGCCGTCCACCCCCTGGTCTCCCAGGAGGCTGGGGGAGCTCCCCGGCAGGGCCCAGCCCCTGGGTACCCGCGAGCCAAAACCACTCAAAAGCCACAGGCCAAATGAATCCACTTTCTGAAGTGCCCAGGGAGTGAGGGAGACACGGCTGTCTGTGTTCCCGCGCCCCGGCCCAGTGAAGCGTGGGCAGCACCGCCACGGGAAGGGACGGGTTATGTCCCCCCAGCTGCCCCTACCCAGTCCCCAGCTCTGGGCTGACTGTGGGCAATGGGATGCGCGTTCAGGACACCCTCCTGTACTTGCAGGGCAGGTCCTGGCCCTGAGGGGTCTTCGGATGCCTGCTGTGCCCTCTCGGATCCCAGGGAAGGGCCCCAAGCGTGTCCCAGGCAGGTAGGAGCAGGTGGGAAGGGGTGACCCAGCCAAGCCGCCAGGACAGTCTCACAGGGGCCCAATCTCTTGGCCGTGGCAGCATTCTTCCTGCAGTCTGGGTCCTCCCTCCTGGGGGTCAGGTGGGGTCTCCTCTCCCTGGGCCCCAGGGTCCATCCACACAGCACCTGCTGCCACAGGGGACCCCGGGCTGGGGGCAGCAGGTGCACGCCGCCTCACTTCTCCATCACCTGGGAACCGGGTGTCAGGACCACACCAGGGAAGCTATGAACGTCCACCTATCACGTCCAGAGCACAGGGTAGGTGGAGAGTCCCCCTGAGTGCAGGGGGGCTGCAGGGTGGGAAAATTTGGGGGAGGGTGCAGGGGGATGGTGAAGAGTGGGGGGGCACACAGGGGCAGGGTGCAGGGGCAGGAGGGTATAGAGTAGGGACGGTGCAGGGGGAGGATGTGGGGGGGATGGTGAGGGAGAGGGCATAGGGGTGGAAACATGGGGAGGGAGGAGGACCCAGGTGAGGGAGGGGATGGGCTACAGTGGCCCCTGCCCGAGAACGGGACAACCCTGAGCCCCTAGGCCCCTCAATGGCCCCCTTTCCCTGTCCGGGGGGAATGGGGAAGCCTCCCCAGGCCCCATGCCAGGCCCTAGGGCAGCGTGACCCCAGCAGACACGGGTCCTGCCTCCAGAAGCCCCTCAGGTGTCCCTGCAGACACAGAGAGGACCCTCTGTGGGGCCTGGTGTCCCAGCCTCCTTCCCAGACTGCAATGGTCCTTGGGAGAGGTGTGGAAGGGTGTTAGGGCCCAGCAGTCCCCTTGGGACTGGCACCCAGGACGTAGGACGCCTGCACCCCACATGCCTCGCTGTCCCCAGCAAAGCCCTGGCCTTACGGGGAATGGAGCAGCCGTGGCAGGACCCATGGGGGCTGGGTGGGGGCTCCAAGGCCAGAGGCGGTGAAAACTCACGGGGGATCTTGGGTGCCTGAGCCAACCCTCTGAGCACAGCCCCTGAGCTTCTGTGGAGAAAGAGGGAAATGAGCTGAGCGGGGAAGGGAGGAGGGAAGGGCACAGAGTGGCCCTCTGTGACCCGGGAGCGTCTGAGGCAGAGGTGCTCTCCCCACCCTCACCTCCGCCCCCCACCCTCCCGCCCTCCCGCCACCTCTGTGCCCCAGAGCCCTTTCCCGGGGGGGGGGACGGGGACAATGCTGACATGCTGACCTGTCTCTGCCTCTCTCTCTCTCTGTTTCTCATGAATAAATAAATAAAATCTTTTTTTTTTTTAAAGTGATGCTTCAGCCTTTCAGGGCCCAGAAAGACGGGCACTGCCCAATCCAGGGAGGCACCCCACAGCTCCCCTCCCCCTTGAGCCCACAATGGGATGGTGATGTGACCAGCCTCAGCTCGGGTGGTGGCAGGGCTGGGTCAGTATCCCAGGGGTCTGGCCTGTACCAGCCCCAGCTGAGAACAGGAGACTGAGAGAGCCTCCTGACCCCCAGAAGTACCCCCGGTCGTGGGACTCCAGGAACCAGAGCAGGGGAGCGATCTGTGGGGAGTGGGTCCCCGGCCCCAGTCACCGGGCAGGCGTGGAGGCCACAGGCCTGCGCATTCCAGGCTAATTGGCGTCTGGCAGAGCGCGCTCCTCCACAGCAGGCCTGGCTCTCCCACCCCTCCACGCTCCGACACCACCCCCGGAACACCCCCCAAATCCAAGCTGACCCGGCCCTGTCCCTCCTGGGCCACCCCAGAAGCCGCTGACCCTGGCCCTCTCGGAGCCCAGAGGCACCACGGTGGCGGGGGTGCAGGCCTGGAAGGAATGTCTCCCTGACCTGGGGCCCCAGCATCGTGGGGAGGCCAGCCCGGGGCAGACGTGGACGCCAGAGGCCCGGGAGATTAGAGCCGCCGCCTAAACAGTGATAGGGAACCGCGTCTGTGCTCATCCAGACGCCGGGATGAGGAAA
The DNA here is from genome assembly GCF_053574225.1 of Canis aureus. Lineage (NCBI taxonomy): Eukaryota > Metazoa > Chordata > Mammalia > Carnivora > Canidae > Canis > Canis aureus. The sequence continues at coordinate 10,707,922 of NC_135626.1, forward strand.
CCGAGCTCCGGGCAGAGCATGGCCCCGCGGGGATTGCCCAACGGGTCTGTCGCAAGGGGTTTGGATTCCAGGGCCGGGCCTCTAGACTCCCTGCCTCCCGACCGCACTGAGCACCTAAGGTTTGGGGACGGCAGCTGCCAAGCAGAGCAGAAAGGTCAGGTGTCCCTGGGCCCCCACACCCTGTTGTCTGTGGGCTGGACGTGATGGGGCAGGGACAGGGCCTCAGGGCAATGGGGCCTGGGGCTGACCCTTCCCTCCCGGCACGGCCTTGCAATACCCTCCTGTCACGCCCAGGCTGTCAGGCCACCATGGGCCTGCCTCTATTTCCCCTCTTCGTGCAGGCGGGTGCGATGCCATCTCCTCCCCCCCCCCACCATGAAGCCAACGGCACCACCCCCTTCCACAGGTGGGGATGCCAAGGCCCAAGGAGGTGAAGGGAAGCAGCCGGGACCGCACCCAGAGCCATGGGTTTCACTCCTTGTTTGTGGGTGGACAGCAAACCAGGCACCCACAGACAGACCCCGTGCAGCCTGTGGGTCAGAGAGACCCCTGTGGCCTGGGCCCTTGGTCCCCATTTTGAAGTGAGGGTCCTGGGAGGATTGGGGACAACTGTCTGTGGAGCAGTGGCTGCCTTCTCAGTCTTTAGGGCCAGGCACCCCCCATTCTGCATTCATTCCCCTGGTGAGATACCCACCATCCAGGGGCTCAACTGCCCACCCCAGGGACGCACCTGGCCTGGCACCCAGGAGTCAGGTGCACAGCTCAGCAGTCAGGTGCCCCTGACACCCCTTCAGAGGCTCGGTGTCATCTGCAAAAGAGGAGCAGTGACATGCCCACCTCAAGAGCCAGCTAGGAAGACATGCGTGTGACATGTGCTCAGCACATGGCGAGCCAGCCCCATCCTCCTTATTGGGGGGCTCTGTCTCCCTTGCTTCCTAGGACAACCAGCCCCACCTTTCCCACGCACCAGCCCTCCGCAAGCCACGTCCCTGCAGGGAGCTTGCAGGGCGCGGTGCTCACACTGAGGCGCTGCGGTGGGGCTCCCTATGGCCTGTTGCCTGGGCACCCCTGTGACATGCTAGTCCCTGCCCCCCCTCCCGGCTCAATCCCCCTCGCCTTTGCAGAACTTCAGGCCAGAAGCAGAACGTTCAGGAAGGTTCAAGAGGCCCGCCATGGCTGAGAGCCCTGCAGTCCAGCTCTGGCTGCGCTCAGGGCGTGTCCGGGCGTGTCCCACGACCCGTCCACGCCAGGACCCATGTAATCCGCCCAAAGCAACACGGCTAGTTAAAAGTTTTATTGATTGAACACAATTGAGTGTAAGTAGTAAAAGTTCTCCCGATGTAACCCACTTTTTCTTAATGGGTAATCTCAGACACTCAAGTTTGTATGTTAAAGGAGCTTTAGGACAATTTAATAGCTCATAAAATTTTATAGTCCCAGTTGAAATCAGAGTGATAACTCTGGCCTGCGCAGCTATAGTTCGCTAAACGTCCCTCATCTATTTTTTCCCCCTCTGTTTATTAGAAAGTTAACATCTGCTCTGCTATGGGGGTGAGCGGGGGTGAAGAAAGAAAAACAATGATCTATTTTTCCAAAAAGAGAGGTAAGACATTCCGGCTCTCCTGGCAACATCCTATTTTCCAAACACATGGTTTTCTTTTAAGTCAGAAGGAGGTCTGATAAACCAGCTGACCCACAGTTGCCACCATATCCCAGTAAGCATGGGTTCCCCCGGGGGTACGGCCTATCTGGGGCTACCCAGCCCACAGCCACGGCCTGGGGTCGGCCACAACCTGGAGGGGCCCGTCGACAGTCACAACCTGGTTGTTTATAAAGCGCCCACTGTGTGCACAACCTGGGAGGGAGGGGGTGGGCATCCACACACGACGAGGATACAAGCTTCGCCTTACCTCCAGAAGGGCTGACCCAGGCAGACGGGTCAGCCCCCCGAAGGCTTCACGGAGGAGGTGCACACGGCACGGGGGCCCCGTGTGCCCGTAAGACACGGGAGCTCTGTCCAGGTGCCAGAATCCTGGCTGTGCCCTCGGCAGTGCGTCGCCCGACCTCGGGGAGCCTCGGTGTCCCCTGCCTTTCAGATGGGATCACACAGTGTCTATGCCTCCGGCCAGTGAGGACAAGGAATGAAGCATGTGGAGCACCAGCCAGGAGCCGGCGCTTCAGGCATGTTATCAAGAAGAAGGAGATTCAGGAAAACAGTTTGCGGTTCTTTGAAAAGTTAAAACCTAGAATTACTACCCTGCCCAGCAACCCCACTTCTCCATCACGCACAAGACGGCTGCACACGGGGGCCTCCGGCAAGTCCACGCACATGCGTGGTCACGACTGCCAAGAGGTTGTGCCCGTCCGCTGGGCGGCAGTCTGCCACGGGGTGGGGTGGGGGGGTCCACCCGCAGAGCCGCAGAGAGAAGTGAGGTCCCGATGCACGCCGCAGTGTGGGGAGCCTCAGGAACATCCGTGCCCTGGGAGAGCCGGTGTCAGGTTCCTCCTGTAGAGGCAGGAAGCACCTTGGTGGTTGCGGGGCTGGGGGAGCGGGAGAGGGGCCTCCTCCGGGCCAGTGAGCATGATTTGGGACTAGAAACACAGAGGTGGTGGGTGCACAGCCCCATGAACGTGCTAAATGTCACTGAGCTGCACACTTTAAGATGGTTCCCGTTACCGTACGTGAATTTCATTTCAGCGAAACACATTTTTCTTGAAGGAAGGAAATTTGGACCGACAAGGGGACGCTCTCCGGGGACAGACCCCAGAGCCCGTGCCTCCTTTACCCTTCTGGTCTGTGCAGGGGTCCGACCCTGGAAGCTCGGAACAGGGTGGCGGGTCAGCAGGGCCGAGATGGGGCAGGCGGGAGCGGGGGCACGGGCTGGCTGCCCCGCCAAGTGCAATCACGAGGCTGTGTCCTAGGGCCGCGGGAAGGGCTGCGTTACACCCGAGCTCACTTACGGGAGGGTCAGCACGGGGGACAAGCTCTCAGGCACACGGAGCGGGGGGGGTGCCCGCCCCAGGAGGTGAAAGGACATGCTCCGTGGGAGAACCACAGGGGTCAGTGCAGAGCCCCCACCTGCCCCAGGCATCCCGGGGGGCCTGCGTCTCCCTCCAGCGCCCCCAGCCACTCCTCTCTCCTGCCTTCTCTGGTTGCCTCCTAGAGGTCCCATTCCTGATTCCTGCCCAGGCGAGGAAGCAGGGCAGGGGAAGTGCTGTGCCCTTCTCGAAGGCAGCCAGGCCCTCACTGTACCCACGGAGCAATCAAGCGATCAAGCTGAACAGGAGGAGGAACCGGCCACACGTGGCCAGCCGTGAGCCAGGTCCTGGCCTCTCCCACTGACCCACCGCTCCCTGGACAGCCCTCCTGGGCTTTTGCCCACCAGGGAAAAGGATAAAATGAGGCCACTGGGACCTTTGTCTCCTGCCACATGAAAGCACTCATGCGCGGTAGGGCAACACGGTCAGATGCCAAAGAACAAGCAGGTGTTCAGCGGGTTAGTTACGGTGGGACTTTGGGGCCTGGGGAGGCCGCACTGCCACACACGCCCCAGGTCCTCCAAGCCACCCTGGATTTGCAACCTCACTTGACTGGCAAGAAACATGCCTTCTAGAGAATTCATAAATGCCCTTGGGGGCGTGGTGACCCCCTGAGATGCAGGCGGGTATCAAAGGATCATGCACGGGGTCGCCCCGCGGCTCGTAACCATCCCATGTGAACAGCAGAGTCATTTTCCGAGCACACGGCTCTTCTCGGGGTAGACTTGACATTTTGTCCAAGGGGCAGTTCTGGTCCCTCTGGGGCCACCTACACCTCTGGGGGAGGGTCTGCAGCTCAAGCAGAGGACAAGGTCCATGTCACTAGCTCTGCCCCCCGGCCCCCCAGCCTCCACCACCTCATCTGTCCCAAGCAGGCACCTGTCCACTGTCTGTTCCCCTAAATCCTCCTCCTCCTCGAAGCTGTCCCGACCCCACACCTATAGACGTACCCCCCCAACCCGGGCCACCGAGGTGGCCCCTTGTGGCCCACTCCATGATCTCATCTGTGTTTCTTTCCTGCCTCGGCCTCCGTGGGACCTGCCGCGATCCCCGCTGGACTCCCGAGCACGGAGCCCTGGAGGCATGTAAATATTTGTTGAGTGATGCCTGAGTGTTGAAACGGAGAACACGCTGTGATCAGGACACTGGAGCTTGAATCCCAGCCCTGTTGCTGCCTTGCATGGTGGCCGTGGGCAGTGACTTGGTCTTTCCCATGCATAGCACAGAGAGAAGGGAGACCGAGGCCAGCCGCTCCCCACCACTCCGCCAGCCTGCAGATCCTAAGCATGAAAGGGTGTTTTGAGAGATCTTGATAGCACCCCCACCCCCCAAAGAGAGAGGCTGCCGTGCTCGCTGCTCCTTCAGCTCCTGAGCTCTTGGAGACGCTCTGATGTGTTGGCACGAGTGCATTGTGGGCACCAAAATAATCAGATTGCAGGCAGAGGGCAAGAGGGACGGGGAGGGTAATTGAATATCAGAGAGGAAGCTATCCTCAAGCCGGCCATTTCATGGCTCCTTCCCACACTGATGTTCTCTAAGAGGTCCCCCAAATAAAATAGTTCTATTATTTTAGGACTCATAAAACACATGTGCAAGTTACAGCACATCATAGCCAGAATCATAACCGCACTTGTTAAATACCTACTACGCACCCGAAGACACTCGAGGTGGGTCTGACGCTCCCACTCCGCCTGCAGCCACACTGCTCTGGCCACAGGGCCACCCTGGTCTTGGCCCCAGGCCACCGAGCTGGAGGCCACTGTCTCCCAGCCCTGCCACCCGTTCCAAGCCCTGTGCAGGCTCCCTGGCACCTGGGCTCAACCCTCTCCCATCACAGTGTGGCGCCCCACCACTGTTCATTTCCAGGCCTGGTCACTACAGAGGCAAAATGAAAAATGAGCCAATAACGCAGGGACTCTGAGCCTCTCGGCGAGAAATGCAATAACAGCGGAGAGGCAGTGCCAGCCAGACAGATTAAGCAGGCGTCGCCTCTGAGAAGCTGCCCTCCCAGGCGCTGGGTGACGTTGAAAGGGCACAGAGAGGTCTCAGCCCACCAGATAGACAGGGTCACAGCCTGGGCGGGGGCAGGTGCCTGGGACCCAGCTTCAGCCCGGACTTGCTCGCGCAACTCATGAGGGGCCTGGGCCGTTGGCTTTGCTCCTCTGCCCCTCAGCTTCCAGGTCTGCACAACTGGGCTCCCACCTGGGGCCGCCCTGGGACCTGGAGAACGTGCACGGCTGGGAAATTCTGGCACTGGGTGAGGGCCCCATGAACGCGCCCACCCCCGTTTATGCAAAGACAAGATCCTGCTCATCTAGAACAACTATTCCCCCGAGAGAACAGGGTGGTGAAGGCGTTTCAAAAGGAATGCATATTTAATACAAGTTACGGGATAACTAGGTGGATCAGCAGTTGAGCATTAGCCTTCATTCAGCTCAGGGTGTGATCCCAGGGTCCTGGGATCGAGTCCCACATCAGACTCCCTGCATGGAGCCTGCTTCTCCCTCTGCCTGTGTCTCTGCCTTTCTCTGTGTGCCTCTCCTTAATAAATAAATAAATCTTAAAAACACAGACACGCACACACAAGTTATCGGCCATCGTAGGCCGCGTCCCCCCCTCCCCCCGCACCTTGGAGAGGGTCAAGGGGCAGCTTGACGCCAACTCCAGAACAATCTACCCCCCTAGACTCAGAGATCCACTGGCTCTCAATCCTGCTGAACCTCCTGGGGGAGGATTCTAGACATTTGCGCTCAGGCCCAAAGACGTATTTTACTGGCTTAGTGTAAGGACTCCAGCCCAGACCACTTGACCCCTGTGCCCCCCAGGGCACCCAGCAAGTGGGCCTCCTGCCTCTGCACCCTCCTGAGGGGACCAGGAGGCTCCCACCCCCCGAGTGGGCCAGCACAGCCCAGTTCCACAGCAGCACCAAGTCCCACGGCTATTTGCATGAAGTTGCTGCCCAGGTGAACCTCACAGACACCCACCAGGCCCAAGAGCCTGAGAGCTCCAGTAAGTCTTGATGGAACATGGACACCAACAGGCCAGCACCCTGGCCTCCCACCTCCATGTGAGGCCACAGGACCCTGAGTCTGTCACGTGGGGACCCAACAATGCAGCAAAGTAAGGCCCCACCTTTACTGGTGTCTGGCAGTGTGGCCCTGAAGGGAACACTCCGAACATCACCGGAATGCGCCACAAGGTCACCCTGAGCAAGGGAACCCCTCTGCCCAGGAGAGAGCCGGTCAGAGCCGAGTGCCCCAACAGCAGCCTGCCCCCCTGAGGCGAAAGGAAAGGTCAGTAATACTGACCCTCTATATTTATGGGATGTTTGGGGTATTTTGTTCATTGTGGACATTTTGCTTTAATTTTCATTTTTAAGAATGTTGCACGAAAGCAGTCTTTCCCTGGATTGAGGAGTTTCCCAGAGCCTAGGTGGAGTGCCTGGCTTTCCTCACCCCGGTTCCAGCCCTGCGTCTCCTGTGCTGTGTCGTGTCGACGCCACCCTGCCCACTCTCTGGGCCTCTGGACACTGTGCCGGTCATGCTGGGGACCTGCCAGGCCCCCCAGCCAGTGAAGACGTCCTCTGTCCAGTCTCCATATGTCCCCCAGAGTACATCACGACGGTTAAAAGCTTCCCCTCCATAGGGGCATTTTGGAGATTCAGGGAGTGCTCTTCGGGGTCATCACAGTGACTGTGGTGGGGGTAGTAAGCAGGGCCCCTCCGTTGTGAGGACCCCCACCAAACACAGACCCCCTGAGAAGCACACAAACTCTAACAGTCCCACTAGACGATCTGGGACGTGAAACTTAACGACCCCTGAGCATCTTTCGTGCATGTCTAACAACCACCCGATTTCCCAGGAAATCACCTCCCTGTGAATTGAAGGCAACACGCCTTGCTCTGTTTGGGACTTTCCCATTTGGGGCAGGCACGTCCCAGACACTGCCTGAAGTGACGGCGACCCCCACACACGTCCCCTGCACCACCTGCGTCTCTGGCTGGGGCCATGCAGCAAATCTGTGACCTGGGGCGAGACTCCAGGGAGCCCCCACTGGGGATGGGGGATGGGCACTCACCTATTGAAATACACATTATTTTATTATCCATGATTTTCCTTTAGTTTATCCTTTATGTTACAGTCAGAACATTATACAGATTTTTCCTGAAATTCTACATGAAATGAGTTCTGTTTCCCATGATTTTCCTCTTAGACTGTCAGTTTGGGGGGATCCTGACTGCACACACACACACACACACACACACACACACACACCAGAGTGCCTGGGAGTGTTACAGAATGCTGCTGCCCAGGCCAGATGCTGCTACACCTGGTCTGGGAGGGGTGAGGGCAGGGGTGAGGCCAAGGGGCAGAGGGGATGCTCTCCTGTGCAGCCCCAGCAGGGACCCTCAGGTGTCAACCCCAAGCCGAGCAGGTGGCCCCAGCCCTGCTGGCCTCTGCTTCCTCATCCATACAAAGAGAACGTTCCAGATGCCCCCAGAGCCGGGCGCATGGACCCAGGAAGGCCGCAGCTGCTCTCATTGTGTTTCACATCCTCCAGACCACACAAGAGTGCATCTATCCAGTGGCTTCACCACTTCCACAGCCTGGGCCCTCCTCACGGAGCACACAGTAGGTGCTCATCAAATGTGTGTAGTCCCCACATGAGCTATCCCAGGGCCCATGAGGTGGTGAGAGGCTCCCATTCCTTAAGGGGGGGCTGCTGAGGGCTTCCCCATCTCTTTGGGGCGGGGGTAGCACAGTCCAGGTAGCCGAGGGGATGACATGTCCTGCAGATGCAGCCTTCCCCCCCTCCAGCTATGAGCAGCTGTGGGCCAGGACCACCACCCGTGGCAAAGGCTCAGGATTCCCACGGAGGGAGGGAGGGAGGGAGGGAGACCCAACCACAGTCACTACTCCCACCTGCACACGATCTACACAGGGCTGTTGGTGGCCATGGAGGCGGGAGACTGGGGGTGATGGAGAGACCACCAGCCCCCACATGCAGCTCTGGAGCAGCAGGGAAGGGGGCAGACAGAGGTGCTGGTCAGCAGGAAATGAGGGATGGACCCCTCCCAGGAGCCTCCTTGTAATCCCAATTACTATTATGGAGGAGTAAGCAAATGGGAGGCCCCCCACCTTGGAAGAGAGCCCCCGATGCTTAATTAGCACATTATCTGCCAGCCACCCGACTGGAGTAGGAAAGTGAGCCAAGGAGCAGAGCGGCTTTGGGATTCCAGCTCTGCACCCCCCCCCACACACACACACACACACCGCACAGCATATTTTAGGGGCTGGTTTGTTTGGGTGCCTGGTGAAGGCCCCAGCAGGCCAGGGAGGATGGAAGCAGGGCCTGGAGCCGGGGGATCCCCCCATGGGGGCAGACCGCCACCCGAGAGCCTGGAGAGAGGCAGAGGGACAGGAGGTCGGGGTCCCTATCGTGTGGTCACTGCTTTCGGAGTGGTGAGTCGAGCCGTGACCCCGGCCACCGGCAGCATCCCCCCAACTCTCTGTACCTACAGTTTGGCCTTAAGCCGTGGAGCTGGCACGTCGCACCTGAGGCTGGCCCACGGTGCTGCAGCCCTTTCACCGCCGAGCGGTATCCTTCGCAGGCTCGGGCCCGGCTGTTTGTTGGCTTCCCAGTGTGAAGGACACCTGGGCTGCTTCCGGTTTTTGCTTAGCCAAGTTCCAGAAAGTGGTTTCTCAGCCCAGAACATGCTTCCCAGCCACCAGCTCTGGAAGAGCCCCTTGCACACGGGCGGTGGTGCACGGACATCTGGGCATCGTGACGATTGCCAGGGAGTAGTCAGGCTTGGGGACCCGGTCATCAGGCACCCCCTGCACTCGGCAGGCCTGGGGTGGCTACAGGCCACTGCTGCCCATCCAGAGTCAGTATAGGTGCGGCCCAGGGATGCGGGGGGGGCCGCCACCCCCTCTGTGCACCACCGCAGCCCCACCCCCTCCCTGTGCAGGGCGCACACAGGGCCCATGCCCTTCCAGACACCCTGGGCTTACACCCAGCCCTGGCGAAGGGGACGCGGGAGACTCCGTGCTGCCATTTCTCAGCGTCCCTTTGTTCCCGAGGAAGGGCCGCTGGGTGGCCAGGCTGGCTGCCCCCTTGCGTCCCTGCCACCCGCCAGCCAGGAGATCACTCAGGCGCTGATACGATCGCCGCGGGACAGGCGGAAATTGGAGTGTCCCCAGTGCTTGATCGCATTGCGCCAGCCGCGGCCGCAGGGACATTAGAGGCCCGCGTAATGGCCCACACTCCGCTCTCCGCACAGCCCCACCGTGACCTTGGGCAGTGTGGAGCCCGCTGCTGTTTTAATGAAAAATCAGGACTTAGGGAATGGCTGCAGCTTCGGGGGGGCAGGAAGGGGGAGGGCTCTGCGCCGCTGCCCTCCATCCATTTGTCCACGCTACCGCAGGCCCATCCACCGCAGGTCATTGGCCACACTAGGCCCTCAGTGGGGGGGACTGAGGACCCCTGAGGAGACAAAGAGAGCCCCACCCCATGGGATGGGGGGACAAACCTGTGAGCTGGGGAAAGCCAGGGGGCCAGGGGGCCGCAGCAAGAGCAGGGGAGGGGAGGAGCCCTCACGGGTTTGTGGCTGCCGCACCAGGACAAAAGGACACCCCACCCAGGCTGGGCTGAGGTACCTGCTCCACTCACTGGCCTCAGTTTCCCCGACTCAAACAGCTCCACCCTCTCCAGCTCTCCCGGTAAGAATGGACAGCTTTGATGGGGCACTACCGTGTGTCCCCACTGTCCCCACAGCATCCTGTGACCCTGGGCTGCCATTCACCCTATTTTCAAGTGAGGAAACAGAATTGGCTGCCCAAGGCCATGCAGCAAAGGGAAGGCAAGTGGGGGAGTTAGGGGTGCAGAGCTCTCCACTGGCGGCATCCTGTGGTCCCCACGCATACCTTGGGCTATCTCGCCCAGCTCCTTTCTAGAGGCCAGAGCCGACCGCCTTCCCTGGACCAAGTCCTTGCCAACTCCTGGCTGACAGCAGACCACGCAGGTGGCCACCTACCCTGGCTCTTTGCAGCCACCCCCAGTCCTACGGGGAATTCACATGCCAAAGTCAGGGGACAGGGCCAAAGCATCTCTGCCAGGGAGGCTCCCAGCCGTCCTTCCCCTCCAGGGACCTGGCAGGAAGGCCCAGCAGGAGGCCACCCCTCTATAAACACACACATAGGTGAGCCACCCCAGGCTGATCCTGGAGTGGCCGCCAGAGTTGATGGAGTTGGGGGCCAGGGGAGTGTCTACTGTAAGTGGGCCCCTGTCTCTGGCTGGGCTGGGACAGTGGGGAGGGGGCCTCTCTGTACCTCCCTCCCATCCCCAGGGGGGCACACACCATCACAGGGCAGAGCCGGGAAATGAGGCCTGCATTCGGGTCAGGGAGGGGCTTTAGATTGGATGCCCCCAGCCAGATCCAGGATGCCAGCTTCCCTGGGCATGGCCCCCCCCAGACCGAACCCCTCCTTCCTGCCTCAGTGCTGGCTGGCCAACTGATAACCGGGCCAGCTCCCTGAAGGAAGTTTACTGGAAACCTTGGCCTGGGCCCTCTGTTGATGCCTCTTCATTTTCTTCTCTCTCCTCCTTGGCCTCTCCTGGGATTCGGGAAGGCAAGTGTCTTATTAGCTTCAGCCACTCCAAGCAGGCCTTCTCCTGGTGGCTCACGACCCCCTAGGAACCCAGGTCGCCCCCCTCTCTAAGAGGGGCTACATCTGAGTGGTTTCCTTGAGGATATCAGCTCTGCTCTGAGGCCAGAGAGAGAAAGCAGACTCTCAGTGATGATGGTGAACAGGTCCAGGGCCCTGCCCAGGGACTGGCCCACATGAAGGGCCGTATGTCTGCTCATACCCTGAAGCCCACAGCAACCCCAGAAGGCAGGGCCTAGCCTGATCCCCATGTTACAAATCAGAACACGGAGGGATAAAAGGACTTTCCCAAGCTCCCATGGCTCCTGTGTAGAGGGGCCAGGATGCAAATCCAGATAAGACGTTCCAGAATCCACTTCCTTAACCATAGCACTGACCCTGGCACTAAATACCACCCACCTCCCACTGTCCTGTCTCTACACTTCCCACACCTTGTCAGAAAGTCATGGAGTGCTCGTTCCATTTTCCTAATGTGACCTCATGGGAGCCCTCCTGGCTGACCATCACCTCACATCCCACACCCCTCCATATCCCACGGGCCCCCCCCACCACCACCATGTGTGCTGTCACTTCCACAAGAAGCCTTGGATGGTTCAACCCCTGCCCCAAGATGGCACCCCCTGGCACGTTGTACAGCAGACTGCATGCAGTAGGTGCTCAGAAGTGCTGACTTACTCCAGAACTTTGGAGTCACACAGAGACTGTACCCCATAATGGAGCCAGAGACCCAGTGCCAATGGGTCCTGAGGGGCCCAAGGTGGGGACTGGAGGGGACATCCTTTGCTGAGTGCTCCTGTGGCCCAGTGGAGCCACTGCTCCATCTGCAGCTCCCCACACAGCCTGTAAGAGCCTCATGGCACCTCTGAGCCACACGGTCCCCGCTTACAGGTTAGGAAAATGAGGCTGTAACAGGCCAACTCACTTGGCCAAGGTCTCCAGCCTGCAAGAGGCAGGGCTGGAGTTTGAAGCTGGCCCTTGACAGCACCTGGCACTGATGCCGTGATCCCTGGCACGTGGCAGGTGTCACCAGCCATGAGAATGCAGAAAGCCCCCTGCAGACGACTCCTGCTGGAAACACAGCCCAGGCCACCCCAGAGGCCGAGCCCAAGGCCAGCCTGCAAAGGCACCACCTGCACCGGCCCTGGCATGGCCACAGTTCAGAGCCCTGTGGGGTTTTTAATCAGCTCCCACATGGAGCACAGACATGATTTGTAACGTGGGTCTGGGACACGGCTGCCCCCACTCAGCTAATGAACACAAGGTTTTGGCTGCATGTTTGGTTCAGAGTGAATCGCCGTGGACAACCCCCACCATGTGCCAGCAGCAGCTAGTGGTCGAGTTCATCCATCCCCTTTCCCAAGGTGTGTGTGGGGGGGACATGACCTGGCCTGGTCTCCCCCGACAGGGGAGTGGGAGCTGGGGGCTGGTGCTGCTCTCAAGGCAGTGACACTGACCCTCCTCTGCACTGGCCACTTGCTTGCCCCTGCCCCCCGCCAGGTGGACTTGGGGTCAGAAGCCAAAGAGGGCAGGAGGGCTGAGCTGGAGCGAGACCAGCATGAAGGAGGGACACGGGGAACTCTCCTCACTGGAGCCTTCTTCCCACTCCAGGGCACCAAGAGTGGCAGCCCACTGGGGCACCTAGGTAGCTCCATGGTAGAGCATCTGCCTTTGGCTCAGGGTGATCTGAGAGTCCTGGGATTGAGTCCCACGTCGGGCTCCCTGTGTGGAGCCTGCTTCTCCCTCTGCCTTGTCTCGGCCTCTCTCTCTCTCTCTCTCTCTCTCTCTCTCTCTCTCCGTGTGCCTCTCATGAATAAATAAGTAAAATCTTAAAAAATAAATTAAAAAAAAGAATGGCAGCCTACCTTCTGACCCAGAGTCACCTGCACCCCATGAGGACCCTCTTGTCCCAGCACCTCTGAGGTCACCTCTGATGCAGCCCATCCCCAGCCCACTTGGAGTTGGGCCTGGAGCCTATACTCCGTGAATAGCCAGCACCAAGCAGCAGAACCTCCCTGAGCCTCAGTCTCCTCAACTGTGAAATGGGTGCCTGTGCCACAGGGTCCTAGTATGTTTCCTGTGAGGTGACATGAGTCAAACCATAGATACAGAGCCAGGCTCAGGCAACGCCCCATGACCAGGAGCTATGGTTATTAGTGTCATCACTGGGGCCTGGCACCCCACGGCCTCATCTGGAGTGGCCCACGTTCTCCTCCTGAGGCAGAGAGGCACTCACCTCGCTTCCCCAAGTGAAACGTCTCAGATGTCTTCTTCCTTCAGTAGGTTGGCCCCACTCCTCCTCAGCTTTCCAGTCCCGCTGAGAGCTGGCTTCCTCTGGCAGCTGCTGGCCCACAGGGACCCCGTCCTTGCCTGTCCGCCCAGGTGGCTCCCAGCATGGGAGGCCCCATGGACCCACAGCCTACTTGGCCACATGTTTGCCCACGTGGCCGGGCTGCTTTGTGGTGGAAAGGACACGGGGCTGGGGTCCAAGGAGGAACCGACAGCTCCCAGGAGCAGGACGACTTGGCTCGACGACCGCAGAGAGCCCGCAGAGGCCCAGGAGGGGAGGCCAGCCACACCGGAGGCCACGACGAGCATGCCAGAGGCCCAGGGCCCACAGACAGCCAGGCGCCCCAAGGATCTCTGCCCTGCTTGGAGGCCAGCTACGCCAGCTTTATCCTCGCCACACCGCCAGCCAGCCAGGTCCCCAGGAGAGAGTGGGCAGGGGCTGCTTGGACTGCAGGGTGTAAAGAAGACCAAAGAAAGGAGAGAGGCAGCGTTTGCACCGCACGCTTTCACCCCTGGAGCATTTCAGGCCCGTGAACACCAATTGCGATGCCCTGGCTCGTAGGCCCCAAGATGACAAAACCGGGGAGGGTGCCAGGCTTGGGCTCCAGCTCCCCTGGGACGCCGGCTCCAGCTGCCAAGGCCTGGCAACTGCATGCACACAGCTGCGGGAGGCCGTGAGGACCGTGGCACCGCGGCAGAGCCACTGCCATGGCAGACAGCAGGTCCCCCTCAGGTGGCCCCGAACCCCGGTGCCTCCTGGAGGCTGAGTCCGAACCAGGACCCGCATGAGCCTGGGCCCCAGACAGGGCTCTGGTAGTGACAATGCCTGTGGTCAGCGACAAACAAGCCTGGGAAGTGTGACAGAACACGATGTGCTCGGACTCCACTCCGTGGGTGCTCGGAGGCCCTTTGTTTCATGAAATCGTGGTAATAGCGCGTGGTCATTGGGCTTTGCTCGTTTGAACATCTTTGCTCAGCAGAGGAAAATGTTAGCAGCTCAGTGCCAGTCCCCCAATGGTTCTCTGGACTGGGTCGGGTCTAGGAGCCGAGGGACTTGAGCCCTGGCGAGCAGTGTGTCCTGGGCCACCCTGCGTGTCTCGCCTGACTCCAAAACGCCAGCTCCTGTCTTTGTTGCTAATTCAGCGAGTCCAGTGGAACCTCATCATGAACAGGGCAGAAAAATCTGCTGTTTTAATGAATTTCCATTCTAGGGAGGGAGATGGACAACTCTTAAGTAAACAAGGAATGTAGTTTCTGACGAGCATGCTGGATGTTACACAGCAATAAAGGAGGGTCAGGGGCAGAGCAAGGGCAGAGAGGGGCTCAGGGCAGCCCCCTGAAGATGGGACCCTTGACTTGACAGCTCATGAAGTGAAGGAGTGAGCCATGAGAACATCTGGGGAGGCACTCTGGGAAGGGAAACAGCAGGTGCGAAGGCCTGGGATGGGACTGAACCATGTGCCTGGCCAGCGGGCATGCAGAGGACAGTGCCTCAGGGTGTCCAGGAGCGTCACGGGGTCAGCAGGGCCGCCAGATGGAGAATGATGGCACCATCTAAGGGAGAGGCAAACACCGGGAAGATCAGGTCTCTGGTTTAGATATGACAATTTTGAGCTACTGGGTAATCTTAAAATTAAGGTGCAAGATGTTGTCACTTGGAGGAATTGAGTCAACGGTTAGATGTACAGGAGTGTGCATCTGAGGCTGGAGGTAGAGGCAGATAGAGGTGAGAGGAGCCATCACCACGTGCGTGGGTGGCACTTAACAGGTCCACGGGGAGGCGGGGCGAGGAGCGGGGCTTAGAGGGGAGTGTGCCCTGGCATTGGGAGGACAGGACAGGAGGACATGGAGCAGGGGAACAAGGGCCCCCCAGACAGGCAGGAGCACATGCCTCAGAGCGCTCCTGAGGGGCAGCTCGACTTCCAAGGGATGTGAGGAGGGGTTTGGAACAAGACAGGCTTGAGGAGCGTACGGGGCCAGGGGTGGAGGCTGCCAGGAATGAGCCTGCATGGAAGGAGGCCCACGGCTGGGCAGGGAGGGCTCTGGGGCTGTCCTGGCCCCCACTCTAGACAGAGACCAGGTGCATTCCCACTCCCACACCCACCGCCATCACCCTCTGGGCCGTAGCCCCAGGATGCTGACTCTCAGGGAACGCGAGCCCCAGGCCTCACCTGCTGATGCTCCCGGGCTCACTGTGTGCTCAAGGTGGGGCCTGGCTTCCTCGAGGAGGACCAGCTCTGGTCTTGCCCCCATAAAGCCCCTCCAGGCAGCCCACCCCTCCAGCAGCTCTCTGCTCACTGGGGTCCACTCACCTCCACCCCCTAAACTTCAAACTCCTGGAAGCACCAGCTGCGTGGCCGGCCTAGCTGGAGGCCACACAAAGTCCCGGCCACAGAACCACAGAATGTTACAGCTGGGAGGAACAGTAGTGGTTACGGGCCCACCATGCGCCCCTCCACCTCCCGCCCCTCTCTTGCCCCTCTGTGTGGTCACCCAGCTTCCCCTAGGACCAGGGGCTCAGCATGCGCAGGGCAGCTGTGTCCCTGCTCTGGTGTCGGTTCCAGGCTAGAGCTGGGGGCTGGTCTGTCACAGCCATGAGTGGGGGTGCATGCTCCCCAGCTGGAGAGCTCTGCCTCTCTGAGGCCTGGGCCCCCATCTGTCTGCCCTTCGCCAGCAGGAGGGCTGCATCTCCACTGACCAAGCTCCCGGATACAGGCTATGACATGTACATTTTCACTGGACCCCGATGTCACCCAGTGGAAATAAAGGACCCGTCAGCCGAGAAAGAGTCACACAGGTGTTCCCAAATTCTCTTTCTTGGAGGCCCGCCACCCGCCATTCGTACCCATCACCCAGGAGAAAATCACATCCTTTCTATAATGCACACCCTCTCCACAGAGGTGCTATAAATATGGAGAGATGACATCGCCAGCAGCGCGGTCGTGTGAGTGATGTCATCTCAGGGGTTGCCTAGCAACCCCGACAACGTTTGGGAGGCTCTGATTCTTGAGTAGGGTAAAGTCACATTTCTGCAGCTCAGTTAATCAGCTTCCTGGCAACTCCGCCAAGATGATCTCATTTTATTCATGATTATTTTATGTGAAATGCACTTTTAGCTCTAAGAGAACACAAAGATTTAATTCAAAAACCCGCTATTGCTTTATGTTTCCAGGGTGCCGTTAACACGGCATCCACGCAAATAACCATGGTAACACACGGGTAATTAGTATATACAGCACGCGGCATTAACACGGAGCCAGGGCCAGCTCCCCAATCAGCGCGGATTACCGCACGTTATTACTGGAGTAATTACCTGCAGTAACACACAAATTGAACTAAATGGTCAATTGAAGTAAAGTGAATGGCTTTTTATTCTAGTCCCTAAATAATGTGTCTGCTTGGCTGAGCTGTTCAAGGTAAATAAAACCCTCCGACGGATGGCCTCCCCCAGCCCTGCCCCACCCTGGGTGGCGGGGGGACGACCGGGCCCAGACAGGTGCAGGGGCGCCTCGGGCTCCCCGGCTAACCCCCCTGAGCCTCTGCGCCGCTCGGGCCCCTTACGTAACCCCCCCCACCAAGATGAGCCGGGGCGCACACAGCTGTCGTACTCATCCCCCCAGGGAAGAGGGCACAGAACTTTCCAGAGAGAGAGGATGGGGTGAAAAGGCAATGGGCCTTCCTCCCAGGGATGTTGTTCTTGCTCCTCTGGTAGGTGGGGCTTCCTGTCGCAGGATGTGAGGGGGAGGGGAGGTCAAAGGTCACCTCTGCCTTATTAACACAGCGTTTCTCAAATTCCATAAACTTAGAAGATCTTCAAACAGGAAGTTGCATAGGCTCCTCCGGGGTTCTGAGCGGAGCTGCCCAGCCTTCCCAGGAGAGTGGCAGGGAGGCAGAGGCCCCGCAGCGGGTGCAAGGGGGCAGCAGTCCTGCGTCTTGTCCTTCCCTTGGTGGGAGGCACATCCCACACATCAAGGGGGGCCTGGGGACTTTGGGCGGAAAACACCAGGGCCTTCATGTGTCCTTTGTGTGATGGATGCAGAGTGGCTCCTCCACAGACCTGGCGCCAGCGCCAAGACCTCAGCACGACAGCCTACTGTCCAGGTGACGTGGAGCCCCAAGGGTATCTGGTGCCACGAAGGCAAAGGATGGGTGCCAGGGGATCCTTGGAGGGAGTAGGGTTGCCGGCAGCTGCCAGGGGGATGTGAGGAGGAGGGAGGCCCAGCCAGGGAGCGGGATCAAGGCTCTGAGCAGAGAAACCCACCGATCTTATCACCACCTTGATGTGCCGCGGATGCAGAAATACAGAGGGTGATCGAGATGCAGAGGGAAGAAAAACGTGACTTCAAAACCCACAGCCGTATCTGCACGCCACTGTGGTGGGGCAGACTCATCTCAGGAAGGCAGCTCTGTTTTTCAGAAAGCATCCTGAAAGGCTTTGATTTGCAGGGTGAGGGCACCTCACCTCCTCTGGAGCGGAGAGGCCAAGACAGGCAAAGGCAGAAGATCGCACTCCGAATCAAAGGGGATTTCCAACCAAAATAGCTCATGGGTGCACGCTCTCTCCCATCCTGCTGCTCCGGGCCAAGTGAAAAATGCAGCATAATGATGGCGACCCCAAGCCTACAGTGAGGCTGCAAACACAGAGATGAGGAACAGAAAGTAGAGGGTGGTGTGGGCAGCATGGCCTGCTGAGCCCAGGTCGTGGAGTCATGGGGGAGCAGGGGGGCCAGGT
The DNA here is from genome assembly GCF_053574225.1 of Canis aureus. NCBI lineage: Eukaryota > Metazoa > Chordata > Mammalia > Carnivora > Canidae > Canis > Canis aureus. The sequence continues at coordinate 10,725,646 of NC_135626.1, forward strand.
CTGGACTCTCAGCACACCCTGTGGGGAAAGGGGACCTAAGCCCTGCTGGAGCTGAGACACAGGCATGTGGAAGGAGACAAGAAAGCAGGGCAGCCCCTCACACCAAAATTGAAAGCAGACCATCACTCATAAGTACAGATGCAAAAATCTAAAACAAACCACTAGCACATTGAATTCAGCCATAAAAATGATAGTGTGTGATGAAAGAATTGTGCTTCTGTCAGAAATGCAGATTTGGTGACCCTCAGGAAACTGATTAGTATAATTCACCATGCTGACACACCAGGAATTAAGTCAGACAGAGTCTTACTACATGCAGCAAAAACACCTGCAAAAATTCAACGTCCATTCGTGATTAAAGCTAAAACAGCTCTTACAAACCAGGAACAAAAGGGAACTTTTGTAAGTCACGTAAGAGTGAGTACCTGTATGAGTTCTGCCAAAGTTAGCATACTCAGAGGCAAAATATTGAAAGCTTCCCTTCTGAAATTAGAAGCATTAAAAAAAAGAAAAGAAAAGAAATTAGAAGCAAAGCAAAAATTCCTCCTCTCACCCTTTCTGTTCAACATTGCAATAGCAGCCCTCACCAGTGCGATAAGGCAAGAAAAATAAATGACAGGCAAAAAGACTGGAAAAGGGGAAACAAAACATTTTTCACAGGTAACATAATTGCGAACACAGAAGATCCAAAATGACTGACAGGTCAGTAATTAGAACTATGAAGGGTTTAACAAGATTCCTGGATGTAAACCCAACTCATAAACATCATATTTATGCCTATATAATGAGAGTGAATAGATTTTTAAAAATGAGACTTTTTAAATGATAACCACCCGCAATAACATCAAATGTGATCAGGTACCTGGAACTAAATCTAGTAGCATATGCATAAGACCTCTAGTGAAGAAATAATGTAATTTTATTAATAGACATTCATGAAGACCTCAATACACAGGGGACATATATCATGCCTATGGTTTAAAAAACTCAACATCATAAAGATGTAAATTCTCCCAAATCGATTATTTTCAAGTCGGGTTCCTTGAAGTATAATGAGCCATAGTAAAAATGTATCCTTTTTGTAATGTTAATGTAATTTAAATTAACATTCTGAGTCTGACTTCTTTCACTTAGCCTAAGTCGTTTGAAATCTGTCCCTGTCCTTGTGTGTATCCATAGCTCGACCACTGCTATTGCCGAAAAGCGTTTCACAATACAGATATACCACAGTTTGAAAAATATGTGAATTGCTTCCCACTTGGAACAATTATAAATTGAGCCACTATAAACATTCACACACAGATTTTTATGTGATTCTCTCGGGTAAATATTCACGAGTGGAATCACCAGGACATCCTGTAAGTATGTGTTAGACTTTGTAAGAAGCCACCAGACTGTTTCTAGAGTGGCTGGGTCATGTCGTGTCCTCACCCATCATGTATGAGAGGTCCAGTTCCACCTCATCCTCACTCAGTATTGTCAGGGTTTGTTTGTTTGTTTTTTTTTAAGATTGATTGATTGATTGATTGATTGATTGATTGATTTAGGACAGAGAGAGAGAGAGGGGCAGAGACACAGGAGGAGGGAGAAGCAGGCTCCATGATGGGAGCCCAACGTGGGACTCGATCCCAGGACTCCAGGATCATGCCCTGGGCCAAAGGTAGGTGCTAAACCACTGAGCCACCCAGGGATCCCCTGTATTCAGTTTTTAAATGATTACGGGTTATGATGGTATTTCATTTAGCAATGACGTGATTACTAATTACACCAAGCATCATTTTATGCACTTATTTGGCAATTTCTATATCCTTTTGGTGAAGTGGCTTGTGATGTCTCTGTCAGGTTCTGGTAGCAGAGTAATGCTGACCTCATAAAAAGAATCAACTGGTTCCCCCTCTTCCATTTCCTGGAAGAGGTTGTATATGATTGGTATTCTTTCTTTCTTTTAAAGATTTTTTTTTTATTTGAGAGAGAGAGAGAGAGAGAGCATGAGTAGGAGGAGGGGCAAGGAGACAAGCAGAGGCGCCAGCTCAGCAGGGAGCCCCAGTGGGAGAACTCGATCCCAGGACTCTGAGATCAGGACCTGAGACCTGATCAGAACTCAACCAACTGAGCCATCCAGGTGCCTGGTATGATTTCTTTCTTAAGTGTTTGGCAGAATTTGGGAGAAAACTCACCTAGGTCTGGAATCTATTGTTTTTGGAAGGTTTTAAACAACAAATTCTAATATATATGGGAGTTTAATATTTATGAGACTATCATCCGTTTTTTTCTTGAGTGAGCTTTGTTTTTGAAGGGATTTGTCTATTCCATCTCTAAATTGTAGATTTTGAGAGCACAAAATTATAATAATATTTATTAACATTTTAGGGGCACCTGGGTGGCTCCATGGTTGAGCATCCACCTTCAGCTCAGGTCATGATCCCAGGGTCCTGGGATCAAGTTCTGCATTGGGCTCCCTGCCTGTGTCTCTGCCTCTCTCTGTGTCTCTCATGAATAAATAAAATCTTTAAAATATCTATATTTATTAACATAATATCTACAAGATCTGTAGTGTTATCCCTTTTCTCATCCCAATATTGGTGATCTGCGTCTTCCGTCTTGTTCTCTTTGTCAGCCTGACTGGAGATCTGTCGATTACATACAGTCTTCCCACAGAGGCAAGTCTGGCTTCATTGATTATATTTTCCTGTAGCTTTTTTCTTTCCTATCTCATTGATTTCTGCTCATTACTGTTTCCTTCCTTCTGTTTGCTTTGAATTTAATCTGCTTCTTTTTCTAGTTTCTTAAGGTAGAGCTTAGAGCATCGATTTTCTTTCGCTTTGCTTTTTTTTTTCCCTGAGTATAGTTGACACACAGTGTTACATTAGTGTCGGGTGTACAATTTAGTGATTGGACAGGTCTACACGTTATGCCACCTTCACCACAGGTGAACTGCCCGTCCCATTACAGCACCGTTACAGTATCATTGAATGTGCTCTTTATGCTCTCTTGTTCCTGTGACTTACTCATTCCATAACTAGAAAGTTGTATCTCCTTCTCCCCTTCCCCCACTGCGCCCATCACCCACCCCCTTCCCCTCCAGCAACCGTCAGTTTGGTCTTGGATTCCTGTTCTACTTTTGATTTATTCACTTTTTTTAGCTTCCATTTATGATTGGAATCATATGATATTTCTACTTTTGGTTTATTCACTTTTTTAGCTTCCATTAGTTATTGGAATCCTATGGTATTTGTCTTTCTCAGGTTGATTTATTTCACTTAGCATTATACCCTCCAGATCTATCCATGTGGTCATAAATGGTGTGATCTCATCCTTGTTTCCGGCTAAGTGATATTCTATGGTAGATGTAAACCACCTCTTCTTTATCCATTCGTCTATCGACGGACACTCAACTTGCTTCCATGCCTTGGCTATTGTAAATAATGCTGCCGTAAACATAGGGGGTGCATATATCTTGTCAAGTTAGGGCTTTCTGTGGGTATATACCCAATAGTGGAATTACTGGATCATAGGGTAGCTCTATTTTTAACTTTTTGAGGAACTTCCGTATAGTCTTCCACGTTGGCTGCATCAGTTTGCAACCTCACTGATGGTGCACAAGGGTTCCTTTCTCTCCGCATCCTCACCAACACTTGTCGTTTCTCGAGTTTTTCATTTTAGTCATTCCCACAGGTGTGAGGTGATACCTCATCATGCTTTTGATTTGCATTTCCCCGATGATCGATGATGTCCAGCATCTGTACGTTTTTTTGGAAAAATGCCTACCCAGCTCCTTTGTCCATTTTTTAATCAGATTGTTCATTTTGGGGGGTGGGGATTTTGATTTTTTTCTTTCAATGTAAGCATCTAGCCATAAACTTTCCTTTATAAATCTCCTGTAAATAAACCTTCCACAAATAAATTTAATTTGGCATAATGGAGACCCGGGATCGGGTCCCACATGGGGCTCCCCGCGGGGAGCCTGCTTCTCCCTCTGCCTGTGTCTCTGCCTCTCTCTCTGTGTGTCTCTCATGAATAAATAAATAAAATCTTTAAAAAAAAAAAAAAGGAGAGAGTAAGTCAGGGCTCACTGGCCCCCCAGAATCAGGGCCTCAGCCTTCCTGATGCTCTGGCAGCAGTTGGCACCCAAGGGCCACTTATCCCATGTTCCAAGGCAAGGGGCCTTCACCTCTGTGTTCTGTGCACCCTGGTCCAAGCACACATGATGACAGCCTGGAGGAGCCATCACTGTGCGCTGGGGGCCACGGACCATCATTCATTATCCCCAAGTCTGCACCATTCCTCTCAAGTGGAGTGTATCACAGCTCCTTTCCCACGTTCCCCGTGGTCACTGGGCCAGGACGGTCCTATGTCAGAGCAGAAGCTGCAGAGCAGAGGTTTTGACTCTGTGACTCATGGAGGCCCCCTCCTTCGCACTCAAGGAGTATTGTCACCAGAAGGAATGAAGCAGGGAGCTAGGCTAGGGCCGAGCCGTGAGGCACCAGGGAGAGCACGTCATCGCCCTGCCCACTGGTCCCCTATTTCTTTCCTTCTGGTCTAGAAGCCAAGTGGGTGTCCGTGTTTCTGAACCAAGGACATGGAAGTTCTGCTTCCCCCTCCCCCCGAGCCAGCTGTGACCCAGGCACAGGCATGAACACCCAACCCCAGGGAGCCTGCTCACTCCAGGCCGGGCACAGGGGCGTCCCTGCCAGGGGCGCTGATAGCATCTCTGCCAGGCCTATCAGCACGCACACCCCGGGCCCTCCAGGCCCCACACGAGGAGGCCAAGCATGAGATTGAGACCTGGAACACGCGGGACCCACCGAGGCATGTTAGGTGGGCCCCGGGGCAGCTCTAGGACCATGGCAGGCATAGGCCTTGGCTCTGACTTCACCCTGACCTGTGAAGGAAAGGCTTCCTTCTCCACCGCTGCAGTGCCCTGGCAGGGGAGGTGGCTGGCGGGGCCATTGTCGCCCCGCACACCAGACCTCTTGAGCAGCATCCCCCCGCACCCCCACCTTCTTGCTGCATCTAGAACAGGCCTCATACTGGCCCCTGTTTTCTCCAAAATGCAGAAATTGCCAGTGGTGTCCTTGTTTTTGTACCGAATTAGCCACACTTAACTCAAGTGCCTGTCTCCTGCCCGCGGCCCGCCTGCCGCCTCCCTGCCTGCCCACGTGCCCCAGCCCACAGCGGGCCTGACTCACTTGCCTGATGCCACTTGAAGTTCACAAGCAGGGAGCTGCCTCTCACCCACCCCTGTGATAACCAGGCTGTGGTTCCCGGGAGCCAGACCCAGGGCAACTCATCTGCTGTGTGACTTGGAGCAATGTGCTTCCCCTCTCTGGGCCTGTCTTCCCCCTCTGTAAAAGAGGGACGGGGGCAAACTAGGCATCTGTGCCCCCACCAAGCCCACCTGCCCGGGAGGAGCTAGAGCGCAGGTGAGATCCAGCAGCCAGAGCCCCTCTGTGTCTCCTCCGGGCTGGCCTTGCACTGAGGCCTCTGGCCAGCCCTATGTGCTGTTCCCAGGGCTCCTGGGGAGGACCATACTCCTGCCCCCTCCCAGAGAGCCCCTAAGGTCACTGGAGGGGGTGGCAGGATGTGGCACAGCGCCTGGCACACATTACAGGCTTGGGTGTCTGCGGAATGGTTAAACGGAAGAACCAAGGTGTAGGTGCTGGCTGACAGCACTCTGTGTGCTCCAGCTCCGGGGGTGGGCGGCCTCAGTCCTGGGGGTGCTCCTTGGGGAAGGGACCCGAGACAGTGCGTGGCTGTGCAGAGAGCACTGGACTGAGAGTCCAGAGACCCAAGTCTGCGCCCAGCTTGGTGGCCCCCCACCTGCAGCTCTACCTCCTCTGAGCCTCTTCGCTCACTGGTGGACCCCAGAGAGTAACTGCTGGTGAGGATGTTGGAATCGGGTCAGAGCCCAGGAGGCCGGGCTGGGGCACCATCTCCTTTCCAGCCAGCATGGCAGAGGTGATTCAGGTGGACTCTCCTAGAGCCTACATTTTGTTACATTTAAAAAAATCATACACGAGGGGCACCTGGTTGGCTCAGAGGTTGAGCGTCTGCCTCTGGCTCAGGGCGTGATCCCGGGATCAAGGCCCACATCAGGGCTCTCTGCATGGAGCCTGCTTCTCCCTCTGCCTGTGTCTCTGCCTCTCTCTCTGTGTCTCTCATGAATAAATAAATAACATCTTGAAAAAAACAAATAAAACTTTTTTAAAAATCATAAAGTATGCCAAATCTCATAGACCAGTATACTTAAAATTCATGTACTTGACTATATATAAGTTAACCTTAATTTAGAAAAAATAGTTTTTAAATAAACACTAATTCAGGAGCACCTGGGTGGCTCAGTCGGCAAAGTGCCTGCCTTCGGCTCAGGTCATCATCCTGGGGTCCTGAGATCAAGTCTTGCATCGGGCTCCCTGCTCAGCGGGGAGTCTCCCTCTGCCCTTGCCCTACTCCTGCTCTCTCTCTCTCTCTCTCAAATAAATAAAAAACAGCAACAACAACAAAAACCCAAAACACTAATTTAGCTCACTGGACACCACGCTGCCATCACTTCAGAAACAACTCACTGTCTCAGCCCACCTGATGCCCACTCCCCAGGGGTGGCCAGGGTCAGAGAGAGTCAGGGAGGCAGGCCTGGAACCTGGGATCCCAGAGGCTGCAGATGGCAGACAGACACTTCATCCCCCTGCTGGACACCTTTCCCCCTGGGGCGCTGGGGACATACATGGGCTGCCCCGGGAAGGAGGCTGGGCCTCCCGGGAAGAGAAAGGCCCAGCGAGGACACACACGATGGGAGGACAGAAGGGACCTCCCCTTCCCTGCCTTTCACCTCTGGAACCTGTCCTTGAGTTACAGTCCAAAGCCAACACTGTGCCCAGGCAGCCCCCTGACCCCCGGTCCCAGGAAGCCCCCTGGAGCCAACACTGTGCCCAGGCAGCCCCCTTCCCTGCCTTTCACCTCTGGAACCTGTCCTTGAGTTACAGTCCAGAGCCAACACTGTGCCCAGGCAGCCCTCTGACCCCCGGTCCCAGGAAGCCCCCCGGAGCCCCACTGCTGAGAGAGGAGGTGTAGTCATAGGGTCCTGGGCTCCCCACCTGGACCCTCAGGAACCGATCGACCTTGGGCTGTGATGGCAAACAGGGCAGCAGAGGTTGCCCGCTGAGGCCCTCAGGAGAGGGTGGCTGAGCCTCAAATGTTCCTGATCCCCAGCCCTTCTCTGTCGGGAGCAGGCTAGGGGCTTGGAGGCACTGCCAGACCTGGGAGGACAGGCACAGGGGAGACGGCAGGGGCACACTGGTGCAATGCCACAGCCAAATATGAGGGAAGTTCCCCCAAAGGGTAGAAGAGGCACCGGCCTCCTTGACTGAGCCCAGTGCAGTCCAGCCTTTGCTCCGTGCGTCCCCCCAGCCCATCATTCTGCCTCCTTGGCACCCCCAGCCCAGGGCCCAGCAGCCTTGGGCATCCACCCACCACGGCTTCAGCCTCCTTGCCTATCACCTGTGAGTCTCTGTGCCTGGTCCCCTCCCCCAGGTGATGCTTCAGGAGCTCCCAGCTCAGGGTCCCACCTGGGCATCCCTGCGCCCACGCTCGACGAGCCCACAGGGGACGTTTGCCAAGATAATAGGCATCACCTGTGTCACCCCGCAGGGTCTGAGGGCACTAGGGAGCCACGGAGGGCTTGAAGCAGGGGAGGGCCAGGTCAGAGCCAGTGGCCTGGGCAGCTGCTGCTCCTGCAAACCCTCTGTCCCGCCCCTCCAGCCCCTACCCCCAGTGCAGAGGGCAGGCTGGAGCTCCAGGCTTTGCCCCAGGGTGGGGGGCGCTTGCTATTTCGACAGCCAGTGTCCCATGGACGTCATGACAGGCAGCTCCAGAGCCAGCTGCGGTGCCTGCGCATGGAAGACCACGGCCAAGGCAGGTTCAGAGCTTCCCATCCAGCACGGCCCCCTGCCACCTGCATCGGGGCCAGCCCAAACGGAGGCAGCAGGCATATGACACCCATTCCTGATGGCAAAGACTAGCCCCCAAAACAAAAAACCACATGGATCCTTGTTTTATTTTCATGACACCTCAAGATGACTGAGTACGGAGCACATTTGGTCACCTAAAATATATTATTGAAACTAATCTCGCCAGTTTCTTTTGATTTTTATTAATGTGGCTACTAGAAAATGTGTAATTGTGTTTACAGCTCGCACACACGGGGGTCACGTGGTGCCTTGGCTGCAGGGGACGGAAGAGCAGAGACACAGAGGTACCTCAGGATGCTGATGCGTTCGTGGGGGAGCGGGGGGCCGGGATGGGCACCTGTGGGGTCACGGTTATGGCAAATGGGGGTGCCCGACCGCGTGGAGCAGCTGCCTGGATCCCCGCTCCGGGCTCTGGCCCTCCTGGCCGCACTGCACACTGGCTGGCAGGACGGAGGGGCCGGGCCCCCCACTGCTGCTGCCAGGCCCGTGCCCACACTGCCCGCCTGAGAAAGAACCAATTAGCACCTCCCTCCCCCGGTCCTGCGACCCCACCACCTGCCTTGTCCCTCTGGTTTTCTCCTCTCCCTGACCTCCTCCGCCCGCCCGCCTCCCTTCCTTTCTCCCTCCTCCTCCCCACCCCTGCCCACGTCTCCCGCCAGCCCCCACCGAGCGGGAAACCACAGCCACCGTGCACCGTGCACAGCAACAAATCTTTCACGTTATCCCCCTCCTTTATTTACACCGGGCGCACAGTAGCAATTCAATCTGAAAAAGTGCCGTGTTTTCGGAGGCGTGCAGCCCGAGAAATTGATGTTTGTGTTAATCAATCTTGTAGGAGCCTGCAGGGCTTGGAGAGGTACCACACGGGAGATTTCTTCTATTGATTAATTGGATTCCAAGCGGGGAGGGCTGGGGAGGGAATCAAACACTCCAAGCGCTTGAAACCTTAGGATATGGGCCGAGGACCTGCCTCCCATCCTAGGATATGGGCCGAGGACCTGCCCCCCATCCTAGGATATGGGCCGGGGGCCTGCCCCCCATCCTAGGATATGGGCCGGGGGCCAGCCCCCCATCCTGCACAGCCCGACCAGAGTTTGGGGGCCCCTGGACGCTGGGTCACCATGACTTCCTCTTCGCTCAGCATCCAGCACCAGCTGGGGGTCAGGACCCTGAGCCCCAGGGTCGGCTCTGCCTGACTCTCGTGGGACTCCGCGACTGTCCCCTGTCCGGAGCATCACTGCTTGTGCGCTTACCCTCCCACTGCCCGCCTTCCGGAAGCCCCAAGCCCTCTGTCCTGACGGGAGCCCGTGTGGCCCCATGGCCAGCCCAGATGAGGACTGGGATCTGCATAGTAGTAGCTTGGGCTGCAGAGGAGGACCAGGGCTCTGCACCCCATTGGCAGAAAGTCTGGGTGCTGGTACCCACATATCGGACACAGGAAATCCAGAGGGTGCACCTCCTCCCTTCAAGAATCCGAGGCCCAGGCCCTGGAGCTGCTTTCAGGAGCATCAGCTGACCTCTCCCAGGGCCTAGGAGGGCCAGGAAGCGGCAGGAAACAGTGTGGGAGAGGAGCAGCAATACTCTGCGTCCACATGTAGGGCTGACACAGAGACTGACCCTGCCTGCTGGTTCTCACCCATTTTACAGACATGAACACAGAAGCTCCAGCTGGAGGAAGACCAGGCCAGTGCTTTGCTCCAAGTCACCTGGTCCCCGGATGCCAGCCTTGGCCCCCAGGCCAGTGGTGGGGATGCATTGGTGGGTCCACTCCGGGGCATCCCTGGGAGGCCAGCCGTCTGACCGCTTCCCGATCCCCTAGACATCTGGGGGGCAGGGGCACCAGCAGGTGCCCATCAAGAGAGCCACTAGACTATTCCTTCCTCTCCAGGCCAACAGCCTCACAGGAATCACCGATGTAAAATGGTCACAGATACCACAAATCCAATCCTCTCTAGTGTGTCAGCATCACTGATTGAGCACCTACTGTATGCCAGCACTGACCCCCACCATCAGATCTGATCCTTGCCATCGTGACCCATTGCTGGAAGCCTCGTCCCCATCTTGTGGCCATGAGATCCAGGGTAGTGACACTGACGGCACCCGAGCAGCACACAGGTGTCTCTGTCTTCCCCTCAGTCAGGTGATAGCAGGCGAGACTGGGCAGAAGCAGAAGGTCCCCAGTCCTGCAGATGCCCCCACTCACCAGGCCTCAACTTCCCCATCTGCAAATGGGTCTGAAGAGAGACCTCACCATAGCCCCACCCAGAGCATCGTGCTAGGAAGAGGCAGGCCTCCTCTGAGGCCAATGTGGTCTCTAACCAACTGAATGGAATGCCCTGGAAACAGCTGGGTGTGGGGTATAGGGGCATTGGCCCAGACACCCTGAGATCCCATCTCCCTTGCACTGCCCTGAGCCAGAATCTCAAGTTTGCTACATCCCATCCACAGAGCTGTACCGTGACACCCAGAGAGCCCAGAGCTCCAGGGCCCCTGCACTGCTCTGGATGGGAAAGGAAATGGATTTGTAAGGATAGTCAAGGCTTTTTTTTTTTTTTTTCTTTTTTTTACTGTTAATTGGGTGAGTCTCGCCCCATTTCCTACATACACTCGCACACACGCACACTCACATACCTCTGATTTCCCAACAAACAAACAAAGCGTCATCTCTGTTACTGCACAGAATGTCCTGTTTAGGTTGACAAGAGCCAAAAGGGATGACCCCAAGCCGTCCCACCATGAAATGCATTTCCAGGAAAAGGTCAATAGCACAAGTGCCTAACATACCCCCGACCGGAGAGAGCCCCTGGAGGCCACGTGGGCCCCCAGAACCATCTGCCAGCCCATCAAGGGCTGCCTTCCCCACACCGTCCCCCAGGCTCACCCTAAAGCCACCCACCACCCGCTGAGATCACCCTGACCAGGGAGAGTGACCGGACTGAGTAGAGAAAAAAAACTAATGTTCCGTGAGGAAAACAAATCACAGACAATGCTAAAGGACAAAGGACAAGTTTGGAAAAATATGTACAACATGTATGGCTGAGAAAGATTTTATGGTATGCATATACACAGGCTTCCTTGCAAAATGTTTAACATCACAAAATTGAAAAGTTAAAAGAACACAGATATCTCTTTGCCCGCACCGAATTGGCAGTGATTTCTTTGCCAACACCTAA